>NC_064924.1:172173063-172518688 GCF_023897955.1 Schistocerca gregaria | reverse complement strand
CACGCGACTCAGAGAGATACAGTCTACGGCTCGAACAGCAAAAGACAAACTTGAAGTCTTTACTCAGCTTCCATAAACAGACCTTAAGTTCTGCAACGCTAACGGATAATCACACACACACACACACACACACACAGCGAGAGAGGAGGAGTAATACTTCTGTAGTTATGTAAGCGCTCACTTCAAAGAATTAATCTGGCTTAGTGTCCTTAGGCTGCCAAAGAGGTTCTGAGGTAACCGATTTATATATTTGTACGTACCAGAGCGTTCACTATGCGCTGGAGGACTTCTTTGATGAGATAATTAGCGCCAAACCCCGAACAGACCGAGCGCAAAACTTAATTAGACATCCTTAACGAGACTTAAACATATTTCCAAAGCTTTGCGTGTGTGGTAAATGACAAGCCCTTCCTACGTCAAAATAAGCTGTTTGTCCTGCTACGACACTCTCAACAGCAAACATACCAAGTCGCAGGAACAACAATATTTTACATTACCTGTAGGTTCATCGAGCCTATTGGCGCAGTGATTAAAAACACTGTTATGCAATTTCAACATTTTGTTGATGCAGGATAAGCAATCCTTTTTCTTCCATGAGGAGTTTACTAGACATCTGTCACAGTTACAGTACACACACACACACATATATATATTGCTCTTAGTTTCCACCCACCTGAGTCATTCTCAAGCCACACCTACTGAGGCTGCACTGAAAGTGCCTAGTCTTAAAGATAATCATCGAAAACTGACAATACATACAGCACACAATGACGGTAGATAAACGTCACAATATACAAATGGTCACTATGCAAGTTTTATTCTGACTTGTATAGTAAGCATATGCATATTGTGACGTGTACCGTTGCTGTCATTAATATTAGGCCCTTTCAGTGCAGCCCCAGTAGGTGTGGCTTGAGAATGAACCAATCGGTTCGAAACTAGTCGGCGAAAATTATGTACTGCAATTGTGACAGATGTGTATAAAACTCTTCATAAAAGTACTGCTTATTTCAGAAGACCTGGGTGTAGATCCGGAACGAAGCATTAAAATTTACCTTTCCAGGTGTATAACTGAAGGCAATACGATTTCCGTAACAAGGCCACAGTATACAGGGTGGTCCATTGATCGTGACCGGGCCAAATATTTCACGAAATAAGCGTGAAACGAAAAAGCTACAAAGAACGAAACTCGTCTAGTTTGAAGGGGGAAACCAGATGCCGCTATGGTTGGCCCGCTAGAAGGCGCTGCCATAGGTCAAACGGATATCAACTGCGTTTTTTAAATAGGAACCCTCATTTTTTATTACATATTCGTGTAGTACGTAAATAAATATGAATATGAAAATATGAAAAATAACTGATTTAATTCGACTACATTCCATTACTGTATTTTGCATTTATTGACATTCATCTTATATTCCCCTTACAAGACACTGTCGTTCAGCTACTCTTCCAAGTCCTTTTCTGTCTCTGGCTGAATTACAATGTCATCGGGAAACCTCAAAGTTCGTATTTCTTCTCCTTGAACTTTAAGTCCTACTGCAAATTTTCCTTTGGTTTCCTTTATTGCTTGTTCGATGCACAGATTGTAACATCGGGGTAGGATACAACTCAGCCCACTCCCTCCTCAACCACAACTTCCCTTTCATGGTCCAGGAGTCTTCATAACTGGCGTCTGGTTTCTGTGCAAATTGTAAATAGCCTTTCCCTCCCTATATTTTGCCCCTGCTACCTTCAGAATTTCAAAGAGAGTACACCAGTCAATATTATCAAAAGCTTTCTCTAAGTCTATAAATGCTATAATGTAAGTTTGTCTTTCCTTAACCTATGTTCTAAGGTAAGTCGTGGGGTCAGAAGTATCACGCTGGTTTAATAAGATGTCAAAATATCATTCACATCTTTATGATTCGCCGTAAATTGTAAGAATCCAGGCTATAAAGGAAGTAGCGACTCTTTGAAGTTGAATTATTAATTACTTCAAATGCATCCACTGAAGGCGGTTATTCCTCTTTTTGAGTTAGTTTTCAGTTACATAAAAAGTGTCGTATGCATTTATCAGTTTTTCCGCGTTTTGATTAAGATGTAAATCAGAAACGTAAAGAGAGTAAAGGTCAGGAATGGAAAACGTATGATTACAGTCGTTACCGGAGGTCGATATGCACTTAGGTTACGTAGGTAGTCCCTTGGAAGTTCGTCTTTAGCTTTATTTAACACACGTGGCTCGTTTGCTACTTGTATGTTATCAGGCAACAACGAACGCTATGCTTCGATCTCGCAAGAAAAGTCATCGCTTTGACGGTAACGACTTCGCGTCGTGAGGGGTCGAGTATGTGCAATACACGTTGGTAGTGAGAAACGTGGCACCAAGAAAGGCAGCTTCGTCCCATTAACTAGCGGCGAGAGCTCGTAAAGCAGTCTCCACCTTTTAAAGTACGCAATTAGCGGCCGATGCGGTGAGCTATGTAGATTCGCCCCGCGCCATTAGTCATACGTATTAGGGCAAGTGTCGACGAGCTGTGATTCACGGCACGCCCGCGCAATTAACTGTGAAACGCGGACATTACACGCCGATGCCACAAACATGTCGCCGCTTTGGTTACTTGAGAGGCAATGGGGGACTTCAGATTCGCGACAGCAGCCTGGGCGAACGGAGAGTGGACTCGACTGCTTTTGTCAACCGGAAATGAGAACTATCGAAAGTTTACGTTAATCGGGCAACAACTGGAGTAGTGAAGCGAACGATAAGTATGTCAAATTTTTTTAAGATAGAGTGATCTGCGTCGACGGCGTCAATGCCCAAAACAGGCGTCCGGTGTTAGCATCATAAAGGCTTTTCCTACATCTGCCAAATCTTAGTGGTTCGTTGGGGAAACAGTCATGTTCTCCAGAATCTGTACCTTTTATGTTTGCAGGCTTCACTAAACAGTTCATTAGTCGTTAATACATTATCAAACAAAGATAGGTTAGGGCTTAAAGTCGAGTGACGGCAAGATCAGTAAAGGAAGGTCGGATAGGACAAGAATAAAGAAGTAAATCGAACAAAGGAACTATCTGTGCATCGCATAAAATGATTTAGAAAAAACCCAAGGAATACTAAATGTGAATGCATGTAGCAGCATTTCCGTCCTCATACGGAATAAGAGACCTGTTTCCAAGCCACTGCGTCGCTTCAATCGGTTTATCATGCCTCAGCTGTCGAAGTAAGCAAGTAATTATCTTTTTCGTAATGGGCGAAACTTTGTAGGTGCTAAAAAAATTGTCAAATTGTTGACCGATTTATACTAGTATATACGAAGGATATAGCATCAAATGTCGTATCTGCTGTTTCCAAACAGCTGATTGGTTGGGTCTGGATACTCAGTTCTCTAAGAAACCAAAGCTGAAAAAGATTTCCGCGGCCCCCGTCAGTTTCACTAAAATACTTCTTTGCGTACTGTGCTGCTGAGTCGCAGACAGCTTCCTCATTCGCTAGAAGTGGCCCGCGAGTGGTTGTGCCGGAATGTCCTCGCGGCAGTTATTGAAACATTCCGTCTCGGGTCACCGACCGCGTCAGCGGCTGCAGATATCAATGTGTCAGTCATGCAATATGAGGCTGCATGCTCTTGCAGACTGCCATGTGATATAGTAGCGCTGCTGTTGACTATGCTCGACACCTATTTGGAATTAGTCTCGCTCTTTGCACAGTAGAAAGGCGATTCAAGCGCTAAGAAATGATACAGCAGCCACCTTTGTTGCAACTACGTCTGCCATTAACTTACGGATGAGGGAGCGGAGTATAAAGTGTTCACTTCTGGCATGCAGGCGATAAGAAAAAGGAATGTCCTTAACACGTTGCAGCACGGGTGTTGATCACCGAAGTATTCTTTGCGGAATACATGAGGAACATTTGGATGTTTTGGTCAAAGCTGTAGAGAGTGCAGTTGCGATGAAGGTAGTGCTGCGAATACATATCTACTATTATCCGACCCTTGTTCCCAAGGCAACAGACAGTGGCGAAAATGAAAACGCCTGAGCTCTACCCAGACTTCACGAGAATTCCGTGAAAATATTAGAGTGCTTTACAGATTGTTATACGGTGATTGTGTGTGTCGGTAAGGCTGCTTTCCAGTATTATTTAGTTGAGCTTCTTCCTGGTACCCTACATCAGTGCGATATACACAGAAGGAAATACAAAAATGGATTACCGCTTATACGTTATTTGAACGGATGTCTTCAATGGTGAAACGCAGCTTAGAATAAGCCAATATTGGGGAAACAGCATGGACATCGGGCAATAGACTTGAAGGGTTAGTGCAGGATCACGTTTACTTCCGAGAGTAAAGCTGATGATAAGGAGGAAGCTTCCGTATATGCACAATCTTACGATGATTTTATCTGTTCCGTCGTTTGATAGTTTGAGAAGCAGCCCCTGTGAGCTCGTAGCAACGGAGCGGCATATAGAAAGTGGGGAGGGACTCACCTGCTCACTCTTCAACCCGCTAACAGACTATACTCGTGCATGTAAGGGTCAAGAGAGAAATGGAAGAAGTTGTGTTTTTCTCAAGAAGGAACCGTCAAAAATATTTATTGTTCAAGTAAACGCATATAGTCAGCCACCGCGAAGACATTGACCTCTGTGTATTAGAAGCACTTGTGATAAATAAGCATTTGTCTGATAACCTCCACCTAATTCTATATGATCAGTTACACCTAGGGACATGCGTACTCTAATGCGTCACGTGATCATGCTACCGGCAGGAGTGGCCGTGCGGTTCTAGGCGCTACAGTCTGGAGCCGCGAGAGCGCTACGGTCGCAGGTTCGAATCCTGCCTCGAGCACGGATGTGTGTGATGTCCCTAGGTTAGTTCTAAGTTCTAGGGGACTGATGACCTCAGATGTTGAGTCCAATAGTGCTCAGAGCCTTTTGAACCATTTCTTGATCATGCTAACGAGCCATGCACTCCCTGACCGCAATCCCAGTATTCACATTCATCTACAACGTTTACCACAGTATAATTGTCATTGTTTGTTGCTTTGTAAAATGCCTGGGCACATCATGACCGACGTTGATAGTTGGAAACATGTAGCCTGGTCGGACGAGTGTCGTTTCAAATTGTATCAAGCGGATGGACGTGTACGGGTATGGGACAACCTCTTGAATTCATGGATCCTGCATGTCAGCAGAGAACTGTTCATGCTGGTGGAGGCTCTGTAATGGTGTGAGGCGTGTGCAGTTGGAGTGATATGGGTTCCCTGATACGTCGAGATACGACAATGGCAGGTGACACGTACGTAAACATCCTGTCTGACCACCTGCATCCATTCATGTCCATTGTGCATTCCGACGGACTTGTGCAATTCCAGCAGGACAGTGCTTCATCCCACACGTTCAGAATTGCTACAGAGGGGCACCAGGAACACTCTACTGAGTTTATAAATTTCCGTTGGCCACCAAACTCCCCAGACATCAACATTGTTGAGCATATCTGCGATGCATTTATGGACAGCCCTGCTGGATTAATGGTGTCAGGTCCCTCCAGCACTACTCAGACATTAGTCGAGTCCATGCCAAGTCGTGTTGCGGCGCTTGTGCGTGCTCGATATTAGGCAGTTGTATCACTTTCTTTTTATCTGCAGCGTATAATGCAAGATAAATTTTCTACCATTGGAGAGGCCATTATTGGAGATCCCCGTGGCGATTACATCGGATATGGACCAGGATGCTGACAGGAGCAATCGGAGTTGCCGAAAGCATGTGTATTGGCCAGCAATGGAATCGCGCCACACGGGTTTGCTGGGTGAGCACGCACGCAGGTCTCTACCCGCCAGCCACCCCTCCTCGCGGCAGGGGGCCTCCCTTAACGGTCGACTCCACCCCGGGGCTGCAGCTGGCGTACAGGCAGAGCCAGCGTCTGCGGATGTCGCTGCCAGAGCCTGCCTGCCTGCCTCTCCCTCGCTCCTACCTTTAATTATCTCCCCCGCCCTCTGCAACACGGGGAGGGCCCGCGTGGCGTCCCGTTTGCTGCGGGAGGTTTCCGCTCAGGATCTGCGCTCCGCTTTCTCGACTTCCGCGAGCAACAGCGCGAGGCTTCCCGAGCGCTGCTCTCGCTCTGTTCTGCCTCGGGCGTAATTAATGCTGCCACCGCGGCGGAATTCTCGCCGTCGCCCTGCAGGCGTCCCATTACCTACCGAGAGACGGTGCGCCCCTTATTACAACTCCGGTTAGGCAACCGGGTGACACACGTTAGCTTAACGCTCGCATTCTGCTGCTAAGATTTACGTTCTACGTGTTCCTACTGCTGCATTTTATGGAGTCGCATTCGTCAGTAGCTACTGTCTATGTAGCAAAGAGTGGCAACTGTCAAACCACGCTGCGGCTTTTCTAAAACGATCAAGTCATTCCAATTATTCACTTTTAACCTTTTTCTTGCTGCATTATGGGTATTTAATTTCCAAGACGCTTTTAGACCTCTACGTGAGAGGTAACTCCGTATCAAGTAAACAAACAGTTCTTCGATAAAAACCTGCCACACCATTCATGCTGACCATGTTAAGGGCTCCTCGGAATATAGGTTCAAATGGCTTTGAGCACTATGGGACTTAACTTCTGAGGTCATCAGTCCCCTAGAACTTAGAACTACTTAAACCTAACTAACCTAGGGACATCACACACATCCACGCCCGAGGCAGGATTCGAACCTGCGACCGTAGCGGTCGCGCGGTTCCAGACTGTAGCGCCTAGAACCGCTCGGCCACCAAGGCCGGCCGGAATATAGGTGAAAGTGTTCAAACTGTATAGTGCAAACATAGAAAATTGTGGAATGACAGGAAAATGGAAACTTTCCAAGTGAATAGCTGTAAAATTTTCATAAATGGTGAGAAATTACGTCTTACAGTCTGTGACTACATGGGAAATACTGGTGTGAGAACAGAAAAAAAAGGCAGGCACTAAGAAATCCTGTCGTATAAGTAGCGTAAACCATCTGGGAGAGCCGGCCGCGGTGGTCTCGCGGCTCTAGGCGCGCAGTCCGGAACCGTGCGACTGCTACGGTCGCAGGTTCGAATCCTGCCTCGGGCATGGATGTGTGTGATGTCCTTAGGTTGGTTAGGTTTAAGTAGTTCTAAGTTCTAGGGGACTAATGACCACAGCAGTTGAGTCCCATAGTGCTCAGAGCCATTTGAACAATCTGGGAGATACTGCAACTAATATTGTAGCTAGAAAGAGAGGTTTTGTGTAGAAATGAATACCTGTATAGTTGCTGCGGAAAAGAGAGGGCTGCGGAAAAGAGAGGCCCCAGAAGAACTGCGAATAGAATCTTGGCTGTGATGTGTTTGGCAACAATTACATTCGATGCAAACAAATTTCAGTACGTAGACGTGCTACAGCGTAGAGCTTTGGGTGGTGAGGAAGGGGATTAATAACAACTAGATATATATTTTGCTTTTTGATACTAATATTTCCAACAGTCTTAAACAATTTGTCATATAAGGCCAGCTGCACTATAAGATTGTTCGATGGCGATGTCGTTCTCTACAGGGCATTCTTGTCGTTGACCGATAGCGAGAGAATGCAGAAAAACAAGGATTTCTGCTCGCCGCAATGAGTGGTAGCTCTCTTTAAATGACTTTATGAGTCAGAAACAAAATAGTATCCGATTATAAATTAGCGACAAACCTCTGAGGTTGGTTGCGATGCATACGTAGCAACATCTCGGCATGATGTGGAGAATGGAAGTGCTTGCCTCGCGAAGACTCAAGTAAATAAGAAAATAGGCGCGAAAACATCGCGAAAAACTAAAAGAAGATCGGTTAACTCTCAGCAAAACGACTTACTCATCAACATCGTTTGGTTGCAGATGGCAAGCCACCTGCAATAGTTAACACAAAAGTGGTCCAGAAAATTCATGCTCACCAAATGTAAAGGTATTTACAAAAAGAAACGATCTGTTGTTTGAACTAAAAATGCACGTAATTTTATAATCATGTAAAAAAAATGTTCACATTACAGAATAAATAAAAACAAAAACCCACTACTGATGGTGGCACAGTGATGGCGAAACATGTTTGGGTACTGAGAAAAACGGTGTTTTGCGTAACTGGCGGACCTCAAAACACAAAATTCTAACTGCAAACTCGGCCAATACAAGGAGCTGCATATCAAAAGACGGATGTAAATAATCGCCTTCTCCGTATAAAAGAGATTCATGTCGCAGAAGTGCACAGCACTAGAATAACGTCAGCGGGTGAAATCTTCCAGTTGGATGGTGAGACTGATTTATACTCGTATTACTGGCGACAATGGCGAGAGCTTAAATTCCAACTACAGCGTCGCCGTTACTTGAAGCAATCGAGTGGTAATTTTTATGACGGTGCGGCCGCTGGTGCAACACTTGGGGCTGACGCACCTCCAGACCGCTGCGCCCTTGAAGAATGGCCGGGCGGGCGCTGACGCATCGGAACGCCGCGTGGCCGGACTAGACTCGTGGAGCCTGCTGTACCCTCCGGCGTCCCCGTATCTGCGGAGACCCCTCGCAAGGTACTGAATGAGCCAGCCAGCCAGGCAGGCAGGCTAAGCTCGCCGGGCTGGTTCCCCCCACGGCAGGTATTGATCGCATCGCAGTACGCGTGTCTGCGCTTCGCCCCTGCGGGACCAGCGACTGCCGGCCGTGTCGTTCGACACAACCCCAGACGCTGCTACGGGCAGCTGTCGCGTCTGCCGGCTGAGCTCTGCTGCCGTCCTCGGCTTCCCCACAAACTGGGCTGTCCATCGGCATTCCCCTTATGGCCGCAGCTGCTACGTACACCAATTTAATTTAAAACATGTTGTTGTACACGAGGGGAGATCCAAAAATGACGACAATTTTTCTCTGGTAATTCGTAAAATACTAGTTCGAAATTCTTCCGCAACGTGCCATCACTAGACACCATTACGTACACTACTGGCCATTAAAATTGCTACACCACGAAGGTGACGTCCTACAGACGCGAAATTTAACCGACAGGAAGAAGATGCTGTGGTATGCAAATGATTAGGTTTTCAGAGCATTCACACAAGGTTGGCGCCGGTGGCAACACCTACAACGTGCTGAAACGAGTAAAGTTTCCAACCGATTTCTCATACACAAACAGCAGTTGACCGGCGTTGCCTGGTGAAACGTTGTTGTGATGCCTCGTTTGAGGAGGAGAAATGCGTACCATGGCGTTTCCGACGTTGATAAAGGTGGGATAGTAGCCTATCACGATTGTGGTTTATCGTATCGAGACACTGCTGCTCGCTTTGGTCGAGATCCAATGAGTGTTAGCAGAATATGGAATCGGTGAGTTCAGAAGGGAAATACGGAACGCCGTGCTGGATCCCAACGGCCTCGTATCACTAGCAGTCGAGATGACAGGCATCTTATCCGCTTGGCTGTAACGGATCGTGAAGCCACGTCTCGATCCCTGAGTCAACAGATGGGGACATTTGCCAGGCAACAACCATCTGCACGAACAGTTCGACGATGTTTGCAGCAGCATGGACTATCAGCTCGGAGACCATGGCTGCGGTTACCCTTGACGCTGCATCACAGACAGGAGCGCCTGCGATGGTGTACTCAAAGAAGAACCTGGGTGCACGAATGGCAAAACGTCATTTTTTCGGGTGAATTTAGGTTCTGTTTACAGTATCATAATGGTCGCATCCGTGTTTGGCGAGATTGCGGTGAACGCACATTGGAAGCGTGTATTCGTCATCGCCATACTGGCGTATCACCCGGCGTGGTGGTATGGGGTGCCATTGGTTACACGTCTCGGTCACCTCTTGTTCGCATTGACGGCACTTTGAACAGTGGACGTTACATTTCAGATGTGGTACGACCCGTGGCCCTACCCTTCATTCGATCCCTGCGAAACCCTACATCTCAGAAGCACAATGCACAACCGTATGTTGCAGGTCCTGTACGGGCTTTTCTGGATACAGAAAATGTTCGACTGCTGCCCTGACCAGCACATTCTCCAGATTTCTCACCAATTGAAAACGTCTGGTCAATGGTGGCCGAGCAACTGGCTCGTCACAATACGCCAGTCACTACTCTTGATAAACTGTGGGATCGTGTTGAAGCTGCATGGGCAGCTGTATCTGTACACGCCATCCAAGCTCACTTTGACTCAATGCCCAGGCGTATCAAGATCTTTATTACGGCCAGAGGTGATTGTTCTGGGTACTGATTTCTCAGGATCTATGCACCCAAATTGCGTGAAAATGTAATCACATGTCAGTTCTAGAGTAATATATTTGTCCAATGAATAGCAATTTTAATGGCCAGTAGTGTATTCGTTGCCTAGCGGTATCGTGGTCAGTGTGGCTGTTTTGTAAGCTCCGTTTTACGTCTTCGGCGATTTTTCAGTGGCAGACATCAAATACCAACGTAATAATTTCAGGTTGTGTTCCCCGTCAGGGAAATCAGCAGCAGAAACTGCCGCAATGCTTCGGACGGCTTATGGGAAGCAAGCTTTGAATTAGCCACGGTTTTACGAGTAGTCTGAAGACGACTCACGAACCGTATGTCCCTCGACTTCCTGAACGGACGAAAACACTGAAAAAATCTGTGTTCCGATAAAGTTTGATCGTCATACAACAATCGGCGAACTAGTGGAAACGACTGGAATATCCTGGACCTGATGCCAACTATTTTCGACTGAATGTCTGAAGATGACACGTGTTGCAGCAAAATTCGTTCCCCGTGTGCTTTTTGGACAGGCAGAGATCAGTCGGTTGTGCATGTGTCGTGAAATGAAAGAACAGTCAAAAACTGAACGGGATTTTGATGCAAAAGTCATCACGGACGACGAATTGTGATGTTATGGTTGCGACCAAGAACCAGTCCAGCCAATAGAAGACTCCTTTATCACGAAGACCGAAGAAAGTGAAGTAGGTGAGATCCCATACGGAGGCAATGTTTTATCGACGGCATAGAACTCGTCCACCGTGCATTTGCGCCTCAGGATATCACAGTTAACCAAAGATACTACCTTCAGTGCTATTAAATTACCTGAAGCATGGAAAAAAAAGACTCAAATTGTGGCCCTCAGGAGATTGGCTTTTTCATCACGTCAGCGCCCCTCTGCACACAGCATTATCAGTCAGTTTTTGGCCAAAAACCAAATGGAAACAGTTTCTCACCGGACCTGCCCCACCGCCCTCCCACCTCCTGTGATGCTGTTTTATTTCCAAGAATAACAAGAAACCTGAAAGGGAAAGGTTTTCAGTCGTAGAACAAGTGAAAAAATATCGCTGGAAGCACTAAACAGCACAAATTAAGACGAGTCTAAAAACTGTTTTCAGCTATAGAAAAAACGTTGGGACAAGTGTCTTATTCCTGATGGACACTGTTTTGAAGGTGTTAGAGCTTTGAAAATGTTCCGTCGAATACACGATTTTTTGTAGAACATTTATCGTTATTATTGCGTCTCCCTTGTGACGTTGTAGCGAGGTGTCGCATCGCTACAAAACTGTAACGAAATGTAGGATCGATGCTTGCTGCAAGTATCGGCAGTTGACTCTCGGCTTAAACAGCTGTCCTCAGTCTCTCAGAAAACATCTGGGCAGATACCGGGAACAGAACATGCGTCCTTCTGTACCGACCACAGTGACGCTTGCCATTCGGCTACGGAGTCACTTTTTACACAAATACGGAACAATTACTGGAAACAATGACATCCCTTAAATATCTGCAAGTTGCATACGGTGCAAAGTGGAAAGACCGCATCAAATTAATTTTAGGAAGTACAGATGCTAGACCAATTAACTGGACGAACCGTCAGCAAGTGTAGTCCACCACATGAAGGAGATGCCTTACAAACCGCTCCTTCGACCACTTCTCGAATATTGCTCATCAGTGTGGCCGAAAAAGAGCAGCGCATTTCATTACAGGTTCGTTTGATAAGCGCGACTACGTCACGAAGGTGCTTTCCCAACCCCAGTAGCGGATGCATTGTGCATTAAGGCGTGGTTTATTGTTAAAATTCCGAGAGCATACTCTCTTAGAAGAGTGTACCAATATGTTACTCCTTTGTACTCGTATATTTATATGGTTATCTACATTACGCCGGTCACCAACAAAGCAAAAAATACGTAGTTGCTCCAATGACAAGTCTTACGACTTTTTGGAGTTTTTTGCTGCCTGGAGCGAGGAATGGCTCTCCGTTAGTCCGTCTTAACAGACACTATGTTGCGGTAAATCATTTCGTAAAATTATCTGATTGTTGTTACAATATACGTCTTTACGCTACTCATCTTCACGTCTGCGCCGAAACGAAAATTACCATCTGATTGCTTCAGATAATGGCAGTGGCTAAGCTAAAGCTGTAAGTGTAACGTAAGCTACAACCACTGTCACCCTAATAACAATTATTTTCAATGCCCTACTAGCAGATATTTTTCTCGTGAACACCGCATAAGCAGATTATTAAGAAGTATTAGACAATATGTGGGAGGCATTTTACCCGTTTTGCACGCTAAGTTTCCAAGTATAACGTAAAGTGTTCTACGTCAGCGCATGAAAAAAAACCCATAGCTTAGAGAGATACTCCTTTCCGTCTGCATTAACAGATCTTCAATTTCTGTACTACGCAGACAATTGCAGTAAAATCGGTGACACGTAATTTTTCTGTTCGTCTTCATTTGCTATCTAAACGTTTTTATTAGCAGACAAACACATCTACAACAGCCGGGGGATTCTAGTAACGAGTAAAACAAAGAAATAAATTTACGGAATGGTGATGTAAGCTACCGGCAAAGCAGATAGTTACTTTCTGGTTCCGTTTCCATCTATGCTCGGCGCGGAGAAACAGCGCGTCCTGTAGACAGTGAATTACCAGCTACAAAATTTTGTGCCAGTAACTAACAGTTAGCTGTGAGAAATTACAGCTTTGGCAAAGAAGCCAGGGGGACAACTCTGCAAGTAGTGGTCAATCACGTTGCGCTAGAGCGTTGACTTTGTCTCCGTTCACTGACCTCCGACGGTGGTCTGTATTCTGTGGCAATTCCGCCGGCCGTGATTTAATATTTCGCGCACGTCTGACCGTTAGTGTTCGAAACGAATGAGGCTGCTGTGCAAATAACGGCGAGAATGGCGCCCACCTGGCGCGGCTAGCTTTCTGCAGCCCCTCATTATCCACCAAGGAGCGACGTGATGCGACGGAATCGAACTGCAGCAGGTAGGAGGAGAAATAAAAAAAGGTCACTTGATCCGAGGCGGATTTCGTAGCGGAACGGAACGGGACGGGACAGCAGGGTCGTTCCTTTTGGACGCCAGCGCAGAGACCGTCGTACGTTTTTCGCGTTGCGGAAATCGGCGTCTCTAACGGTACACAGCCAGGCGGTAGCGGTGGCGTCTGAGGAAGAACGGGATCCTCCCGCCGCGAACCGGCCACAGCCACAGCTGCGCGCGTCGCAAAGGTTACCATCCCACTCTCGGCGGCAACACACCTTTGTCTCGTAAGACTGGTTCACAATAGGCCACAACTGAACTCAAATGGCGAGCGATTTAGGAAACAAACGCGTGTGGGAACATAGTTTAGTCAATCAGTTACACACTACTGGCCATTAAAATTGCTACACCACGATGACGTGCTACAGACGATTTAACCGACAGGTAGAAGATGCTGTGATATGCAGAGGATGAGCTTTTCAGAGCATTCACACAAGGTTGGCGGCGCTGGCGACACCTACAACGTGCTGACATGAGGAAAGTTTCCAACTGATTTCTCATATACAAACAGCAGTTGACCGGCGTTGCCTGGTGAAACGTTGTTGTGATGCCTCGTGTAAGGAGGAGAAATTCGTACCATCACGCTTACGACTTTGATGAAGGTCGTATTGTAGCCTATCGCGATTGTATTTTATCGTATCGCGACATTGCTGTTCGCGTCGATCGAGATCAAATGACTGTTAGCAGAATATGGACTCGGTGGGTTCAGGAGGGTAATACGGAACGCCATGCTGGATCCCAACGGCCTCGTATCACAAGTTCATGGCTGTCATTACTGCTTTGTGAGTTCATGACGCAAGTGATAAAGTGGACTTGTGTAAGCCTGTACCGTCAGCAGAATAACGTAACATGAATTAGCTGATTTCTTGTTCGCGAACATAAGTGTCAAATGGTTCAAATGGCTCTGAGCACTATGGGCCTTAACTTCTATCACTCCCCTAGAACTTAGAACTACTTAAACCTAACTAACCTAAGGACATCACACACATCCATTCCCCGCAGCAGGATTCGAGGACTCGAACCTGCTACCGGAGCGGTCGCGCGGTTACAGACTGTAGCGCCTAGAACCCCTCGGTCATCCCGGACGGCCAAGTAAGACATCCGGCTGTGAAACTCCTCACTGTATGGCCATCCTGGGATAAAGCTGATCTGTGTGGGCGTCATACCAAATAGCACTATAAGCAGCGTCGCCAAAATGCCGAAAAACCTGAACTGGCAGACGCTTCAAGGTATATGCCACATATTCCGTGAAAGTATATTTCTTAATTTATTGGGATGGATATACCGGGTGATCAAAAAGTCAGTATAAATTTGAAAACTGAATAAATCCCGGAATAATGTAGGTAGAGAGGTACAAATTGACACACATGCTTGGAATGACATGGGGTTTCATTTGAACCAAAAAACACGAAATTTCAAAAAATGTCCGACAGATGGCGCTTCATCTGATCAGAATAGCAATAATTAGCATAACAAAGTAAGACAAAGCAAAGATAACGTTCTTTACAGGAAATGCTCAATATGTCCACCATCATTCATCAACAATAGGTGTAGTCAAGGAATAATGTTGTGAACAGCACTGTAAATCATGTCCGGCGTTATGGTGACGCATTAGCATCGGATGTTGTCTTTCAGCATCCCTAGAGATGTCGGACGATCGCGATACACTTGCGACTTCAGGTAACCCCAAAGCCAATAATCGCACGGACTGAGGTCTGGGGACCTGGGAGGCCAAGCATGACGAAAGTGGCGGCTGAGCACACGATCACCACCAAACGACGCGCGCAAGAGATCTTTCACGCGTCTAGAAATATGGGGTGGTTTTTTTTTGGTTCTAATAAAACCCCACGTCATTCCAAGCATGTGTGTCAATTTTTACCTCTCTATCTACATTATTCCATGGTTTATTAAGTTTTAAAATTTATACTGACTTTTTGATCAGCCGATAAATAGCCCATCTCAACAGCGGAATGTCATTTGCAACGATACTAAAGTAAGGACAGCAGAACACCCAGCACCGGAGCGGAGAAAATCTCTGACAGGATCGGGGATCGAACCCGGGCCCTTTCGGTTAGCAATCCGCCGTTGTGACCACACGGCTATCGATGCATACAGTACTTAAAAGTATAAAAAACCAGCATTGAGTGAGAAATGCATTGCAGCAGTGTACGTATCGCAGCGGTAGGGACTGCGAAGGCATAATTAGACCAATTAGAGAGCGCACAGACGCGGTTAATTAAGTATTCTTCCCACGCTCCTTAGTTGAATGGAATAGGAAGAAGCGCTGATATGTAGGGCAGTGGGAGGCACGGTCTACGGTGGACTTCACAGTGGTGTGCAGAATATAGGTAGAGCAGTGATTGGCAGAATGTAGGTTTGGTAGTGACGTATGTTGCAGTACGCACAAAGGAACCACCCGATCGCACCCCCCCCCCCCCACCCCCGCACCCCCTCAGAATTAGTCATAAGTTGGCACTGTGGATAGGCCTTTAAAACTGAAACAGATCAATCGAGAAAACAGGAAGAAGTTGTGTGGAACTATGAAAAAAAAAAAGCAAAATATACAAACTGAGTAGTCCATGTGCAAGATATGCAACATCAAGGATAGTATGAGACCAGGAGCCACGTGGTCCCTTAGCTAGCGTGAGCAGCTGCGGATCGAGATGTCCTTGGTTCAAGTCTCCCCCCGAGTGAAAGTTTCATTTTTTATTTTCAGTCGCAAAACACAGACACTAAACTTATTACAGTGAACAGAGACGTCAATGAACGAACGGACAGATAATAACTTTGCGAAAATAAACTTTTCACTCGAGGGAAGACTTGAACCACGGACCTCTGGTTCTGTAGCTGTTCACGCTAACCACGGGACCACGGCGCTCCCGAACTGACATTACCCTCGATGTTACCTATCTTGCACATGGACTACTAAGTTAGTATATTTTGCTTATTTTTTCATAGTTCCGCACAACTTCTTGCTGTTTTCTCGAAAGATCTGTGTTCAGTTTTTCAAGGCCTATCCACTGTGCCAACTTATAACTAAACGTGAGGGGGGTGCGATGGGGAGGTTCCCTTGTCAGTACAATTGACCGCGTCGAGTAAAACGGGTTTGAGAAAGGCGTGTCGGGCAGTAAGGCGCGGGGCGGGTATGGCTCCCAGCCGCGGTCGTCCGCGCGGCGTGCAACACAGGCTTTAACTGCGGCGCGGAGCGCAGCACGGCTCGGCTGTGTTTTCCGGGCGCTTTAGCAGGTTGCCCGGCAACCGAACACCGCTGCGGCTTGGCTGGCCAAGCGGCGCCCGCCACCAGAACTTGAGCCCTCGCCGGCCGCCGGCTCCCGTTTCACGGGCAGCGCAGCCGGTCTCGGCGCCAGCCTGGCACACTCGCCTTTTGTAACACGGCAGCGCGCTCTCCTGGCGACACGTTTCCGCGAGCGCCGAGCGGATATCCCAGCCAGACCACTGCTCAGGGGGTCGAGTTTCGATACCGCGGGGAGCACGTGGCGCAGCGCGTGGGCCGCTAGTCGCGATCGCGTGCCGTCTGACGATGGCTTGTCCCAGCCAAGCTGATCACCACCCACGCCTACCGCTGTTCAGTACACTACTTGAGCAACAGTATGACATTTCCCACAGCCTTACGACTCCAGACGCCGATCCAAGCTGGTACGGTGGGGGTGGGGGGAATTGTTAAGCCTCCACCCTCCCCCTCCATCCAAAACACACAAAACGGTAAATGCGGTTATATTTTTACAATACCAATTTCCAAAATTCAGAGCTAACTTTCGGAGAGTAAAGTAGCATGAAGAAGAAGCGTTTCAAAACTGCCAAGGAATTCTATAAATTATTAGCTTCATATAAGACAGTATACGTTGAGAAATTGCTTCTGCTGCCCTCGTGAATGGGATTACGACCTTACCCGTAACATCGTGTCCTGGTAAAGGCGCACTTGCCCAGCCTCACCGTAGCCGTTACAGTGACTCACACAATTATTCAGACACTCGTTGAGAACTAGCCTTTGCGACGCACTGGCCCTGTAGTTCAAAGAAAACAGTGTACACGCAAACTAGTTGTTAATATCCCTGTTCGACCGATTCAACGCCACGGTGAAATGTATACGTTTAAAATACAGGGGAGAAGCAGTGACCTTGTAACCTCCGAATGCCAGTAATGTGCGTCAACAAAGTTACTCGGACACACTCAGTTGGGCCGGCCGGAGTGCCCGAGTGCCGCTACCGTTTCCTGTGTGAGGAGAGTGTTACATGCTCAGAAAAACGAAAAAGGAACGCAAGTTAAGTGCTGCAAAACTCACTACTGAGATTCCCAAAGACATCGGAAAGGAAGGGAATCCCGAAACGATACGGAAGATACTCAGAAGAGGTAACTTTCACTACCGTATTGCAAGGAGGAAGCCCTTCATAAGTAAAATAAATCAAAGAAATAAGAATATTGTTGGCCAAATAGCATGTTAGTGCCACAATGTGTGGTGGAATGACGTTACATTTGCTGACGAGTGTAAATTTAACATATTTCAGTCTGACGGGAGGATAACGTTTTGACAGCGACCTAACACTGAGCGTCAAGAGAAATATTTCAAAGCAATGTGAAGTATGGCGGTGGACATGTAATGGTGTTAGGGTGCAGGTCGGCGAATGGAATTGGTGGAGTGCTTTTTACTAAGCGTAAATTGGACCAATTCCAGTTCCTCGCAATACTGAGGGAGAATTTGCAAAAGAACCCCGAAAACATGAGGACTGAGGAACATTTTAAGTTTTATCAAGCTAACGAACCGAAACATACGGCCTGGAACGTGAGGATGTGATTATTGCTTAACTGTTGGAAGATACTTCATCTGCCTCCTCAATCACAAGACTTGAATGTGACTGAGTATCTTTGGGGCAAACTTGATGACGAAATAAGGAAAACACCAGCCACATGTAGGGAACAGATTGCAAGAAGAGTGGCAGAAAATGTCTCCCGAGTAGCACGGAAATTAGTGGAGAGCATTCCGTGTCGGAGAACTAATTAAGATGAAAGTAATGCCTATCAGATACTGAACTTTTGGACCATAACTAGAAAGATAGGTGTCCGAATAATTCTGAGCAATATTGATTGTGTTTTTGATTGTGTTTGTTAATTCTTATACTTGTGTTTGCAGTGTTCTTTACAAGTTTGATGGACATTTAGTTTTCACGTTCCTTACAGGAATTTCGATTTAGTTCATACCAGTGTTTTATTATTACAGAAATCACTAGTAAGAAGGGAAATATAATATGTAATGTCTGTCGGAATAATTATGTGAGTCACTGTACCAACAAAAAATCCGTCACGCTTCGGAAGTCTACAGGTGAAGCGTTCGAAATATTGACTCCTATACATAGGTGGAAACGACTGAAACAAACATTCCCGTCATTTACATTCTCTCATAGTCTTCGCAGTTTCAGCGCTAACTGAAACACTGATAATGGGGAGTACACACTTCGATTTTATACTGCGTGAATTACGACGTTTGCCAGAGTTGTGAGAGTTTGTAACTGTTGCAGTTGTTAAATTAACTGTAAGACCCATATTGTCCTGAAATTTTGAGACGAGTGCTTTTGAAATGCTATCAGGGCCGGTTCAAGGCCCAAACGACGCAAGGCGCTGAGGAGACGCCAGTGGCGCCACAGCTGCAGGGTTTCTGTACAGGATGTATCAGAGTCAGTAGCGCCCGCTAGGGGGGCCGAGCCGAGAGAGGCCGTCACGGGCGTCCCAGTGCAAGAATTGTGTACAGTGCGTATCAGAATTAGTAGCAAAAAACTGACTCGGGTGGAGTTGTACGAATGAAAAGGGGGTATTAAATGATAAGTCACTCTATGGAAAGTGTTCTCGATCCAGTCCTGAATGCTATCTGCTCTACAGCAATTGCTTAGATGTTGTGCTAAAGCGATGTACTAAGTACCACTGTAAACAAATTATTATAGGAGGGGAGGGAGGAGGAAACAGTAACAAAGTGTGACTCTCACCCCAAAAATTGAACCCTGGAGCCGCGCCTGTACCATACAGTAGTGTATAATTGCAATCTCATTGAAATTTATCCAATTAGAGCACGCGATATATTTCTAAAAATACTTTTTTTATTCGAAACTGTCGTGGTCGCAATGGATGGACTCATAACAGTTTTTCTGGTTTCGACTCTCTGTGAGTCATCGTCATCATAAACAAAGGTACCACGTCGACCATGCAATAGCGCTCATCTTGGTCACTTTACATTATCTCTAGCTAAGGGCCTAACATAGGCACTATGTAAGCGTGTTATTTCTGTAACAACATGCTGGGTCTGATGATGAGTCATAAGAGTCGAAACCGGTAAATTGGTGTCAGTCGATCAAAAGCGACCAAAACATTTGCAAATTTAAAAAGGAACTTCAGTCAGCTGTATTATGATAAAAACACGTAACTCAAAAAAATGATTCAAATGGCTCTGAGCACTATGGGACTTAACATCTGTGGTCATCAGTCCCCTAGAACTTAGAACTACTTAAACCTAACATCACACACATCCATGCCCGAGGCAGGATTCGAACCTGCGACCGCAGCGGTCACGCGGTTCTAGACTGAAGCGCCTAGAACCGCACGGCCACACCGGCCGGCCACGTAACTCAGTTTTATCCATTGCCGACATTATTTGCCGCTGTTAACAGTTACTAAAATGACACGCGCCGACAGCGTCTGCATATATACTCAGTAATCCACTTCTCAGTGCATGACGGAGCGTAATTTCTTGCAATATTAGCGACATCCCGTTCTATTCCATTGACGATTTGAACAACGGTAGAACTGTCGTCTCAGTGTCTATGCTTGTACCCTAATCTCTCTGATTTTCCCCATGCGAGATAAACTACGGTGGCAGCTTAATGGACACTCTTCTCTTCTTCGAAGACACGTTCTTTAAATGTACTCAGTAACGCTTCGCCAGAAGTAAGCCGATTTTCAGTTCTCCAGTCATCTCTGTCGGACTTTCGTTTGGACTTTGCCGCCCTGTTATTCTACCAGTGCGCCTCTGAATTCGAAGTCTGTTGTCATGTATACTGAATAAAAGTTCCAAACACTACCGTAATTACTCCCATTAGCCTTGTGTTCCGTTTCCTTTACAGATACGCTACACTTCTCCAGCGACCTTCCGACAAACTCAAGTCCTGCACTTTCTTTCCCTTCCCGTCAATTCACTACTTGCTGCTGTCAGTTAAACTATGTGACAGACTTGAAAAGTTCACCACTAATCTTTTAATGGTTAATGGAACACAGTAGATAATTTTTTTTTGTATAGGGCGTTATCTTGCATCCACACTAATTTCAAGAAAGCTGTTAGTCATTACAGCAAGAGGGAAACTCTGTCCAAGACCTTCTGCATTTTCTTCGGATCGACCAACGACCATACTTTCCTGCTGACAACAGCGTCGTCAGAGACCAACCTGGTATTACTGCTGACAACACACGGCAAAAAGTAGGCCAAAGAGTGGCCGGTTTGTTGTGTGGTGGAACTTCCCACATGCAGTTCACCTATCTATATAGGCATAAGCAGAACAGTTAGTGAACTAGCGGTATCAGTCAGTCTGTATCCGCTTTAGGATTAACTTTAGTCCTATGACAAAAGTAGCAAATATCTATTTTTTTAAATCAAGGAGGCACATCAAATCACGTGTTTCATTTACCTCCCGCAGCTCAGTTCAGACACAAACTCGGCGACCTTATGGGAGATGGGGACCTTAATTACTGGGGGGGAGGGGCTGGTATATGGAACAGTTCAAAGACCTTTCACATCTGCGTCTTTACACTTTCCGTCACTAGTGGGTGTGTGTCTGGACGCAAACTGTTTATGATTCTCCGGACAAATAGCTGGCAGAGTGAATCGGTTCACAGGTAGTGGAAAGCAAACGCCATGGTGCCTGCAATGGGACCACGCCTAATAAGGCACTTTCGTATTAGGCTACCTTTTTACACTATCGTAAACCATCAGTTCACAGCAAGGTCAGCAAAACGAAACACTTGCTCTAGACGGCAATCGAGCACAAAGGTTTTTGTGCTTGATCACTGGGAGGAATTGTCGGAGAATTACCTTGATGTCAATCAAGACCGTTTCTCACCATTGCTGATGTCATACCGTGACGACTGTACCACTTCATTAGGTAGCGAAATTTAAAGGCAATTGCCTTTCTCGTAGCCACACTTAAATAACTGCTGAATGTACATTAGAGCATATCTGCCGTTAGGACTTTTTCTCTTTACTGAAAGTTTTAAATCGTATCAGCATATTGCAGCCGACACGTCGTCGAGTAGTAGCCTGTGGTGTTGACAGGCATTGTTACTGCAATATAGATGATATCGGACTCAAAGGTCTATGCTTTATGTCAGAAGGTTTTGGCGTGCGTCCTTAGCGGCTCCAGCTACGCTTGCAGTTTCATTTCGGTCTGCGTCACAAACGTCTGTCTCAGAGGAGAAACGCATACCAGATTTCAGACACATTGCAGTGCAAGCTGTTTGAGGCAGATGTCACCTGCAGCCGAAACTACCACGGGGTGGTTTAAAACTGCCGTAGTCCTCCGGGAACGTACAGTACTGCAGCTGACGAAATTATAAGCGTCGAAGACTTCCAGTTCCACGTATTTCGGGAGGAGAAAAATAAATTTAAAAGAAGTGTGAGTGAAGAATAAACGTTTACACCCCGCCCACCACCATGCCAGGTAAAACCGGTAACATATTTAACACTAAAGACGACGCGGAGCCTCTCAGAAGACCAGTTGTATTTTTCGATACCGGGTGTGTTGTTAATAGTTCACATACTAGGGAATGGTATAAGAATCAATGTTATAAGAGTGTTAACTTTCTCAGCTATGGAATCAACGAAGTACTCTGACAGAATAGTTATTACTCGCAGAATCGAAGCCACATTCATAAATCGGTGTTTTATGTGAAAAATGTCACGCTGCAACGTGGTTCGGATTCCACTTAAGACTCTAGATCGCCCTATAACTGGTTAGATCACTCAGTTTTCACGGCATAACCTCCAGTAGGAAGCAATATTACCTCCAAAAGTACTATGCTTTCAGACTTCGCACTGAGACCACCTGTACGTCATTTAAATGCTAGAATTTATAGCGGTAGGCGGGAAATTAACTTCAGATTACGCGACCAGAATTGTGGCTGTAAGGGTCTGCTCGGCCTATATATGTTAAGATATTTACACTGGTCGCTGAATTTCCGAGGGCGGGGTTACAACTTCGCAGCAGTGACAGTGTAAACTGCGAAATTCGTCATCACGAAATTATTTGGAACTTTTAGACTAAGACAGTTACATGCGCTATTCCGGTATAGTGCCTATGTCATTTAGAAATCTTTTGGTCTGCAACATTCATCTCTCACGAATTCTGAAGAGATGTCGCTTACCATTCAGCGAGCGAAGTGATAAGAGTATACGCGCGAGAGCTGAGACACGTTTCAGCTGATCTACTGACGCGCTAAGCCTGGCACATAATTTAACATTTTGTGTTCGAAGTACTTTATTTATTTTTTGACCAATGTAATAGTTTTAAAACGTCCTCACCTTGCGTCTCCGCTGTAAGGCGTCAGCGCAGAGAGTTGTTTCTACCCCTCAAAAAATATGCGAGCTTTTGCAGTTTTGGGTTATAAATGAATAATTTAAAGCTTTTTATATAAAAGCTGTTTAGGGAGCGGTACGAGCAGCAGTTGTTTCTGTGAGAAAACAGTTATTTTTTGACGAGTTGTTATTTACCTCACGCGCCGGCAGGGCGACAAGCTAACCTGTTTAAAATTTCCGTTACGGCGTCAGGTACGCATAGATAACGAGGCGCTCCTGGCTGCCCGTGCGCATGCGACCGGAGTCGAAAGTCGAAACCTGCAATTTCATTTACTGTGCGTTCTCCGTAATGCCAAACCAGAATGTCTCTTCGCGGACTGGCTTACTAGAAGTAGCGACAATAACGAAGATTTTTCGGCACCACTTGCTATTCATATGAAGTCTGTTCGTCTACGTTTTATGAATGTGTAGTTCGAAATCTATTTGTGTCTGAACAACAAATATACTCTTTGCTAGATGTTGTCGAAAAGGACGGCAACTGTCGAATTTCCTCATCAGTAAAGGGGAGAAAAATCTTTGCTCCAATCAATTGATGCGGTGTCCACCTGGAATAACTGAAATCTCGAAATACATTTGGTCCGCACCAGAGGTACGTCTGCACGGAAAAGTCGGAGAGAGCGGCACGGCCATCGCCGGCGTACCGGCGACTTACCTTGCTATACCCATTGCTAGCGTAATCACAAAGCGCACTCCGTTTGACACTTCACTCCTACACAGACTGTACAATTGCTCGCTCTCCGCCCTCGACTGCTTTCTGCTGCGTCGAGCTTCCAACTGGAGAACCGGCCTCTGGCCGCGGGCAGCGGAGGACCCGCTCCGGCGCGGGACCGCCGCCGCAGCCCATTGGTCGCCGGCTCCACCAATGGCAGCTGCCCGCTAGGTGACGTCACCTGGCCGGCTTGGCACCGCGTCAACGTTCGAATTCTGCATCGGCGAGAGGTCGTTTTGCTCGTGATGTTTGTTTAGCTACAGGCAGAAGGCCGTGTTCTCTTTATTAGTGTCAGTCAGTACATCTTTCAGCCGATGCTCCTACTGTTAGGTACACCTATATCTTTTTTATGTTGTTACTTATTTATTTACGAGGACTCGGTAGAGAGTGCGAACCAAAGCAACTTGCTCATGGGACGAGTCACCACATAGTTTACAGAACCCTGGTTAGAAAATTTGTGAACGCAAGAAACTAAAGAATTAATAAAACGCTAAAAAAGTCATGAGGAGGCAAACTAACGAATAACACAGAGAGAAGTTCTCAACTACTGCGAAGAAAACCTCTACAGAAGAGTCATCGACAGATGCAGAAGTAATTTCAGGTGTGCCCCAGGGATGTTTACTCGGACCTTCGCTGACTGTTCTACACTATGTGATCAAAAATATCCGGACACCCCCAAAAACGTATGTTTTTCATATTAAGTGCATTGTGATGCCACCTACTGCCAGGTAGTCCATATCAGTGAGATCAGTAGTCATTAGACATAGTGAGAGAGCTGAATGGGGCTCTCTGCAGAACTCACGGACTTCGAACGTGGTCAGGTGAATGGGTGTCACTTGTGTCATACGTCTTTACGCGAGATTTTCACACTCCTAAACATCCCCAGGTCCACTGTTCCCGACATGAAGTGGAACGTGAAGGGACACGCACAGCACAAAAGCGTACCGACCGACCTCGTCTATTGATTGACAAGAGACCGCTGACAGCTGGAGAGGGTCGTAATGTGTAACAGGCAGACATCTATCCAGACCATCACACAGAATTCCAAATTGCATCACGATCCACAGCAAGTACTATGACAATTAGGTGGGAGATGAGAAAACTTGTTTTCCACGGTCGAGCGACAGCTCATAACCCACACCTCACGCCGGTTAATGTCAAACGATGCCTCGCTTGGGGTAAGGAGCGTAAACATTGGACGATACACAATGTGGCGATTCGATGGCAGGGTGTGGGTATGGCGAATGCCCGGTGAACGTGATCTACCATCGTGTGTAGCGCGAACAGTAAAATTAGGAGGCGGTGGTGTTATGGTGTGGTCGTGTTTTTCATGGAGGGGCCTTGCACCCCTTGTTGTTTTGCGTGGCACTATCACAGCAAACGCCTACATTGATGTTTTAAGCACCTTCTTGCTTCCACTGTTGAAGAGCAATTCGGGGATTGCGATTGCATCTTTCGACACGATTGAGCAGCTGTTCATAATGCACGGCCTGTGTCGGAGTGGTTACACGACAATAATATCCCTTAAATGGACTGGCCTGCAGAGAGTCCTGACCTGAATCGTATGGAGTACCTTTGGTATGTTTTGGAACGCCGATTTCGTGCCAGGCTTCGCCGAGCGACATATATACCTCTCCTCAGAGCAGCACTCCGTGAAGAACGGGCTGCCATTCCCCAAGAAACCTTCTGGCACCTGATTGAAAGTATGCATTCGAGAGTGGAAGCTGGTACCACGGCCAAAGGTGGGCCAACACCATATTGAATTCCAAAATTACCGATGGAGGCAGCCACAAACTTGTAAGTCATTTTTCAGCCAGGTGTCCGGATACTTTTGATCACATAGTGTATATTAATTACCTTTGCAGACAATATTAATAGCGAAATCAGACTGTTTGCAGATGTTGTAGTTGTATATAATGACGTTCTGTCAGAAACAAGTTGCACAAATATTTAGTCAGATCGTGATAGGATTTCAGAGTGGTGCAGAGATTAGCAACTTGCTTTAAATGTTTAGAAATGTAAAATTGCGCACTTCACAAAACGATGACAACGTGGCATCCCAATGATCATAATACCAATGAGTCACAGTTCGAATAGATCAACCCATGCAAATATCTGAGTGGAACAATATGTAAGGATATGAAATGCTATGATCACCGTGGACCTTGCCGTTGGTGGGGAGGCTTGCGTGCCTCAGCGATACAGATAGCCTTACCGTAGGTGCAACCACAACGGAGGGGTATCTGTTGAGAGGCCAGACAAACGTGTGGTTCCTGAAGAGGGGCAGCAGCCTTTTCAGTAGTTGCAGGGGGCAACAGTCTGGATGATTGACTGATCTGGCATTGTAACAATAACCAAAACGGCCTTACTGTGCTGGTACTGCGAACGGCTGAAAGCAAGGGGAAACTACAGCCGTAATTTTTCCCGAGTGCATGCAGCTTTACTGTATGATTAAATGATGATGGTGTCCTCTTGGGTAAAATAGTCCGGAGGTAATATAGTCCCCCATTTGGATCTCCGGGCGAGGACTACTCAAGAGGATGTCGTTATCAGGAGAAAGAAAACTGGCCTTCTACGGGTCGGAGCGTGGAATGTCAGATCCCTTAATCGGGCAGGTAGGTTAGAAAATTTAAAAAGGGAAATGAATAGGTTAAACTTAGGTTAAACTTAGATATAGGGGGAATTAGTGAAGTTCGGTGGCAGGAGGAACAAGACTTTTCGTCAGGTGACTACAGGGTTATAAACACAAAATCAAATAGCGGTAATGCAGGAGTAGGTTTAATAATGAAGAGGAAAATAGGAATGCGGGTAGGCCACTACAACAACATAGTGAACGCATTATTGTGGTCAAGATAGATACGAAGCCCACACCTACTACAGTAGTACAAGTTTATATGCCAACTAGCTCTGCAGATGACGAAGAAATTGAAGAAATGTATGATCAAATAAAAGAAATTATTCAGATAGTGAAAGGTGACGAAAATTTAATAGTCATGGGTGACTGGCATTCGGTAGTAGGAAAAGGGAGAGAAGGAAACGTAGTAGGTGAATATGGACAGGGGCAAAGAAATGAAAGAGGAAGCCGCCTGGTATAATTTTGCACAGATCACAACTTAATCATAGGTAACACTTGGTTCAAGAATCATAAAAGAAGGCTGTACACATGGAAGAAGCCTGGAGATACTGACAGGTTTCAGATAGATTGTATAATGGTACGACAGAGATTTAGGAACCAGGTTTTAAATTGTAAGACATTTCCAGGGGCAGATGTGGACTCTGACCACAATCTGTTGGTTATGACCTGTAGATTAAAACTGAAGAACCTGCAAAAAGGTGGGAATTTAAGGAGATGAGACCTGGATAAAGTAAAAGAACCAGAGGTTATACGGAGTTTCAAGGAGAGCATAAGGGAGCAATTGACAGGAATGGGGGAAAAAAATACAATAGAAGAAGAATGGATAGCTTTGAGGGATGAAGTAGTGAAGGCAGCAGAGGATCAAGTAGGTAAAAAGACAAGGGCTAGTAGAAATCCTTGGGTAACAGAAGAAATATTGAATTTAATTGATGAAAGGAGAAAATATAAAAATGCAGTAAATGAAGCAGGCAAAAAGGAATACAAACGTCTCAAAAACGACATCGACAGGAAGTGCAAAATGGCTAAGCAGGGATGGCTAGAGGACAAATGTAAGGATGTAGAGGCTTATCTCACTAGGGGTAAGATAGATACTGCCTACAGGAAAATTAAAGAGACCTTTGGAAAAAAGAGGACCACTTGTATGAATATTAAGAGCTCAGATGGAAACCCAGTTCTAACCAAAGAAGGGAAAGCAGAAAGGTGGAAGGAGTATATAGAGGGTCTATACAAGGGCGATGTACTTGAGGACAATATTATGGAAATGGAAGAGGATGTAGATGAAGATGAATGGGAGATACGATACTGCGTGAAGAGTTTGACAGAGCACTGAAAGAACTGAGTCGAAACAAAGCCCCCGGAGTAAACAACATTCCATTGGAACTACTGACGGCCTTGGGAGAGCCAGTCCTGACAAAACTCTACCATCTGGTGAGCAAGATGTATGAGACAGGCAAAATACCCGCAGACTTCAAGAAGAATATAATAATTCCAATCCCAAAGGAAGCAGGTGTTGACAAATGTGAAAATTGCCGAACTATCAATTTAATAAGTCACAGCTGCAAAATACTAACGCGAGTTCTTTACAGACGAATGGAAAAACTAGTGGAAGCCGAACTCGGGGAAGATCAGTTTGGATTCCGTAGAAATGTTGGAAACGTGTGGCAATACTGACCCTACGACTTATTTTAGAAGCTAGATTAAGGAAGGGCAAACCTACGTTTCTAGCATTTGTAGACTTAGAGAAAGCTTTTGACAATGTTGATTGGAATACTCTCTTTCAAATTCTGAAGGTGGCAGGTGTAAAATACTGGGAGCGAAAGGCTGTTTACAATTTGTACAGAGACCAGAAGGCAGTTATAAGAGTCGAGGGACATGAAAGAGAAGCAGTGGTTGGGAAGGCAGTGAGACAGGGCTGTAGTCTATCCCCGATGTTATTCAATCTGTATATTGAGCAAGCAGTGAAGGAAACAAAAGAAAAATTCGGAGTAGGTGTTAAAGTCCATGGAGAAGAAATAAAAACTTTGAGGTTCGCCGATGACATCGTAATTCTGTCAGAGACAGCTAAGGACTTGGAAGAGCAGTTGAACGGAATGGATAGTATCTTGAAAGGAGGATATAAGATGACCATCTACAAAAGCAAAACGAGGATAATGGAATGTAGTCGAATTAAGTCGGGTGATGCTGAAGGAATTAGATTAGGAAATGAGACACTTAAAGTAGTAAAGGAGTTTTGCTATTTGGGGAGCAAAATAACTGATGATGGTCGAAGTAGAGAGGATATAAAATGTAGACTGGCAATGGCAAGGAAAGCGTTTCTGAAGAAGAGAAGTTTGTTAACATCGAGTATAGATTTAAGTGTCAGGAAGTCGTTTCTGAAAGTATTTGTATGGAGTGCAGCCATGTATGGAAGTGAAACATGGACGATAAATAGTTTGGACAAGAAGAGAATAGAAGCTTTCGAAATGTGGTGCTACAGAAGAATGCTGAAGATTAGATGGGTAGATCACATAACTAATGAGGAAGTATTGAATAGCATTGGGGAGAAGAGAAGTTTGTGGCACAACTTGACCAGAAGAAGGGATCGGTTGGTAGGACATGTTCTGAGGCATCAAGGGATCACCAATTTAGTATTGAAGGGCAGCGTGGAGGGTAAAAATCGTAGAGGGAGACTAAGAGATGACTACACTAAGCAGATTCAGAAGGATGTAGGTTGCAGTAGGTACTGGGAGATGAAGAAGCTTGCACGGGGTAGAGTAGCATGGAGAGCTGCATCAAACCAGTCTCAGGACTGAAGACCACAACAACAACAACATGATCACGTAGCGTTGTAGGTTATGCAGGTGGAAAACTGCGCTTCATTTTTAGAGTACTAGGGAAATGCAATCAGTCTACAAAGAAGACTGTGTACGAAACATCGTGTGACCCATGGTAAAATATTATTGAAGTCTTTTTGTCTTATGTAGACGATGCCGACCGCAGCGCCGTATTATTTCTGTTTACATCTCTCCGTATTTGAATACGCGTGCCTATACCAGTTTGCTTCGCGCTTCAGTGCAGATACGGCGCTTTACAGAGTCGCGGCTCTCGTTAGCCAATACGAAGAAAGCTGGTAATTGGGGGGATAGACTGAGTAATTGAGAACAATAGGGAGCTGTTTACCAGCTCCGACATTTATCTGACAACCTACGGAAACCGCTCTAATAAGGTAGTTGTTACCCGAAGATTCGAAGTATTTTAATTTATTTCTGGAAGATTGTTCCGGTTAAAAATTGTGTATAAATATCGGGTATGTTCGTGCGTGTCACGGTAGATGTGATGATGATATATGATCGTCTACCAAATAAATAGCCCACATAACCACAACTGCGAGAATTGCTGTTATTTTAAAATGGAGTAGTGAAAGAATATGTTTCACTATCTTGGGCCATTAATTGCAGCTTGGCTCTGCACTTCAACGCCTTTGTTGGTTTGTTTTTGATATACTGTGGTTGTGTCAGTTTTGTTTAGACGACGACAAGATCAACGGCGTTACCTTCTCGGGTGAATGCCTTCGTAGCAGTGCTTCTATCTGCGTATAATGATCTCTAATTGTTGATGTGCTGTCAAACAGTGCTATTCGGCTTCTTTAATTCGAGTAGCCAAAAATGCCATTTGTTATTTCAAGTTATCTGCCTTGCTCCACCTTCCACAAGCAATTTTGCTGAACTGAAAAATACTCTAACAGGATCGTAGTTCGGGATGCGAATAGGAATTTTTCTTTGCAAAATAAAAAGGCAGACGTATTGACGTTGCTGGTACGCACACAGACACTGAAATATCGTAGACTGTGTCTCTCACTATGTTAGCTGTTACTGTCTCGTTCATGGATAAATCTCGGATATTACATACAACGAATTAATCTTCTTGGGCGTGACTGATTAGCATCTTTGTGCAACATGTAAACTTGTAAATATAATCAAGATAAATATTAATAGAATGAGAAATCATATGAATTCCGTTACAGCTTCACAACACATATCTAATACAGAGGCAGCCCATACGAAAGTGCAATAGAGGTGCTCGAGGAACTTAAACGGGAACATAAAAAAATGGCGACGTAATCCTGACGGAACCCAGCTGGTTAAACAAGTGTTCCAGAGAGAGACTGTGCGACCATTTGTCTCCATTGTATGCCGTCCATCCAAAAAATTTCGAGAGTTATTTTAATCCTAGGGACATCAGCACAATTAACTACGGTGGCAGCTTGAACTAAGAACTGTAAACGACAGATATCCATTCGACCAGTGAGTCATGAGCAGGCAGTTCCAAGTAGTGAACGTGCGGGTGTAGTGTGCCATCGGCGTGGTGTCACAAACTGCGATGGAGTAATATGTGTAAATCAGGTGGTCAAGACACTTTGCAGGATGTTTTGTGGAAGAGAAAAGTGTGTGCAAATTTCGCAACTCTCGAACACAAACAAAACGTGGACACCTGCCGTGACTTGACCGAACTGCAAAAAGCGAACAGTTCTTTTCTGGGAAAAATTATCGCAGGTCACGAGTCTTGGGTTATCAATATGAACCTGACACAGAACAACACAGTGCAGAAATTCACATGAAGGGTCACCAACATAATCCATATTCATGCCAGTATGACGCGCGGATTGAACAACATCCCAAAGAAGGGCTAGTCTGACAGTTTCAGATGGTTGTGTGAACGTTCTGTATGTGGGTCAGACTATGTACAACACCCATCTGGACCTGTCTCCATTTATTATTAATATTTTTTTCATAATGCGAGGCCACAGTCATAATATATTTATTTAACGTCAGTACCGCCATTAGACTGGGACACAATCATGATTTCGGCTTCAAAGTGCCATTATCAAGTGTTTTAAGTGTTATAAATTGCCTAAGATGGCATACTGCCGTATTAGTGTATTTTAATACGACAGTATGCCATCTTAGGCAATTTATAACAGTCTAAACTGAAGAGCAAATAACGTCTGGAATTATTTCGGAACTGCCTCTTGATTTGCTCTGAATGCGTTATTGTATTCCCCTCGACAAAGGGTGCGGTAGTCCAAATTTAGCTGACGAGCTAATGAGTAATAACACCGACAATGTCCACCGAATGTAGTAAAACAAAAAGGAGTTCCTTGACTTCATGATAAGTGAAAAACTGAAGAATGGCAAATATACAAGGGCGCACGGAATCAAAATGCTGATAAAATTGAAGGAAAAATGAGAGATGAGTAATAACACCGAGAATGTCCACCGAATGTAGTAAAACAAAAAGGAGTTCCTTGACTTCATGATAAATGAAAAACTGAAGAATGGCAAATATACAAGGGCGCACGGAATCAAAATGCTGATAAAATTGAAGGAAAAAGAGAGACCTTGCGATAGTCAATACTTCGAATCACGTCACTTTGCAATAAATAAATTAAAATAATAACATCATGCAGTAGTCAAGCGTTGGCGTGGATTACCCCAAGAATATGGGAAGCGTAGATAGGAGCGATCCTTGTTGCGAAGCCGCTAAATGGCCAGGAGCAGAAGCAAAAGTATCATCATGCTTCAATGTATGTGTCATGTATAATACACAAAGCAAATTGGAATTTACGAGTAGTCTCGGGGAACAGTTGGCCGTTTACTCTCCACAACCTGGCTCACTGTTTGGATGCCCACCTTAAACACTCAGAGTGAGTCGTTTTATACCTAGGCATTTTCCAGAATTTTTGGCAAGCACAACAAAAAATAGAGCAACGAAGATGTGATCAGTATCCACGAGAACAAGCGTTCGCAAAGACGCATATTAATGGTGTGCAGAAAGTGAAGTTACTTTCTGTGCAGAACCATATTTTCAAATACACACATCAAAAAAGTTTTGCATCACCCCGGTTCCCAGAACTCCTGAAGATAGACGTTGACTGTGGATATTGTATCACAGACACAGTTCCTCTCACTGTTCAGTGATGTCACTACACCCGCTCAAAGATGTAAACAACCGTGCATGAGCAGCGCCTATTAGACGGAGGGGGTCTGACAGCCGATCTGTTCCAGTCATTCCACAAGGAAGGAGCTACACGCCTCCTATTTTCTGTAGTTGAAGCATGCATTGACGGTCAATACCGCGGTTCAATCGCGCCCGCATTTTTACTTTGTGCAAGGAAGGTCTCTCAACAAGGGAAGTGTCCCGGCATCTGGAAGTGAACCAAAGCGATGATGTCCGGACATTGAGGAAATACAGAGAAACAGGAACTATCGATGACATACCTCGCTCAGGCCGCCCAAGGGCTGCGACTGCAGTGGATGACCGCTACCTACGGATTATGGCTCGGAGGAACCCTGACAGCAGCGCCAACATATTAAATATTCCCTTTTGTGCAGCCACAGGACGTCGTGTTACGACTCAAACTGTGCGCAATAGGCTGCATGATTCCCAACTTCACTCCCGACGTCCATGGCTAGGCCCATCTTTGCAACCACAACACCATGCAGCGCGGTACACATGGGCCCAACACGCCGAATGGACCGCCCAGGATTGGCATCACTTTCTCTTCACCGATGGCGGCCTCATGTGCTTTCAACCAGACAATCGTCAGAGAAGTGTTTGCAGGCAACCCGGTCTGGCTGAACGCCTTAGACACACTATCCAGCGAGAGCAGCAAGGTGGAGGTTCCCTGCTGTTTTGGGGCAGCATTAGCTTCGTATGAGCAGTTGCCATCGGGCTCGTGCGTTTGCGCAGTTCTGAATTCGCGTATGAGCAGTGCCTTCGTCCCGCTTCTGGCTACTTGGAGCGTGGCTGTTTGGTGTATGAGCAGCAGCAGCAGCAGCAAGTAGCCAGAAGCTACCGGGAAAAATTTTCCTGGCGCGGCCAAGCTGCCAGATTCGCGTAGGCGCAGAGCAAACTGAGTTATAGTGGGGGGGGGGGGGGGGGGGTCCTTCCCCACGTGACCCGTAGCCGTGTATATGTTTCGTGTCTTCGTTTACAGCTCCCACGTCAAATGAAAGCAAAACAGATTTCTGTGGCCCTGTGGCCGGGAGCCATCAAGTGAATTAATATACATTCTCATAACCATGAAAGACCAAAATAAGTTAGTAGTTTCAATTTTCTGATTTTATACTATTTCCACATTATTAGCAATCAACCATTAATGTCTTAATGAAGCTATTTCTGTCTGTTTTATAGAGAAATTTGTTTCAGTTAGTTTTTTTTTCCGCCGAGGCAGTTACTTTATTTGAAACGAAGTGTTTCATTCCGCGCTATTGGCTACTTTCAACCTCGTTCAATTTAAAGTGCAAATTTTCATTTTCTGGGACGAATGACGTTATACCATAATAAAGAACCAAACAAGAGAATACAGTACTAGACCTCCAAGAAAATTGGTATCACGAGAACCACATGAAAAGCTGAATATCAGGTACTTCAGAGTCCATCTGGACATAGTAATGTGCAATTAGAGCGTAATGAAGCATTTTAGAATGGTTTATGAAATTACGATGCTGCTGGAGTTTTCTCTGATGTCATGTTCCTTTTATGACACTGTAAGATCTCTTAATCATTAAAAATTGACTTGAAGCTAAGTAGGCAAATTTGGTCAGTAGTTTTGAACTAAATATTTTGTTTCAAATATAATGACAGCTGTAGCAGAATTTTATAGATCTGCCTTCTGTGAAAGTGTTTTTCGATCACAAGGCACTTGTCTAGTACTTCCTCTAGGCCTGAAGTTATTTCTTAATTTGTGTTTACGTCTTAAATTTATAGAATGCCATTCTATGCTAAATTTTAGACTGGCAGCATACCATATTTTATCGTTCTCCCCACATGGCTTATATTTATTTCTAGTGTAGAATATAAACTGTTCAGTTTTACAGTTTCTTTGCCTCACAGACAACCATGTTAATTTTTTCACATTTTGAAATAGTCATGAAATTTATTGTCCTTTATTCCGGTGTAAGCTACACAAGAAACTGTCTTTTTTTTTTATTGTTGCAAGTAATTTGTATTCCATCCTAGTAGCTTTTTGCAGTGCTGTGTAGATGTAACCTGTTGGAAATGCTACATGACAATATTGCACAGTACGAATTAAGCGTATGGACAGAGAAAGCACCAAGCACGGGCTGTCTACGTCATCGTAGCAGCGTATGCGCAGTACAGCCTGTTGTCTGGCGCATTCTGGTAACTGCTCAAACGAACCTATTATGTGGGCCCGACGTGCGCCGCTGGTGGTCATGGAAGGCGCCGTAACGGCTGTACAATACGTGAATGCCATCCTCCGATCGATTGTGCAACCATATCGACAACATATTGGCGGAGCACTCGTCTTCATGGACGACAATTCGCGCTCCGATCGTACACATCTTGTGAATGACTCCCTTCAGTATAAAGACATCGCTCGGCTAGAGAGGCCAGCATGTTTTCCAGACATGAAACCTATCGAACATGCCTGGATGGATTGAAAAGGGCTGCTTATGGACGACATCACCCACCAAACACTCTGAGGGATCTACGACTAATCGCCGTTGAGGAGTGGGGCAATCTGGACCAACATTGATGGGGACGAATACAGGCATGTGTCAATGCATGAGGACGTGCTACTGGGTATTAGAGGTACCGGTGACTACACCAATCTGAACCAGCACCTGTGAAGGTCTCCCTTATGGTGGTACAATATGCAATGTGTGATTTTCATGAGGAATAAAGAGGGGGAAATGATGTTTATGTTGATCTCTATTCCAATTTTCTGTACAGGCTCCGGAACTCTCGGAACCGAGGCGTGCACACATTTTTTGATGTGAAAATAGAATTGAATTCTCTCCTTTAACACGTTCAATTCGATCCTAATCCAGTCTAGTTTCGGTCCTTAATCTCTAATCAACAAAGAAATGCTTTAATGAGTGAGCAAGGCATTTGAGGCGGCTGCACTAGCCAGCGCCAGGAGGCATTGCCCACTGCGGCAAAGGAGCTTGCAAGAAAAATACCCAACTAAGGAGTTTGCGTGTTAATGTCTGAGGGGATAGCTTGAGGGTGGCGGACCTCACTATGCCGAACAGGCAGTCGCCCATTAATTCTGAATAGGAATTAGAAATTTGCACGAGGCAGTACTTACAAGAAAGTAAAACTGGAGGAAAGAGGATGCTGATAAATGACACTGCCCTCTTTTGAAGCAAAAACTAATCGTTCTGCACCGCAGCGCTGATGGGCTGAAACGCCTCAATACTAACACACTTTCGTCAGTTGATAGAAGCTTGTGGAATCTGGGAATCGGTCGGCGAATCGACTGCCCTCGGGGATGGAGTTGGTGTTCAACAGTCGTAACTGTTTCTGAAGGTGGAATTTGGCGATGTTATTACTCCACGAAATAAATGTTACAAGAATTGGCAAGTCCATTCTCGTGCAAAGACGTGGAGTTCTGATGTTTCTTTTCTTGTGTGTGTGGACGAATTTTACGGCGCTGGTGCACCTGATCGGTGAACAGAGAGCTTGAGATCACAGAGTTATTAGCTAGCTGGGGGGGGGGGGGGGGGGGCGGCATCGTTCTCGTGATGGCAGTTTAGGAGCTGCTTGACCAAATAATAGCGGCGCCATATCATGAAAACTTGACAACGACCGGGAGACCGGTGTGTTGACCACAGCTACAGCTCCCTCCCCCCCCCCCCCTCCCCCTCTCCCCGATTCGCCCTAACTATGCCGGCACGGTATCTCAGCGTGTGCGGCCAGAGAGGTGGTTGGCCTCTGTAATAAAAAAACTGAGTGGAAGAATCAACAAAACGAACTTGACCTCCGCATCGACCGAACACAAAGATAAAAAAAAGACCATTTCCGCATCCGATTACGCCAGTTGGTTGAGGATGACATGACGCTCGGTAGGTACCGTAGAGCCTTTCAAGCCATGTTCGGACGGAGAGGAGAAGGTGCTGGCGGAAGAAACGAACTTGGCAAGGATAAATGAAAGACAATTAACTACATTTGTTCTGTAACTCATGTAACCTTGAACTGTTACACGTTTTTTTCCGCTTGTGGATTCTTATGGGAAATTGCGAGGAACGTAGTCGGACGTTGGAATTTTTCTGAGCGCAGTGTGATTGTCATATCTTACATCATTTGGGCTGGAAATCATTAAAAGAAAGGCGTTTTTCGTTGCGACAGAATCTTCTCATGAAATTCCAATCACCAACTTTCCCCTCCGGACACGAAAATATTTTGTTGACACCGAACTACATAGGGCGGAACGATCACCACGATAAAATAAGGGAAATCAGACTTCGTACGGAAAGATGTAGGTGTTCATTCTCTCCGCGCGCTATAGGAGATTGGAATAATAGAGAATTGTGAAGGTGGTTCGATGAACCCTCTGCCAGGCACTTAAATGTGATTTGCAAACTATCCATGTAGATGTAGATGTAGATCACAGGTGGATTGCTGATAACTATTTGAAAGAAGTTGTTGTGACCTGCCAATAAACGTTCCATTGATTAATCAGTGCTATAATGCGTCGAATCATTTGCCTTGTGCCGATCACACCGGCAGGAAAGCGTGGAAAGTAGCTGCGACAGGGCTAATGACGACAAACGCAACATTTCAAATAGATTGTATGAAATAAAAGTAGTGAAAGGTTTACAAGCACAACATAATGTTAGTCATGTGCTGATGTTTTCACTAATAATCGCATCTGACATTAACAAAATCACGGGAAAAGATTGTCCCTCTCAGGAGACAACACGCTAATAGTGTGCAACACCACTATTATTAAGACAGAGAATGGTCCCAGTTGGGCGAGGAAGAGCGTCCACAAGTTACTTCAAGTAAGCCATATCTAGCTGAAAATACTTATCGGTGCTTAAATGCCGTAGAACTATCAAATTGGGGGGATGATGGTTGCTAAGTTTCACCTGCTGTTACGGATAGTAAGACATTTTCTATGGGGTAAAGACAGGGCGATTTAGTGCGCCAGTCGAAATGGGAAAGGGTGCCTGATCAGGAACATTGTTGACATCGTGGAGTACGGGAGTGCCGACTCCGTACCTATCGCGAAGGTTTTTAACAAAGGATAGGACTTGGTCGCTGAGGATGTTATAACCATCCCGGTCCATGTTCACGGTAACTTGAATGTGTGCATCCAAGTCATCACATAGGCACCTACTGCCTGAAGCTGCGCAGTCGGCCTTTTGTGATTCGAAAAGAGCCAGAGTCACGCTATTGTCCAGCTTGTGTTGTTCGGTCCATTGAACACGTGCAGCTTTACGTGAGGCCGCGAGCAATGGACTTTGCTGGGTACCCGACTACGAATGGTAATTGCATGCAGTTCCTTTCGCAACATTCGCTCGGAAACTGCGTTCACCGGCAAGAGGAATAACCGTCGCGTTTGAAAACTATTGTTATTGACTAGGCGTGACTTTCGTCTCTGGTCCCTGTCGGCTAATATCTTTTTACAGCCTCCGTTCGTACGCGGTGATGCCTGGCTATGAATGGTGCACCGCACTTGTAGAGACGTTGTTCAGGTCGCGTTGGTGCAGCAACAAATCAGGTAATTTCACTCGCTGTATGGTCACGGTAAAGTGCCGTCTGCCAATATACTACACTACTCGCCATTAAAATTGCTACACCAAGAAGAAATGCAGATGATAAACGGGTATTCATTGGACAAGTATATTATACTAGTACTGACATGTGATACATTTTCACGCAATTTGGGTGGATAGATCATGAGAAATCACTACCCAGACCAACCACCTCTGGTCTTTATAACGGCCTTGATACGCTTGAGCATTGAGTGAAACAGAGCTTGGATGGCGTGTACAGGTACAGCTGCCCATGCAGCTTCAACACGATACCACAGTACATGACGAGTAGCGACTGGCGTATTGTGACGAGCCAGTTGCTCGGCCACCATTGACCAGACGTTTTCAATTGGTGAGAGACCTGGAGAAAGTATTGGCCAAGGCAACAGTCGACCATTTTCAGTATCCAGAAAGGCCCGTACAGGACCTACAACATGCGGTCGTGCATTATCCTGCTGAAATGTAGGGACTCGCAGGGATCGAATGAAGTGTAGAGCCACGGGTCGTAACACATCTGACATGTATCGTTCACCGTTCAAAGTGCCGGCAGTGCGAACAAGAGGTGACAGAGGCATGTAACCAATAGCAACCCCTTACCATCACGCCGGGTGATACGCCAGTATGGCGACGACGAATACGCGCTTCCAATGTGCGTTGTGAATGCTCTGAAAAGCTAATCATTTGCATATCACAGCATCGTCTTCCTGTCGGTTAAATTTCGCGTCTATAGCACGTCATCTTCGTGGCGTAGCAATTTTAATGACCAGTAGTGTACGTTTTCCGTTGAACCTATTTTTATGCGCTGATTTCATACAGACGACTGGCACATACACCGCTTCACTGCTATGACATAACGTCAGCGCTAGAGGTTCACACTGACAGCCGCATACCAGTTCTACACCACCTGTAGCACTCCAAAGTGACCATTGTACTGTTTTTTATTTGCAGAGTTTATATTATAAAGAATTCGACGTAATGATTCCATGTGTTTATGGCGCAAACATCGCAAGGCATTTTCCATCTGGGGATGCTTATAGCAATCCTTTGAAATTTCTTAGAGTTCGCGTCCGCACTCGAGACAGACAATGGGATCATCAAGTGGTTGGCAGGAGCTTCGCGGAGCAGTACTTTTTCGCCTGTTCCCCCTTTTCTGCGCAGTCGTTAGGCGCTCTTGAGGCTCGGCGGGTGCTACAATTAGAATGCGTCTTGTGCGGGCGCCGGCGCCGCCGCCGCCACCGCCGCCGCAATCCCGCGCTAACGAGCCCGGCTCGGTGTCGCTATAGGCAACCCGCCGAGGCCAAGCGCGGACCGCCAGCCGGTGCGCCTGACCGCCCCTGTGTAAGCAATCTGCGCAGCAGGGGTGTTGTGTGGATCACCGTGTTGCCGGGTGAAAGCATCGTGTCGTGGAAGAGCCGTTTTGCAACGGGCATCACTGTTTTAGGCCGTCTTCACTGAAGTGGAATAAATTACTGCGCATTGCAGTATTTCTACGAATTTCTACATCGTCCTTGGTTAATTTCGTATGAGAACTTGAGTCAGAAGGAAAACTTATTCGCTTCCAGCGTGTCACAGTCGCTCAGAGTTTGAGACGTAAATCCGTCCTCCATAAGACGTGAACGCACGTCACCGTGGAAGTGAACGTACTCAGGAAAGTTTCTCTTCAAATTGGTGTTGGTGTCATTTGCAGCGCTTATAAATTGTCGGCATCAGACTTCTAGAAAACTAGAAGAAACACTACATAGCTGGAATTATTTAGTATTATTTTTATCTTTTTTCTATTCGTAAAAATTTACCTTTCTTATAGCTTTGAAGCCCTTTTCTTCTAAATATGCAGGCTCGGTTGACCATTCCGTGCAGATGACAAGATTAATTACTTTTACTTGTAGAACGAAAACTTCCTAATTATTACGTCACAAATGACTATCGTTCGTGGACGATATAGGTGAAGTTCGCTGATATCTGAGAAAGTTATTTTTATTCAATATTCTCGCAGAAGAAGCTGAGTAGCGCAGTCAACGTGGTGTAGTGGTTATGATACTTAATTGTTACATGGAGGGTCGTGAGTTCTAAACTCATCTGAACTGTAAAATTTTAATTTCTATATTCGGTTCGAGTACATTCTAGAAGTATCCACAAATGTCAAGAATCATTGTACTGGAATGTGCTGTAACTGTATATATACCATATGTGTTCTGGCCGGAGGCAGTTCGCTCCGTGCTCTTGTATGTGCAAAGTGCTGAATAGACTTTCGTTAAGTGAAGTTAATGTTGGTCATTCATCTAATTACACCTTCTTCTACGTGACAATATGTTTAATATTTTCAATTATATGACTTTCCAGTAATGACAAATATTTTTAAAAAGGTGTCACACATTCCTACAGCAGGTAAAACTTGAAAAACAAATTCCTATAATTATTATGTCCAGAAACCAATACCTGTTGAGATATGAGCCGATTTACTTGTTGCGAGAAATGTAGTATTTTGTGGTGTACGTAAGATTCACAAGAAATTCCTTAGTAAATTATCATAATATGCACGCGGGGCAGTGAAAATTATGGAGAAATATTGGAGGTGAGGATCAGGATCTTTTCAGTACCTATGTATGGGCAGGGATTGTCCGTCATACGTTTATAGAGCCATACCTTTACCAAACAGATTAGCAGGCGCTGTGTGCTATTTATGTGCGATAATAAATAATGTCGTGTGACGAGGGCCCCGTCGGGTAGACCGCCTGGTGGAAGTTTTTCGATTTGAGCCATTTCGGCGACTTGCGCGTCGATGGGGATGAAATGATGATGATTAGGGCTACACCCAGTCCCTGAGCGGAGAAAATCTCCAACCCAGCCGGGAATCGATCCCGAGCCCTTAGGATTGACAGTGCGTCAATCTGAGCACTCAGCTACCGGAGGCGGACTTCTGTGCGATAAATTACCAGGAGAACTTTATCCATGCTGAAAGCCAACAAGCGTGGTTTACGTACGACGGGGAATGACGCATCGTGTGACAGTACCTCACCGCAACGTTTCATGGGTGATGGATTGGCCGAGGAGGTTCGGCACCATGGAGTGCAAGTTCAACAAACCTGAATGAGTTTCATTTCTTGCTATTGGTATACATTTAAAGCCGAGAATCATATTTGCATTTGCGAATATGGCTAAACTTTGGTTGCGTTATGCATTGGTGACAATGAAAATTTGTGCCTGCCGATCCATCACTCGAATCCCGATATTCCGCTTGATACGACCAGTCACATTGACTGCCTCGCGAGGCGAGCACACTCTCTAGACCTACCCAAAGTTCCATGTGGCGCCGCTTTCGTCTACATCCTGTACTCGCTCACATACTGTGAGTCCCGTACTGCAAGAGAAGTATGATTAAAACTGAAGCCGAGTTATTAGGCGTGAAACAGGCCTGAAATATAGGATGTAGACGAAAGCGTTGATGTATAGGAGCTTGTGTCGGTCCGGTGAGCGCGCCCAGGTGATCGAGGCGGTCAAGGCGACCGCACGCGTCAAGCGGAAGATCCTGTTTCGAGTCTGGCTTGGCATGGCACAAATTGCCATTGTTACTAGTGTATAGTACAGCCAACGTTTAGCCATATTCGCTAATACGAATATGATTCTCGTATTTCATACGGCTGTTCATCGCTACAGTGCCTGTTCCTTCAGACATGCATGCAGGTACTTACTACGAGGTTAATCCCAAAAGTAAGGTCTCTTATTTTGTTATAAGTATAGAACTCTGTTTGTGAGGCAGTTGCTCACATTGTTATGAAGAGTGCTTCACGTGCTGTGTGTAAACATGCCCATGCCGCGCTGAGGCGCTCAGTCTTGTCTTGGCCGCCGTTGAGAATGGAGCTCCCGTTGGATGTTACCGCCAAGTGCGAATTGTGCACAGTTATTCGATTTTTCAACGCAAAGTGCACTGCGCTGATTGAAATCCATCGCCAACTGACGGAAGTGTATGGTGAGTCTTGCATGGATGTGAAAAATGTTCCTAAGTGGTGTAGAGAGTTTGCAGCTGGTCGGGCCGAAATTCACGACGAACAAAGAACCGGGAGACCGTCAATTTCTGAGGAGACACTGTTGAAGGTTGAGCAAAGCATGCGTGAAGATCGGCGGATCACCTTCGATGATCTCTTCACGTTGGTTCCTCAGGTTTCCCGAAGCAGCGCTCACAATATATTAACGGAAACATTGAACTACCCGAAGGTGTGCGCAAGATGGGTGCCACGCATGCTGACTGAGGACCACGTGCGGCAACGAGTTGATGCTTGCCGCGCATTTCTTCGCCGCCTTACAGCCGAGCAGGACAACTTTCTGGACTCAGTTCTCACGGGTGACGAAACCTAGGCATACCACTGTACAGCTGAGACCGAGCAACAATCACGCCAGTGGCGGCATCATTCTTCGCCAAAGCCGCGGAAATTCAAACAAACACAGTCTACCAGGAAAGTCATGATAACCGTTTTTTGGGATCGGAAAGTAGTATTATTGGTCGACTTTATGCCAACCGGTACCACAATTAACGCTTCAGGTACTGTGAGACTGAAATAACTCAAACGGGCAGTTCAGAACCGGAGAAGAGGAATGTTGAGCAAGGGCGTAGACATTCTCCATGACAACGCTCGCCCACACATCGCTCGGCAAACCGTTGCTCTCCTGCAACAGTTCCAGTGGAACGTAATCACCCACCCACCCTATAGTCCCGACTTGGCGCCCAGTGACTATCACCTGTTCCCTAGGTTAAAAGAACATTTGGCCGGAAGGCGATTCAGCTCCGACGACGAGGTGAAAGAAGAGGTTCATAACTTTCTGAACAGCATGGCGGCGAGCGGGTATGACATGGGCATACAAAAACTGCCACAGTGTCTACAAAAATGCATGGACAGAAGTGCCGATGATGTCGAAAAATAGCTAAACGTTCAATCTGTAAACTGCTATGAACCATTGTAGAAATAAACAGGTCTATGTACTTGCAGAAAAAAAAATAGGAGACCTTACTTTTGGGATTACCCTCGTACATTTAAAGGCATTGGTGTACCCCTAAGTCATCTACAACGCACAGTCGTTACAGGAGCGTGTGAGCTGTGCATGTGACATCACGAATGGAGCCAGGTATATTTAAAAGGTGTAAGTAGGATGTTTAGGTTTTTTTAAATTGGTAACGCCGCTTAGCGCTCGGTATGAAAAATCACTGGCTGCGCTGTGCGCAGTGTGTGTTTAGTTTGCATTGTTGTCTGCCATTGTAGTGTTGAGCAGCGGCAGCTGGATGCTAACAGCGCGTAGCGTTGCGCAGTTGGAGGTGAGCCGCCAGCAGTGGTGGACGTGGGGAGAGAGATGGCGGACTTTTGAAATTTGTAAGAATTGGCGTCATGAAGTGATATATATATTATGACTACTAAGGTAAATACATTGTTTGTTCTCTATTAAAAATCTTTCATTTGCTAACTATACCTATCAGTAGTTAGTGCCTTCCGTAGTTTGAATCTTTTATTTAGCTGGCAATAGTGACGGATGATGTATTTGGCATGGGATCATGATTTTTAAAGTACATTTGAGGTAGATGACACTTTTCACATGAGCAGAGAATTTTTTTAGGTTTTGAAATTATTGGAGGAAGCTACGACGATTTTGAGATTTCGCTGAGGTTTTATGATGTTACGATGACGATGTGTATTACGCTGTTGCGGTATGTTTATGATCAATAAGCTGATGCTATATGAGTTATTTGGTTATGCTACATATCTGTTATGATGAAATATTGAAGAAGTGTCGACGAATATATATATGTGTAATAAGGTAAGAAATAATGAGTAGTGGTTAGGGACTCTGGTTTGTGAAAAAGGTTGTTGGAAACCAAGAATCGTACTTTAAGAGTTATGAAATGTGTGTAAATGCGTGAATGTATTACAATGCCGACGAAAATTTTTTGGACACTGTTATATCAATAGGATTTTGTTTCTACAGATGTGTAGCGCAAATTCTTGACCTGTGAAATATTTTTATATGAGACTGCCACTGTAGCGGAAACTGGTGTCGTAAATATTTCGATAAGACAGTTAAGTGACCACCTGCACGTAATGCGTTGTGGGCACCCAGCTGCGCGACAACCACCTGACAAAAGAAAGCCATTAGTGTGTGCCTTTCAGAGGCACAGGTAAAAAAAAAAGGGAGGCCATTATCCTCGCTATTGACATTCCTTTGTAGAAAGCACCGCAAATACGACACGCTCATTACTGAGAAAGATACTTACATCTGACACCTGATTATAAGAAACGTCTTTCTACGAGAGTTGAGAGAATTCTACTAACTTATGAAATGCCACATGACTATTGAATGATATTTTTATATTTTTATGCTTTGTCCATAGTTGCTTATTTCATTTGATATCTGTTTTCCACCTGTGTTGCATCATTGATTTTATAAAATAAAATTAAATACATTTGCTAATGTGAACACTTTCTGCCGACAGATCTATTTTATGATCCACATTAAAAAAAAAAAAAAAAAAAAAAAAAAAGGAGCTCTTGGAATGGAAAGAGCAATAAGAAGCGACTAATAGCAGTAACTGTATATATAATTTTCTTTTCAAGTACTTGGTAATTTGTTGCAGCATTAGTTTTTGTGGTGCACCATTTTAATTGCATAGACATTAAGATGTGAATAGACATTGTCCTTATCTGCATTGTTGTCTTTAGTGTAACATTTTTTCTGCTTGAGCTTTGTCATGTTTAGGTATAAGTTGTAGCATTTGCTGCTGCTGTTTGCCATGCATAGTGCTACTGAATGTCACTTTGTATTACTAGGATAAGCCAATTTTATTACTGATTCATGTTTCTTGTTTGCTGCGCATTGCCTTATATTAGTTGTAATATTGTTGCCTTTTTTTTGCCAATTTCCATTTTTTTATCATTGCTGTTTGTGTAAATTGTTTTGTGCTGCTGCATTGCCTCATCCCTTAGTTAAGCATCTGAGCTCAGTAGATTTAAGTTAGCTTAAGAGGGGGTAGCCTATATAAGAGAATGAGTTGCGATGGATTTGAAGAAATGCACTGAGAGGTTATATGAGAAAAGTACAAAAGCAGGTATAGATAGGACTTTTTGGAAATAATGAAGAACGAAGGGAGATCTCCGAGAAGTAAAGAAAGTTTTGTTTTCAAAATACTGCAGTAAAACAAACCCTGCCCTTTCCTTGTGTTACCCCACTATGTGTTTATGTACCCTTGTGTATTTATGTTCTTCCTTTCTTTATATGTTCATCTGATAAGACTTATGTTGTAGAATTTTCTAATATTCAGCTACATTCACTATGATGAGGAATACTGTTATCCTCAAATATAAATTGCATTAATAATATGTCGTTTTCTTTGTAAATATGTTTAGAAATTATTTATTCTGTTCTGTTTTATTGCTCATGTGTGAAGTTGATGTTTCAAAAGTTATTCTGATCTTTTATGTATGTACTTATGTCGTAATTTTTTAACACTGATGTATTTGCTATTTCGATTCTTTTGTAAAGCCTGTAGTACTGCTAATGTTATCTGTATTGTTTTGTTCTTTAATGATGTATTTTGTACCTTTGTTATTGTATTCTTATGTTATAAAATTGTAATTGACACCAGTTCATCAAATTAAGTAACTTGTAAATTACATTTCACTGCACACGTTTCTGTTGGTCATAGTATATGAACAATATGTGAGAAGTAGGGACTAATAGTGTTTGCATGTGTGTTAATAACTCAGTAAGGGACTGGATAACAGCATTGCTGGTTCTAAGGACATTTCAAAAACAAATTTTTTGAGTGCACAAGTGGTGGTTATGGACTTGCTATATTATCTGCAAGACTCTTCAATGGTGATTGTGTGCCTGCACAGTCAAACAGATGGCTGCTGGCCATCTCTACAAGGACTACAGTGGGTCTACACCTTTGATGACCCACCAATACCATTATTTCTACAAGGACTGCAGTGGGTCTGCACCTCTGGTGGCCCACCAATAGTAATCTCTACCAGGACTACAGTGGGTCTGCTCTGTGATGACCTACGTACCGATAGTCTTCAACGTTGACTGACTCTGCTGTGGCCCATTACCTGTCTGCATGTCAAGAGTCAGCACTGTCTGTCCGTTGAAAGGACAACATTACTTCTTCAAGACTGCATGGAAATCCACTACTTCAGTGTGCATTTTCTTTTACTACTCAGACTTTGAGAAAAACACTGCAATTTTACTTTGATGAATGATCAGGACTGTCTTTATGGACTGTGAGAAAATTTTAGCTTTTGACCAACATTGTATCGATAATTAAGTGCATTTCATTTCTTTGTTATTGTAATTATGAAAAAATTTTTCAAATCTGTATTGGCCACTGCCGAAAACAATTTGTAAATTTTTTTGTGGGGAGCATGGGGGCTATGTAAGTAGGATGTTTAGGTTTTTTTTAAATTGGTAACGCCGCTTAGCGCTCGGTATGAAAAATCACTGGCTGTGCTGTGTGCAGTGTGTGTTTAGTTTGCATTGTTGTCTGCCATTGTAGTGTTGAGCAGCGGCAGCTGGATGCTAACAGCGCGTAGCGTTGCGCAGTTGGAGGTGAGCCGCCAGCAGTGGTGGACGTGGGGAGAGAGATGGCGGAGTTTTGAAATTTGTAAGAATTGGCGTCATGAAGTGATATATATATTATGACTACTAAGGTAAATACATTGTTTGTTCTCTATTAAAATCTTTCATTTGCTAACTATACCTATCAGTAGTTAGTGCCTTCCGTAGTTTGAATCTTTTATTTAGCTGGCAGTAGTGGCGGTCGCTGTATTGCAGTAGCTTGAGTAATGAAGATTTTTGTGAGGTAAGTGATTTGTGAAACGTATAGGTTAATGCTAGTCAGGGCCATTCTTTCGTAGGGATTTTTGGAAGTCAGATTGCGTTGCGCTAAAGATATTGTGTGTCAGCTTAAGCACAGTCGTGTACAATTTTTCTAAGGGGACGTTTCAAAGGGTGCGTGATTCACTGTGGAGAAGAGCTCAAGGATATGTTAGGATGCGTGTAATTACATACAGCACTGTCTACAGTGTCTTCGCCTACGTAAGAGACAGTTGGAAATGAGAGGCTGGATTGGTCCATACTGTTGTAGGAACTTTAATTCTAGTTTTGACCAATACTACATCCTGTAGATTCCTGCCACCTATTTTTCAACATCCTGAATTTTTCTGTAATAAATCTTTTCACAATGTTTATTGTCTCTCCTTTTTTTCTTTTTACTTACTGAATTGATACTGGTCATTGCCACACAGCCATCCTTATATGTTTATTGTCGCTAAGATACATAGGTAAATTCCCTTGTGGCTGTATAGAATACAAATACACTGAGGTGGCAAAAATCGTAGTATAGCGATATGCACATATACAGGTGGCGGTAGTGTCGCGTAAGCAAGGTATAACAGGGCTGTTCATTGGCGGAGCAGTCATATGCAGTCCGGTGATTCATGTGAAAAAGTGTCAAAAAAATGGTTCAAATGGCTCTGTGCACTATGAGACGCAACATCTGAGGTCATCAGTCCTCTAGAACTTAGAACTGCTTAAACCTAACTAACCTAAGGATAACACACACATCCATGCCCGAGGCAGGATTCGAACCTGTGACCGTAACAGTCGGGTGGTTCCGGATTGAAGCGTCTAGAACCGTTCGGCCACCGCGGCCGGCTTGAAAAAGTTTTCAGCAAGATTATGGCCGCACTACGTGAATTGAGATACTTTTAACACGGAATGCTAGTTGGAGCTACACGTATGGGGCACACCATTTTCGAAATCGTTAGAGAATTTAATGTTCCGATATCCATAGTATCAAGAGTGTGCTGAGAATACCAAGTTTCAGGCATTACCTCTCACCAAGGGAAATGCAGTGGCCGACGCCCTTCACTTAACGATCGACAGCAGCGACGTTTGCATAGAGTTGTCAGTGCCAACAGACAAGCAATAACTGCGTAAATCAATGTGTGACGTACAACGGACGTATACGTTACGACAGTGCGGTGAAATCTGGCGTTAATGGGCTATGGCAGCAGACGACCGACGCGACTGCCTTTGCTGGCAGCACATCGCTTGTACCGCCTCTTCTGGCCTCGTGACCATATCGGTTGGAGCCTAGACGACTGGAAAACCTGGTCAGATGAGTCCCGATTTTAGTTGGTAAAAGCTAATGGTAGCGTTCCACCGAACGAAGCCGTGAACCCGAGTTGTCAACAAGGCACCGTGCAACCTGGTTGTGGCTCCATAATGGTGTTAGCTGTGTTTACGTGTAGTGGACTTGGTCCTCTACTCCTTTGGGTACTTGGACCCTATTTGTAGCCACTCATGGACTTCATGTTCCCAAACAATGATGGAATCTTTATGGATGACAATGCATCATGTCACTGGGCAACAACTGTTCGCGATTGGTTTGAAAAATATACTGGACAGTTCGAGCGGATGATATGTCCACCCTCTTCGCCCGACGTCATTTCCATCGAACATTCTTGCGACGTGATGGAGAGGTCAGTTCGTGCACACTTTCGCAATTACGGAGGCTATAGAGGCAACATGGCTCAGTATTTCTGTAGGGGATAACACATGGCTTGTTGTGTCCATGCCACATCCAGTTACTGCACTACGTCGGGCAAAGGAGTTCCGACTTGGTATTATGAAGTATCCCATGACTTTTGTCACCTCATTACACACAAGTGCCCACCTGGCTAGCCTTGCGGTCTAACGCGGTCTTCCGGATTGGGAAGGAGCGCCTGATCCCCGAGACGAATCTGCCTGGCGGACTTGTGTCGAGGTCCGGTGAGCCGGCCAGTCTGTGGATGGTTTGGATGGTTTTTAGGCAGTTTTCTTTCTGCCTCGGCGAATGCGGGCTGGATCCCCTTGTTCCGCATCAGCTACACTATGTTGGCGAGTGCTGTATAAACAGGTTACCCAAGTACGTCTACACCACCATTACTCTACCACGCAAACGTAGGGTTTACACTCGTCTTGTGTGAGACGGGGGGCTCCACCGTGGGCCGAACCGCACAGTAATCTTGAAAGAGTTGAAAGAGTGATTCGATGTGAGGCGGCGGAGGGGTGAAGTAGACTGCAGTAGTGATAGTGGGTTTGCGGCTGCGGCGAGGAGGGTGACTCTCCGTCGTTTCTAGGCCCCCAGTTAACATCCAATACAATACAATACATATAAGAACATTAATATTAAAAATAAACCACACCGTGATGCAGAACGCCTCTCTTGCAGTGTCTGCCTCTCGAGTTTTTTTGGTCATCTCCGTGACGCTTTCGTGCTTAGTAAATGAACCTGTAACGAAGCATGTACTATTTGGCGTCTTGCGTAAGGTTCACAAGATACACCACAAAGCGCACGCGTGGACAGATGAAAATCCTCGAGCAGTCACGGAAGTAAGGCATCAGGACCGCTTCAGTGCCAGTGTATGGATAGGAAAGGCCGCCCGGTTAACCGTGCGATCTATCGCACTGCTTTCGGGGCGGGAAGGCGTGCCGGCCCCCGGCACGAATCCGCCGCCCGGCGGATTAGTGTCGAGGTCTGGTGTGCCGGCCAGTCTGTGGATGTTTTTTAAGGCGGTTTTCCATCTGCCTCGGCGAATGCGGACTGGTTTCCCTTTTTGCGATTGCTGCGCAAACACCTTCTCCACGTACACGTACACGATACTTACTCTACCACGCAAACGTTGTGGTTCCACTCGTCTGGTGTGAGACGTTCCCAGAGGGGTCCACTGGGGGCCGAACCGCACAATAACCCTGGGTTCGGTGTGGGGCGGCGGGCAGGTGGGTGGTGGACTGCTGTAGCCTGTAGTGGGGTTGTGTGAACTACTGAGGGCTACGGCTGGGACGAAGCCTCCCCGTCGTTTCTAGGTCCACAGTTCCATACAATACAACACAATGGATAGGAATTTTCGGCGACAGTCTCATAAATTTGTACACTTTAGTAAACAGATTAACAGAGGCTGAATATCACCTGTTTCTGCGCCATGAATTACCAGCGCTATGGGAAAAGATTACACTTGCAGGAAGAGAGCGACAGTGGTCGAAGCACGACAGACCGACACAAATTTTTTTATGGATCGTGCGACAGTACCTCACCACAACGGACGATAGATTGGTTCAAATGGCTCTGAGCACTATGGGACTTAACATCTGATGTCGTCAGTCCCCTAGACTTACAATTACTTAAACCTAACTAACCCAATGACATGACACACATCGGTGCCCGAGGCAGGATTCGGACCTGCGACAGTAGCAGTCGCGTAGTTCCGGACTGACCCGCCTACAACCACCGACCACAGCAGCCGGAGGACGATATATTGATCGAGGAGATCCGGCACCTTGGTGTCCCCGTTCAGCGAACCTGAATGCATTGGACTTTTGGATATTTGGACATTTACAGACATCGTTGTACGTCCAACCCATCGTTAACGTCCAGATGTTCCAGGGGCGTGTGACGAATACATGTGTCGTAATGAGAATGAGGCTAGTTGTATTCGGAAGAGTGCGTGATTCAGGGTGAAGAAGGCTTAAGGATATGTCAGGAAGAGAATTCGGGCAGCCTGTACTGCAAAGCGCCGCGCCAAGAGCGAAGTACGATGCCGCTTTGTCACGATCTCGTAAACTTCCCGTGAAACTGAAAAGAATCAAAATTTTGGCAATATTTGGAAATAAATCTTACGTAAGTACAATGGAATAAAATGTTATGAATATTTACGTAAAATTTCCCGGGCTTGAAAACCCCCCTGTGATACTGTCAATATCTGTAACACTAAAACATTGCTGGTCTTTAAAATCGCAACGTCATTAAGGCGAGATGCGACAAACTTCACAGTGAAATGTCCTGCATTCCTGGATATGAAAATGATTACCAAATGAGCAAAACTATATTATGTGCTACTTGAAAGGGCCCTCTTGATAGCGAGTAATCATGGGACAGTGAAACTTTGTGGAAACTGCTGTGCACAAGGGGCAGTGCACAAGGCTGCTGGAGTGGAATTCTGGGCCACAACTTGAGGATACAGTAAAGAAAGAGACTTATTTGACAAAACCAAGATGCGAACACTGCTAACAACACAGTTACAGAACTGTCAATTGTAAGGACACACGGAAGAGAAATGACGAAAAAACCATTGAAAGAACATATTTTAATTTCGACAACAGTGTAAGTTGCTTACCATGTTTACATCCCTGGTTGCAAACGTTGCTCAGTGTGATGACCATCTGCATCCACAAATTCTTGGAACGTTACTAGAGATTTCCTTTCACTGTTGTTGGCAGCACTTTCCTAACTATGAACAATGGAATGTTCAACTCTCACAGCTCGTGCACTGCTTGAAGATCGCACAAATGGTTCAAATGACTCTGACCACTATGGGACTTAACTTCTGAGGTCATCAGTCCCCTAGAACTTAGATCTACTTAAACCTAACTAACCTAAGGACATCACATACATCCATGCCCGAGGCAGAATTCGAACCTGCGACCGTAGCATTCGAGGGGTTCCAGACTGAAGCGCCTAGAATCGCTCGGCCACAGAGGCAGGCGTATATCGCTATCCCATGACTTTTGTCACCTGAAGTGTATTTTAGGGCAAGAAGAAATGCTCAGGCTCCGAGCTGGGATTCTAATCCGTATGCTATTCGAGAAATAGCCTGTAAGCGGTTCGACGAACCCTCTTACAAATAAGTGCGTACTGAATTATAATTATGTAGCGTTAGGTGGAGATGTAGATGACTGCTAGTGCGCGCAACTGGTCCTGAAAAAAGTGTCAGAGAGGAGTAAACAAGAGCACCACTTTTAATGTACCGAGTTGCTCCGTAAAGTATTGTCGCTACCTGGGAGAAAGACAAACACACGCGCGTCTCATCTGAGTCCCGGTGTACCCGTGGAGACATGGGTGGGTCCTGTTCCGGCGTGCAGCTGTGTTACCGTCCGGCGCCTGCGCGGGACGTGACCGCGTCCATTACGTGTGCGGGCTTATCTGCGGACAGCGGCGCTCAGTCAGCTCGTCGGCCGCCTTATTCAGCAGCAGCCGGCCGCCTCCGTAAGCGGGCAGAACGCGTCTCGTCATCCTAAATCATAGCAGGCTTGCTGGCAGGACGTGGCCGGGCCGGATTTACGGCCTGTGGAACGCGCTAATGCTGCTCGCGCCCGCTCTAAGGAAACTTGCTCCCCGCAAGGACTCGCTTATCTCCCGTCGATGCGGGAACCGACCCGTACAGTCAGTGGGAGCTTTAAATGCTCACACCTCGTCTTGCGCTTATAAACCGTACTCCAAAAGAGGCAGCTTACGACGACGATTAAAATTTACCGACCTATTAAGACGTGGTCGAATGTATTTTATGTTAGTCTCCAGGCTTCGGTGGCCGTGGCCATTGAAGGTAAAACCTTCTGTGTTGTTAGGCAGCGTCATTTCCCTCGCCAGTTTCTTTTTGCACAGACGCCGTTTCGACCCTTCTGCTCGACTCTTCTTCAGAATCTTCTTGTGTTCCTTGTTAGCTGTATGCTCGAGACCAGTTGTAGCATTCGCTTAAGAAAAGAGTTTTCTGCCATTGTTTGAAGCAGCTGAGTTACTGGATGACATTTGCCGGCCGCTACTGGTGCGCGATCGTAATTAGATACGTGGAGCAATCACTGAGTAAAGCAACAATTTTTACCTGAAAGCAGATTTTATGCAAGAGTCCAGTACATCAAATTATTCCCAATAATTCAAGAACAGTCTTAATCGCATTTATTATTGTTATAATACCGCCAACCGGCTTGAACCCGACGTATGGGTCATCTTCTGGTCGTTTACACCATTAGCCGATTGCTGGTGCTGTCGACCAATGGTGTAAACGCCCAGAAGATGACCCATACGTCGTGTTCAAACCGGTTGGCGGTGTTATAACAATAATAAATGCGATTAAGACTGTTCTTGAATTATTGATTAATCGTACTAATCGTTGCTTCTCTCCACAACCATGTTGTCCAAAAAAATTATTCCCCATTCTTTTGGGTACGAAAACCTATTTTTCAACTTATTCTCTGTTCAGTGTGACGGCCACGTTCCTGGGAGGGCCTGTACGTCAGCACCACTCTACTGGTCGACGTCGGATCCAGTGTTTTACTGCAACAACAACATCCGCATCATCCACCTACTGCTTCCCTTCACTGCCCCAAACAGATGGATGTCGGATGATGCTAGGTGCGGGCTGTAGTGTGGATGAGGATGAACAACCCAGTGAAGTTTTGTCAACTTTTCTCTGGTGGGCAGTCTTGGGTGAGGCCTTTAGCAGTCGCGGAAAAGGAGGTGTTCATTTGCACCACCTCGAATGAGTGTGACCCTTTTGTGCTAGCAGAAGAGCCAACACCGTGTTACGAGTGGAGGCCGAAGTGCACGCGTTGTAGCTCAAGCAGGCTAGCGTGAGGTCTGTAACATGATAAGGAATGATAGTTCAGAAAGCGGACGTAATTAGTTTGGTACTTAACTTTAATCCATTAATGATGAACGTCGCTCTTGACGGTACATTATTCACAGTATTATCTGTTCAGAATACATTCTTGAAGTAATTACAGTAACTGAATGTGGCGCCTTGCTAGGTCGTAGTAATTGATGTAGCTGAAGGCTATGCTAAACTGTCGTCTCTGCAAATAGCGTATGTAGACAGTGAACCATCGCTAACAAAGTCGGCTGTACAAATGGCGCGAGTGCTAGGGAGTCTCCCTAGACTAGACGTGCAATGTGGCGGCGCTCGGTCTGCAATCACTGATAGTGGCGACACGCGGGTCCGACGTATACTAACGGACCGCGGCCGATTTAAAAGCTACCACGTAGCAAGTGTGGTGTCTGGCGGTGACACCACAGACCCCATGTTCCAATATTGCAGGAGTCAAAGCTGTGTGCGTCCGGCACGCGGGACATGCGACATGTTTGAGCGACGTTGTTGCGGTGATGACAGACGCCTCGTCCAACGACTCGCCGTGCTTCTCTTCACTGCCGGGTCCCCGTAGACTTTCTACAAGAGCCTATGAATATCTGCAATGCTCTGGTTTTCCGCCAAAAGAAACTCAATGGCAGCTCTATGCTTGGAACGCACCTTCGTCACAGACGCCATTTTGAAGGGTACTTTAGCGCTGCCACCTATCGGAACTTCAAGAAACTATAGGAGCTGAAGCTGCAATATTCCACGAAGTAACACAACGAATTTCGAAATTTGTTCAGTCAAAATTGGCCGAGAAGAAAAAAGTGTTGCATTACTTATTGAACGACCTTGTAGATACCGAAACAGTCAGAGTAAGAGAGGAAGAATATCCATCAAAATATCGTTTTTGTGCCACAGAGGTGGCATCCTGATCGTTGTTTGTATTCCTCGCGTCGCGTGGATGCGTATTTACACTCTTTGTGGCGGGAAGCAATCTTCTCTAATGAACTTTCATTCGTTCTTAGAAATATCAACTACTTGTGGGACTATTCTTCCATAAATATTGTTTCGTTTGTCTAGCGTTCATACCTTGCTGATGTCTGCGTCTTGGAAATAGCCCCTTTTCTTTTAATTCGAATCAAAAACAAATAAAATACACTCCTGGAAATGGAAAAAAGAACACATTGACACCGGTGTGTCAGACCCACCATACTTGCTCCGGACACTGCGAGAGGGCTGTACAAGCAATGATCACACGCACGGCACAGCGGACACACCAGGAACCGCGGTGTTGGCCGTCGAATGGCGCTAGCTGCGCAGCATTTGTGCACCGCCGCCGTCAGTGTCAGCCAGTTTGCCGTGGCATACGGAGTTCCATCGCAGTCTTTAACACTGGTAGCATGCCGCGACAGCGTGGCCGTGAACCGTATGTGCAGTTGACGGACTTTGAGCGAGGGCGTATAGTGGGCATGCGGGAGGGCGGGTGGACGTACCGCCGAATTGCTCAACACGTGGGGCGTGAGGTCTCCACAGTACATCGATGTTGTCGCCAGTGGTCGGCGGAAGGTGCATGTGCCCGTCGACCTGGGACCGGACCGCAGCGACGCACGGATGCACGCCAAGACCGTAGGATCCTACGCAGTGCCGTAGGGGACCGCACCGCCACTTCCCAGCAAATTAGGGACACTGTTGCTCCTGGGGTATCGGCGAGGACCATTCGCAACCGTCTCCATGAAGCTGGGCTACGGTCCCGCACACCGTTAGGCCGTCTTCCGCTCACGCCCCAACATCGTGCAGCCCGCCTCCAGTGGTGTCGCGACAGGCGTGAATGGAGGGACGAATGGAGACGTATCGTCTTCAGCGATGAGAGTCGCTTCTGCCTTGGTGCCAATGATGGTCGTATGCGTGTTTGGCGCCGTGCAGGTGAGCGCCACAATCAGGACTGCATACGACCGAGGCACACAGGGCCAACACCAACGGCAAGGTCCATGGTTCATGGGGGGGGGGGGGGGGGGGGGGGGATTATTGGTATAGACGTTAAATAACATTGGTGAAAGAACACTTATTTGTGGTAAGCCATCACTTCGACAACCTCGGATGGTCCGCTGCCCCAGATTTCGCATTTTGTTTTAACGACATGAGGAATCCGTGCTCTTTAATGTGTTCTTTTACTTTCCTTTCAATTACCTCCTACATATAGTTTGCCACAGCCACACGTCACTGCATAGACTCCCGCAGTTTGGAGATGATCAGCTGCGTCCATTTTGCATCATAAAAAGCCTTTTAGTTTATTTTGACAGTAAAGTGCGATCTTTTCACCATTTCTCCGGAGAATTCTGCTTATGCGGTCAGGTATTCTAGAATCGAACGGTTAACTCAGCGTATCGTCCCTGTCTTAGAGGAAGTGGAGAACATCGTTTGATGGTGGTCAGGGAAGACGGAGAGGAGAGGGGGAAGGGTCTTAGTCAATTGGCCGAGAAAAATAAGTGTTGCATTACTTACCGAACGCCCTCGTAGACAGGCAGAGCACAGAATGGACCGTTGCTGGTTGAGTTGAAATTTCATGCCGAGGTGCAATCGCGTCAGCGCGTGACGACAGATTTTACTGAAATTCGACCGCAATTAGCTGTTGTCGGTTGTTCTTGTACATTGCCGCTGGGAGGGTGGTGCAGTTCTTCTTTGTCTCTACTGGACATGATAGTGTCTGGCAGTATCAGTGAGCGCATTAAACTGTTTAGTGGCTGTATCAATCTAGTCACTGTCGTTAGCGTACAGTTACTGTTTGACGTGAATGCACACACAAGGGTGCAGCTGGACGCTGGCGATCGGCGTGGGCAGGAGTAGTAAGATGCAGCCAGAATCTGTTTTTCATTATCAGATGACTTTATAGTTTGAAGTGGCTAATTAGTTTTTGTTGTGTGGTAATGTATAGTTATTATTTACTGCTATTTTGTGTGTGTGTGGTAATGTGAAGTTGAACTCGTGATTAGAGAAACAGTTAAGCCCGTATTTAAGTTCGTAAGTAATCTCGTAAATCTTGAAAAGTGATCATCAATGCAAAAGTTAATCAGAAATGCGACATTAAACTTTGTACTGAAACTCTCGTTGCGATAGAGCAGTCTGTTCTGTTAAATTTAAAGAAACTGTCCTGTTAGCAATAATAGAAGGAATCTGGCTGCGAGAAAAATATGAAATATAGGTAACTACCAAACTGCCCTGTATGAAAAGTATGTCACTGTTGAAATATTAATTGTATTGCGCAATGAATAAATGGTGTGTTGTGGCTATCTCTAAACTATAGCGGCCGCTGCTGCTGCTGCTGCTGCTGCTGCTGCCGCTCGTTAAAAATAAAAATTCAAACTACCAGCAACGCGATATGCAATGCGTGCTTCAAACTATAAAGTCATCCACGAAACGTCTATTCTGATAAATCCCATTACTCTAGTGATCATTGTCATTTAAAGTTCGGTTACTGATGATGATGATGATGATGATGATGATGATGATGATGATGATGATTAGTGTTTTAGGGCACACAACAACGAGGTTATCAGCGCCCGTTCCCAAAATAAATGTTGACGAGTGCAGCCAATATCTGTTAAACAAGGACCAATTCAGAGCCGATCTTTGCGAGAATTGTAAATGCTTTAGTTTCAAGATTGTACACAGTACATCAAAACAGGTATATAAAACTAAAAATAAAATACCAGTACAAAACCGGTAAAAATAATTAACTGTGGCTGGGTGACCACTTACAAATAATGGGTTACCAAACCGCTTTACAGCACATTAAAATCTCAATCCCAATATTTTGGGAAGAAGTCCAGACATCACACCAAAACGTAAAACTCTAGCCACACTCGCCTCATTATTAGTTAAAATAGAGGGCAGGTCTGGTGGGAAACTTAAATCTTTCCTCAAACCCGCATATAAAACACACTCAGTTAAAATATGTCGTATCGACAAAACTCTGGAAAGAAAAATTATATATGTGAAACATGAAATTTAGAGACAAATGCTAATTGATGGAAAAACAATAAAGTGACTGTATTAACAAAACTTTAATCAAAATATCCACGGGTGTACTGCCGGTCTATAGTGTCCAACGGGCACAGTATTTCGGCGATCATACATGTCGCCATCATCAGGTGAACTGACGGACTGAGCTCCTGTGAACGTGCCGGCACGGAGATCCGTCAGTCACCTGATGATGGCGACATGTATGGTCGCCGAAATACTGTGCCGTTGGACACTATAGACCGGCGGTACACCCGTGGATATTTTGATTATCAAATACGCCGGGAGAAACTCAAGAATCACAACAAAACTTTACTTCACTAGGATATTTGAGTTATTAAAAATTCACATTACATTAATACTGGAAAAACTTGAACAAATTCTTTTTACTTTCTTACAAACACGCATGCTGTCCATCTTTGAAGAAAAATCAGTAAATCACACCTTCTTACGTTATCATAAAAATTGCTAATTCTGAATCCATGTTTAAATTAATTACTTAGCATGGATGTCGCGCAACCTCTTTGGCAGATATGTTGCCCGCTGTTACTCAGATGCTACTGAAGCTTTACTACTCCGCGCGACGTCCAAAATATTACCAAAATTACAATTTTCTGTATAAAACAAAACCTTTTCACTATTTTCTGGTTAATATTGTAAGGCTTTACGAAGCGTTAGTTGCAGCATTCCCAGAACTTTAGCGAGCACTTATCTACGTTCAGACAATATGTTACTTATCGAGTTGGGTATCTTTCGAAGCACGGTATAGAATTAGGTATAAATTAGTCCATATAAATACTAGGTCATTTGAATTCATCATATTTCCGTTTAGTGAGCTTCTTTCTATTTTTTTATGAATACGGGATTCATTTTGGAATGGATTTTCACTCTGTAGCGGAGTGTGCGCTGATATGAAACTTTTCTAACAGATTAAAACGGTGTGCCGGATAGAGCTTTGCCCGCGGGCACTGGCCCGTGAAAATCAAAGGTCCCCGATTCGAGCCTCTGTCCATCAAATAGTTTTAATCTGTCAGAAAAGTTTCAGAATTATTTTTGTTTAAATATTTCAGTCGTAGTGATTCATTGTAACACGTGTTTCACAAACGTATGTTGTGTGCTTCATGGTGGCCATTATAATGCTTTTAATGTAGTTACATATTTGCTTATTCAAGGGTTCTAATGTTTATTCGTGATCACTTGCCTCTGCTTTGAAATTCTCTTATCTTTATGGCTAAGCCACACTGTGCAACTACCACTGATCTATTTTACATAATGTTATGGACACACTGTCTTCAGCAGAGACACAAATTTTCGTCAACTATCGCTACAATCAACATAATTGTGCATTTTAAAAGCGTAGTGAATGGTACGCTTTGTCTGTGTGTTTTTTTTTTTTTTCACGGGACTGAAAGTACATATACAGCGTGTTTGGTTTTTCTCTTTGAATTTCAGATTTTAAATAGAAATATTAGGCTCTAACAGGCTAACAGAGTGAGCCAAGCATGCCCACTGCACATAAATAGGTTATCATGTGGATTGATTACACGTTATTAACCCATTATATCTCATCGTATGATTTATCATACACTTGCTCTTCTCAGGCATATTTGTGTTCAGAAGCTCTTTGTCAACAACTGAAATATTTCTGTTATGTTTTATTGTTAGTTTGAAAGTCCATTGTTGAAACTGACAGTAGCAGTGGAGATCGAGACTTTATTTCCAGGTGGAAAGAATTTGTTCTAGTGTTATTGACTCTGCTGCTTCCCGTCATTGACAGGCGGTAAGTAATAATAAAATTATGATGTACAGGTTTATAATTTCCCTCATATTATTGTGAATTAGTAATCTGAATACTTAAATGCAGTATATAAGCAAAAATCGGAAAACAGTACTTTATTTGCTTTGTTGTGGCATTGGTTTAAATCTTTAAGTATGAAACATTGTACGGTGGGCAGTAAGGAGTCATTGTCTCGCAGGTGGTCCTATTTATTTCAGATACAATTCGGAAAAGTTGAGGTACTTCCATGAGGTTGCAAATATCCTGTTCTAATCAGAAAAAGGTGATGAAACATTGTCTGACATATCTGATACACGTCAGGAACTTGTTCCGCCAAATGATGATAAGGACTTGGAAGGACAACCCACCAATGTGGCTGGTTACGGAAGAAGATTCTGGGACAAACTACTGAGACAAGATCAGTAAATTGGTTGGCTTGTGGGGGTTGAAGGGACCAGAATACAAAGGCTATTGTTCTAAGATCAGTAAACACTGACAGCCTTGTTGCAAACGCTGCATATTTATCCACTCAAGAGAAAATCTCTGCTGTTCCAAATCTCGATCGCGGTCCCTAGTTAGGAAAACAAGGCACTGGATAGAAGAAAGACAAGTTTTTGATGCTGATATGGTTGAGATTATGACGAGAGAGACTGTAAAATATGCCGCTCAAAAGGGACACAACAATACAAATAAATCATGATGATTTCTACAAATACATCCCTATATTGTTGTTATCTGGATATTGTAAGGTCATGCATAGACGTATCTACTGGGAGACCAGATCTGACATAAACAATGCCTTTGTTTCGAATTCTATCTTCAGAAATACTTCTGACAAAATTCATAGGTTCTTCTTCCATGTCAATGATAATGACAGCATTGAAAAATAAGATAAAGTTTATAAGGTTCAGCTATTAATTTCACGTCTAAATGTGGAATTTCATGACATTATAGAACCTCTAGGGTCAAACTCCTCCTTAGATGAGGCCATGGAGCCTTATTATAGCCATCACTTTATGAAACAGTTTATAAGAGGCAAGCCAATTCGCTAAGGTTCCAAATGGTGGTGTTTAGCTACGTCTAATGGATATGTCATGAAATTTGAGCCATATGTTGGAGCAAGTCAGAGAGATCCCCATGAGCCACTGGGACATTCTGTAGCTGAAAAGCTCTGTGTGGGCTACATCCCTCAGAACAGCACAGAGTACACTGATAATTACTTTAAATCTTTGCCACTACTTGAATCTCTTACTTCAAATGGAATAAAATGCATAGGAACTCTGAAAAATGACCGCTTGGAGAAGGCACCCATGCAGATCTGAAGAAGGCACCACGAGGTAGTATTCACGTGATACAGAAAATGCTATCATACTTATAAGATGGAACCACAATAGTCAAGTGACTCTGGGGACAAATGTACTGGATGAAAGAGTGTTAGGTGCAAGTACGTGCTTGAGGTGGAACAGAGAATCAAGAAAGAAGGTTTCCATACCATAGCTTTCTCTTGTACAGGAAAATTATTGCCACATGGGAGCGGTAGATCTTTTTGGCAATCTACGAAGTCTATACCGCATTCGAATAAAATGAAAGAAATGGTACTCGCCAATGATCAGGTTCTGCGTAAATGGTGCTGTTGTGAATATGTGGATCCTACACTGGTAGCTAAATAACAATATAAGCTTACTGGAATTTATTGTACTTTCAATTCCGGATTCGGCCAACAAGAGACGTGAGGCGAAGATTTCTGTCACGGGTGCTAGAAGACGCAAGATTTGATAATGCTGGACACATCATTGATAAGTAGAGCACGCAAAGAAGATGCAGACAATGTGGTAAATGCACAAAACTTCACTGTGTAAAATGCAGCCGGCCGTTGTGGCCGAGCGGTTCTAGGCGCTTCAGTCTGGAGCCGCACGACCGCTACGGCACGATCGCTACGGTCGCAGGTTCGAATCCTGCCTCGGGCATGGATGTGTGTGATGTCCTTAGGTTAGTTAGGTTTAAGTAGTTCTAAGTTCTAGGGGACTGATGACCTCAGATGTTGAGTCCCATAGTGCTCAGAGCCATTTTTGAAAATGCAGTGTGGGACTCCATCCAAAGCGATGTTTCATTTTGTATCACCGGCGCTAAGAAAAATTAATTTTCTAATAAACTATTATTTTTGTAATTTGTCTTTTAATATTACAATCACCGCACTTCTGCTACGGCCGCAGGTTTGAATCTTGCCTCGAACATAGATATGTGTGATGTGCTTAGGTTAGTTAGGTTTACGGGACTGATGACATCAGATGTTAAGTCCCACAGTGCTTAGAGCCATTTTAATATTGCAATGACTCACTTTATTCATGTAATGCAGGTCAGTTATTTTGTTGGTTCTACTATATGAATTTTCCTTGTATACTTAATATACAAATAAATAATGTAACGTTAAAGTATAAATAAACCAAACATTACAATACCTGGAAATTATTATTGTACTTTTTCTTCATTTATTCGTGTAATGAATTATAATCACGAAAAATTCAACATATTACTTGTGACAAAATTGTGTAAGGAATTCTACCCCTTATTGCCCATCGTATGATACATCATATGTAAAAAAAAATTATGAATTTAAGACTACCATCATGACGTTCATAATGTGATTATTAACCCATGTGGGTAGTGGATCTGAAATTTTATCAAAATCTAAAAAAAAAAAAAAGAAGTTAAATCTTGGCTATATCACGACTTAGGACGTTTGTGGAAATCAGTTAAATGGCTACTTACGTATGTTATTGCTACGTTGCGCAAAATAACGCACTCCTTTTCTTTCCTTGTTCGATTCCTTTACAACCGATGCAGTCTGTTCCCTTTATTATATAATTTAATGGGTCTGAACTTTTCATAGAAGAAGGCAGTTTATTCAGGGCAATCTTCAGAGTACATATTGCATGTAATCTGATGGTCTAAAGAAGACAGTAGCCTTACAAAGGTGGTAATAAACCAGTTAATAATCACACTGGGGCGAGCGGATCCATCAAATTAGTACAAACCTTCGTTAATCCTACGCAGGGCTTTGATGTGGAATTGGTTCACATCCATCCCTCTCACTCTAACGCTAAACTGTTATCAGTGAAAAGTTCTACTGCACTACACACAAAATACTAAACTACGTACTTAACATCATGCCAGTCCACTGTTGGAACGCAGTAGGCAGCGATTCTGTGTGGCATTGATTCGATAAGCCGTGAACAGATTTCCAGACTTGTGTGGCACCAGATGTCTGCACACAGATCATATAGTTCATGTAAATTACAGGTAGGTGGTTTTTGTGTCCGGAGCTGGCGCCCGAAATCGTGTCGTATGTGTTCGATCAGTTTCATATCAGATCAGACGGGTCTGGTGGTCCAAACATCAATGTCAGGTTATTATAATGCCCCTCAAACCACTGCAAGTCGATTCTGGCCTTCTTATCTTGCAGGTAGATGCCATCACTGTCGGAAAGACACCAAGTATGGAGGAGTGTAGGTGATCCTAAAAAATGGTCGTGTAGTCCACAGCTGCCATGGTTCCTTTGTTTACCGTCTCAGTTTCCGTATACGATCAGGTTAGTCTCCCTCAAAGCATTACATTTCCCCCAATGGCCTGAATATGTGTCACAGTGCATGTATCGAGCAGCCATTTCACCTGGATGACAGTGAATCTGGACACGACCAGAGACATAACGTAAAGAGAAACCGGATTCATCCGACCAGCCGAGCGAGGTGGCGCAGTGGTTAGACACTGGACTCGCATTCGGGAGGACGACGGTTCAATCCCGCGTCCCGCCATCCTGATTTAGGTTTTCCGTGATTTCCCTAAATCACTTCAGGCAAATGCCGGGATGGTTCCTCTGAAAGGGCACGGCCGACTTCCTTCCCCATCCTTTCCTATTCCGATGAGACCGATGACCACGCTGTCTGGTCTCCTTCCCCAAACAAACCAACCACCCGACCAGGCAATACTTTTCCACTGATCCAAGATCCAATCTATGTAATGTCTAGTCCACTGAAGTCGTAACCCTGTTGATTCTATGGAGTCAGATGGAAACACTTTCGCTGTGCAGCCCCATCTTCCACATTGTGTGCTAAATGGTCTGCTCCGAAACATTGTGCCTGGACTAGCACTGTACTTAGTCGAAAATCTGTCACACATGGTCCCCTGTCCTGTTTTACAGAGATGGAAAGCCTCCACCGACATGTTATGAAATGTGGACGTCCAGCACTTTATCGCCTACTCATGGTTTCACCGCCCTTCAACCACTTTCCATACACTATGTGATCAAAAGTATCCGGACACCCCCAAAAACATACGTTTTTCATATTAGGTGCATTTTGATGCCATCTACTTACAGGTACTCCATATCAGCGACCTCAGTAGTCATTAGACATCGTGAGAGAGCAGAATGGGGCACTCCTAAGAACTCACGGACTTCGAACATGGTCAGGTGATGTCATACGTCTGTACGCGAGATTTTCACACTCCTAAACATCCCTAGGTCCACTGTTTCCAACATGGTAGTGAAGTGGAAACGTGAAGAGACACGTACAGTACAAAATCGTACAGGCCGACCTCGTATGTTGACTGATAGAGACTGTCGATAGTTGAAGACGGTCGTGATATGTAATAGGCAGTCACCTAACCAATCACACAGGAATTCCAAACTGCATCATAATCCACTGAAAGTACTGCGAAAGTTAGACGGGAGGTGAGAAAACACCGATTTCATGGTGGAGCGGCTGCTCATAAGCCACACATCGCGCCGGGAAATGCCAAACGACGCCTCGCTTGGTGTAAGGAGCGTAAACATTGGGCGATTGAACAGTGGAAAAACGTTGTATGGAGTGGAGAATCACGGCACACAATGTGGCGATCCGATGGCAGGGTGTGGGTATGGCGAATGCCCAGTGAACGTCATCTGCCAGCGTGTGTAGTGCTAACAGTAAAATTCGGAGGCGGTGTTGCTATGGTGTGGTCGTGTTTTTCACGGAGGGGGCTTGCACCCCTTGTTGTTTTGCGTGCCCCTATCACAGCACAGGCCAACATTGATGTTTTAAGCACCTTCTTGCTTCCCACTGTTGAAGAGCAATTGGGGATGACAATTTACCATCGAACAGGTGTAAAATGGGCCGAAGAACGCAAACAAGATCACAGATGGAAGATGAAAGAAATATGGGCATCCAAAAAGTCAACGAAGATGAAACCGAAGACCCGGAGCCGACAAGAAGCATGGACAGGGGACCGGAAACAGAAACACATCGAGCGAATGAGGGATACCACTGGATTATTTTCTGTAGGGATTCATTAAAGACCGTGTGTATGTTCCTCCTCCACTAAACAATGAAGCCAACTTGAAAAATCTAATCTATGCTGTCACTGCACAAGCTATTCCAGACTTCTTACAACAAGTGTGGGAAGGAACTGATTACTGATGGGTTGTTTGCTTCATTACAAATGGTGATCACATGGAACCTAAATGACGCTTGACACTTTTATGTGAAACTTTAAGTTTTTTGCTACAAAATGACATATATACTGATCTTGTAAGTTATGTCGATAATTTTCTACATCATTCCAAAGTTGTAAAGTCCTTTCTGTCTCACCCTGTGTATGCCTAGCGAGGTGGTGCAGTGGTTAGCACACTGGATTCACATTCGAGTGGACGGTTCAAATCCGCACCTGGCCACTCAGGTTTAGGTTTCCCATTGATTTCCCTAAATCGTTGCAGACAAACGCTAAGGCGGTGCCTTTGAAAAGGGCATGGCCGAGTTCCTTCCCCCAATCCTTTCGTAATCCGAGCTTGTGCCCCATCTCTAGGGGCTATGCTGAGAACGGGATATTAAATTCTAAGCTTTCTTCCTTCCTTCCCTTTGTATACTTTCCTTGCCGCATTACGTGGCCGTAACTTTACTAGGCGACATTAAGTCTCGCGGTGGGCAATTGTCATATTGTGTTGCTAAGCATGGTTTCTTTCGACATAGAACAGAATTCCCTTCTCTTTGTTCTCCTAGTCTCGTAGTGGTCAACCACCTACAAAGCAAATACAATGCCGGAAAAAAATTAGTACACATGGAAAGGCGACATCGATTTTGATCCGATGACGGCCAGTGCCACCTGGGGGATAGTAGATGCACTGATAGTAGTTTCAGCGTCGTCCACCAACAAATACCATAGTGGCATAGCGTGGAGAGGCCTCTGTGCTCATAGTCAAAAGGTTCAGTTTTGTGCACCAGGCAACCATGCCACGAAGAGGTACTCATGCTTCGTACAGCCAACTGAGCGAGTTTGAAAGGGGTCGAAACGTGGCGGGATTGTCCTTTCGATGAACTGCCACACAACCGATTTCTCATACACAAACAGCCGATGAGCGGCGTTGCCTGGTGAAACGTTGTTGTGATGCCTCCTGTAAGGAGGAGAAGTGCGTACCATCACGTTTCCGACTTTGATAAAGGTCGGATTGTAGCCTATCGGGATTGCGGTTTATCGTATCGCGACATTGTTGCCCGCGTTGGTCGAGATCCAATGACTATTAGCAGAATATGGAATCGGTGGGTTCAGGAGGGTACGCCGTGCTGGGTCCCAACGGCCTTGCATCACTAGCAGTCAAGATGACAGGCATCTTATCCGCATGGCTGTAACGGGTCGTGCAGCGACGTCTCGATCCATGAGTCAAGAGATGGGGACGTTTGCAAGACAACAACCATCTGCACGAACAGTTCGACGACGTTTGCAGCAGCATGGACTATCAGCTCGGAGACCATGGACGCGGTTACTCACTTTGGAAGCGTGTATTCATCATCGCCATACTGGTGTATCACCCGGCGTGATTGTATGGGGTGCCACTGGTTACACATCTCGGTCACCTCTTGTTCGCATTGAGGCACTTCGAACGGTGGACGTTACATTTCAGATGTGTTACGACATTCGATCCCCGCGAAACCCTACATTTCCGCACGATAATGCACGACCGCATGTTGCAGGTCCTGTACGGGCCTTTCTGGATACAGAAAATGTTCGACTGCTGCCCTGGTCAGTCCATTCTCCAGATCTCTCACCAATTGAAAACGTCTGGTCAATGGAGTCCGAGCAACTGGCTCGTCACAATACGCCAGTCACTACTCTTGATAAACTCTGGTATCGTGTTGAAGCTGCATGGGCAGCTGTACCTGTACACGTCATCCAAGCTCTGTTTGACTCAATGCCCAGGCGTATCAAGACCGTTATTACGGCCAGAGGTGGTTGTTCTGGGTACTGATTGCTCGGAATCTATGCACCGAAGTTGCATATGTAATCACATGTTAGTTCTAGTATAATATATTTGTCCAATGTATATCCGTTTATCATCTGCATTTCTTCTTGGTGTAGCAATTTTAATGGCCAGTGGTCACGTGAAGATTCTCACCACCATAGATGAGGTTCTGGACGTCCATGCAGCACAAACGCCCTGCAGGATCGTCGTATTGTACGGGCAGCTGTGGCAGATCATACAGCTGCCAGCAATCTTGAGCGAACTGGAATCTTCTAAAAGGTTGTGCTAATTTTTTTCCGACATTTTAAGAGAGGTGTCATGGTGGATATGTTAAAACAGTGAATGCACTTTGAATGTCAGTGTTTCAGTGGGGAAGCGAACAAATATCAGTTAGACTTTGATCTGAAGTAAAGAGAAGTTCTGACAAAGACTCACAATGACGACCAATAACAACGACGGAAAGGTGGGTGCGTCTCTTGCAGAAAGCGAAGCCTTTGTCTAACCATCGCTATCTTATCGTTATGTGACAAGTTCACAAGCAGCAATCTGTCGCTGACGCCTGCTTTCACAGGGAGGCAGATACGAACAAGACTGCTGTTGTTGTAGTTGCGCGATAAGATAGCGGGGAGGAGTGCGTTGTGCGTGGTCAGACGCAAGCGAGGTACTTTGGCACCATTCCAAGTGACGCGTCTACGTTGTCGTGGAACGCATTTTTAAGCTGTTAGTGCCACATTCCTACTTTAATGCTTCTAACGGAAATCTGCAATGAGCACCGCTAGATTATTTATTTGTTACTATATGTGCCAAAAATCCGCTATATTATGTCAGTAGCAGAACCGAAAATGGTCATGCATTTGCGATGATCAGTAGTGTTAAGACTAATCAGTTACAATTCAGAGAAATGAATTTTAGAAGTCTATAAAACTTATTGACTCATCCTAGCAATTCCAAATGAGGAACACCACTGAAACCCTTATAGAAGAGGAAAGTACGTACGACCGATTGTCTAAACCCCACGACGATTTGCACTTGTCTGGTATACTGGCCAATAGACACAGACTCTTAGAGTCCAGTGACCAATTCACGTGCCATATGAGGAGGGTGTTTTGTTAGTGCACCGGTTTTTACGGGTTTCGGACAAGCGTAAATTATTCAGTATGAGACTGTGAACTATAATCCGGAAACAACAGAGTCGACAGTTATAAACCAAAGCGACCAACTTTCATATACACTTTCATATACATCTATGGTTCAAATGGCTGTGAGTACTATGGGACTTAACAGCTGTGGTCATCAGTCCCCTAGAACTTAGAACTACTTAAACCTAACTAACCTAAGCACATCACACACATCCATGCACGAGGCAGGATTTGAACCTGCGACCGTAGCAGCAGCGCGGTTCCGTAGAATCGCTCGGCCACAACGGCCGGCTGTTGGGGTTTGATGGGGATCGTTTAAACCCATTAATTGACGATGTTCCATGTCTTTCTTGCCGAGAACTGGCAGATCTGATGAATTGTGATCATCGTGCGACATTTGCGTGCAGAGGGAAACGTTCAAAAATCGGATGTATGAGTACTGTATGCTCTAAGCCAAAATCACAAAAATCAGCAGGTGGACGTATAAGTATGTGTACTTGCTCATGAACAACACCGACTATTGCTGTCCTGTTAACGAGAATTGGTGTCTTCATGCTAACTTATATTAAAATAAGGTAATCGTTGAGCCCAAAAAACAGGTAATCCCCGTACAGAGACGTGCGCGCATCGACAGAAGATAATAATGTTATGCATCTGGTGGTACAGCGACGGTGCGGTGTGCTAATAATTGCTTCCCCGAGACGTAGCCATCACTGTTGATATTTATTGTCAACAAATGAGACGTCTTGCAAACACGATCCAAGAACAACGACCAGGAAAATTGCGTGAAGTGATGCTACTCCACTATAACGCCCGCCAGCTTTCTGCTATATTCACAGAAAACACTTTACACGAGTTGCGTTGGGATGTCACTCCGCACCCACCTTATTCACCTTATCTTCCGTCCTCAGATATTCACCATTTCCGCTATCGCACAACCTTCAAGGAACTTCCTTTCCGGATAACAGTGCTTTCTAAACATGGCTCGACGAGTTCTCCGTCTCAGAACCACTAGATTTTTACAGTCGCGGAATCGAAAAGTTACCTCAGCGTTGGAACACTTGAGATCTGCTATACCCGCAGGACAGGACATATACAGGGTGTTACAAAAAGGTACGGCCAAACTTTCAGGAAACATTCCTCACGCACAAATAAAGAAAAGATGTTATGTGGACATGTGTCCGGAAACGCTTAATTTCCATGTTAGAGCTCATTTTAGTTTCGTCAGTGTGTACTGTACTTCCTCGATTTACCGCCAGTTGGCCCAATTGAAGGAAGGTAACGTTGACTTCGGTGCTTGTGTTGACATGCCACTCATTGCTCTACAGCACATCAGTACGTAGCATCAACAGGTTAGTGTTCATCACAAACGTGGTTTTGAAGTCAGTGCAATGTTTACAAATGCGGTGTTGGCAGATGCCCATTTGATGTATGTATTAGCACGGGGCAATAGCCATGGTGCGGTACGTTTGTATCGAGACAGATGTCCAGAACGAAGGTGTAGACAGATGTCCAGAACGAAGGTGTCCCGACAGGAAGACGTTCGAAGCAATTGATCGGCGTCTTAGGGAGCACGGAACATTCCAGCCTGTGACTCGCGACTGGGGAAGACCTAGAACGACGAGGACACCTGCGATGGACTAGGCAATTCTTCGTGCAGTTGACGATAACCCTAATGTCAGCGTCAGAAAAGTTTCTGCTGGACAAGGTAACGTTGACCACGTCACTGTATGGAGAGTGCTACGGGAGAACCAGTTGTTTCCGTACCATGCAGGCACTATCAGCAGCTGATTGGCCTCCACGGGTACACTTCTGCGAATGGTTCATCCAACAATGTGTCAATCCTCATTTCAATGCTTATGTTCTCTTTACGGATGAGGCTTCATTCCAACGTGATCAAATTGTAAATTTTCACAATCAACATGTGTGGGCTGACGAGAATCCGCACGCAATTGTGCAATCACGTCATCAACACAGATTTCCTGTGAATGTTTGGGCAGGCATTGTTGGTGATGTCTTGATTGGGCCCCATGTTCTTCCACCTACGCTCAATGGAGCACGTTATCATGATTTCATACGGGATACTCTACCTGTGCTGCTAGAGCATGTGCCTTTACAAGTACGACACAACATGTGGTCCATGCAGGAAGGAGCTCCTGCACATTTCAGTCTCAGTGTTCGTACGCTTCTCAACAACATATTCGGTGACCGATGGATTGGTAGTGGCGGACCAATTCCATGGCCACCACGCTCTCCTGACTTCAACCCTCTTGATTTTCATTTACGGGGGCATATTTGAAAGCTCTTGTCTAGGCAACCCCGGTACCAAATGAAGAGACTCTTCGTGCTCGTATTGTGGACGGCTGTGATACAATACGCCGTTCTCCAGGGCTGCATCAGCGCATCAGGGTTTCCATGCGACGGAGGGTGGATGCATGTATCCTCGCTAACGGAGGACATTTTGAATATTTCCTGTAACAAAGTGTTTGAAGTCACGCTGGTAGGTTCTGTTGCTGTGTGTTTCCATTCCATGATTAATGTGATTTGAAGAGAAGTAATAAAATAAGCTGTAACATGGAAAGTAAGCGTTTCCGGCCACATGTCCACATAACATATTTTCTTTCTTTGTGTGTGAGCAAAGTTTCCTGAAAGTTCGGCCGTACCTTTTTGTAACACCCTCTAGTTTAATTTGTAGGAAGGGGCCAAAATGAGTGGCTGTCAGTTGCACTCGAACATACTACTTTATTCATTTGACAAACATTACAAGAGTAAAGAACTTAATTTCCGGCTAAATGTGCCATTCAGTCTCACGCCTCAAGGGCGAATCAACTTTAATTTAAAAACCGGCAGAAGACTTGTGACTTAAGACTCAAAAACAAGAATTTGAATTTTAAAAGGCAAAAGGTCTCATCTTAAAACATTTCTTTAAATCAGGCTGAAGGCCTAAACAATCTCACGCCTTAAGGGCAAAACAACTTTAATTTAAAATTGGCTAGAAGCCATACATAAAGAAAGAAGGACAAATAAGAAAAGGCACCACATCAAACTGCGCTCAGAAATTCACAAGGGTCGGCCTAGAATTCAAACACTAACGCTCGCTCAGGCGAGACGGGCAATCGGCGCGACAATTCTCAGTCCGACGGCAACCCAAGTGACAGACAGTCAACGGACCAAGCGACAGGATAACTTCCGCTCCACCCGACCAGCACACAACAGGAAGCTCAGTGGTACAAAGCAGAAGGTATCGGCGCCGACAACGAATTACACGTTCAGCTGTCAAACTACATGCCGTGCTAGACAGCCACAACGCCACGAGGAAAATACCCTGCCTGATTTTACGACAACATCCAGGGCAGGAATCGAAATGTTAACGGGCACAAGGCAGAAGATTCCGCTGGTGCACTTTAATTCCAAGATAATCAAGTTGAACTCCACAGGAGAGCGGCTAGAATTTCGCAAACATGAAAAATCACGTTGTTGCTCGCGGGAATATCCCAACAGCCCACAACGAAATTCAAACGACGCAGTGTGAACAGTTGGGGCTGGCTAGTGGATTAAGTAAAGACTCAACTTTCGTGTCTGGTATCGGTGAGGCACGGACCTCGTAGCAACGGGAACAGCCTCTCACACTCTGACCGCGCGTGGACGCCGCCAGCGGCCCCCTGCCAGACACGCGCCACGGAGACTTTCTTGGTGCTCCACGCCAACTGACCAACTGCCCGCACACGGCACAGCCGGAAACTACAAGCGCGAGGCCACAGATAGTACAAGCACAGTCTAACATAACAATCGCGACACTTCGCTTCGATTTTGTTGTCTACCGCGCCAGCAGCGCTCCTAACGGCCAGTAAGTTAAATTGTGAGTTCGGTGCGATCGTTTAAGCGAATAGTGTTTGTTTATTTTGGTTTCTACTATGGTTTTTACAAGCGGTAGTGTTTGTAGCGCAATAAATTGCAGCAACAACAGGAAGAAGACACGACAGCTGTCCTTTTTTCTAGATTTTCTAAGGATCGTGAGAGGTATATACCATCATGTTGAGAGGTGGCAGAAGCCCCCTCTCATATTTCTATCTTACTCTGAGTAATTCGATTTTCCTCTCTAATTGCATGCGGTGAAAAGTTGCTATTCCTTCACAGGCGGACTTCCCACGCAGCGTCTCTCGTCACCCGGGTGGTCCGGTGACAGGCGGGCTCTGCTGGTTAAGCCGACGGGTTTGAGGGAGTCGAGTGGATGCTTTCCAGATGCCGGAATTGCCATAAGAGCGGCGGCGACACGCCCACAGGGGCCTGCGGAGCGGCTAAGCTAGAGATTCCGTTACTTCGCAGAAACTTAGCGAAAACACTTTCTGGCGGGCTACCAGCGAGGCGTGGGAATGACTTGTGTTCCCAGGAGGTGTTGGCGGGCAAATTCCCGCGTTATCTGCAAAATCGTAACTGTGATTGGCTTACTCAGGGCATAGCTCCGTGACGTAGCAAAATCGGCGCAGAAATTGGCGCCAAGAATCTCCATTGGTGGAATGGTAGTGCTTCGGCAATAGAGTGGAATTTCTCCCCGGTTTTTGAGTTGCTGATTGGAGCGTTTAACCACAGCCACTGTCGTGGGGGCGGGAATGTTCTGTGTTCGGTTTGTACGGGTGCTCTTGTGGTAGTCGGCTCTCGCCTTTCGGTCGGAGTAGGTTACAAGACTGAGCTCTCGCTGCCCTGGACAGCCTGCCTTCCGTTGGCTGTCTAATATACTTTGTAACTGTTTAACGAAGTTGCTGAAGTTTCGACTTCGCAATTGAGCGTTCTGCGTACAAGCGGCCTATGTTGTCTGTCTTGGGCAGTTTTGGCTAAAGTTGACTGTATCGGAGTTACTGTGTGACTTCGCTTGTTAAAATCAATCACTGTACCGTCTCCCTCAGAGGCGCATTTGTATTGATAGGAAGTCTTTAGTCTGGAACAACGAGACCAGGACAATTTGTTTCGGGCTATACTCGCGACATTATCATCACCACGACGGGACGTCGAAGCAACCAGCCATCGCTTCCGGCACGCCAGATCGTGTCCTTGCAGTTAAGAAGACAGCTTGGTAATGTATGTCCGCAGCACCGGCAGACTAGGGAATTTGCACTGTGATAATCAGAGCTCAGCAGAGCGCGCCTGTTCGTCTTTTCTAACTTTGTTCTGTTTGGGTGTTCATTGTCTGAGTTATCACTACCGTAGCATAATTATGGTTGAGTTAGCTGGGTGTTTCTCTTAAGATTTGAGTTGCAAGGAATTGGCTCCACATACCACTTCGTCATAAATGTCACAATCTAGTTTATGGACAACTTCACCTTTACAGTATTTATTTGACTATCCAATTTGATCCAGTTTGATGTATTGTAAATGTTTCAAGTGTTTTGTTTATGATTCTGAGTTTAGTCATAATAAATCAAATTGTTATTTTGGAGAGAACTTTCATTCTGTTAATCGGTAGAGCAACCCTTTCATTTCTCACTACATTACTGAAACTTTCCTTTATTTAATTAATGTCTATCAAATTAAATTATTGCAGGTGCCAAACTCTTTTCTACTCCACTTGCAGGGTCGATTACAGTCATTTCGCGTTTGTTCTTAATCCATGTGCAACAGCAAAAGTAGGAGTTAGAAAAAGGGGGGGGAGGCTTAGAGCATCATTTCCATATGAAGATTCGAGAAGAATTTAGTGCTAAATACACTGCTAGCCCCGGCACCTCGCAATGTTACTAAACTGTATCGTCAGGCTTCACTTGGAAACTACATGTGTATTAATGATTAATGTTTCGTTTTAGGGGCAGAAAATGGCTAGTTAATAGCAGACGAGAAGACCTTAGGAAGAAAGATCCAGTTTACCTATAAAATAATATTACGTTTTGTTCGCTACATTTCGAACAAAACCAGTTCATGAACGCAGACAATAATAAACTCGCGTGGAATGCAGTACCTACACCGTTTGACATCCGAAATAAGGCAGCTTAGCTGACGATTAAAAGGAAACTGCCACAAAGATTCGACAATCCATCAAAAGTTGTAAAACAGTCCTATGACACATAAGCAGCAAGTTCAACTCTCACGTATCAGTGCCAATTTCGTGTGAATCGTCAACACAGATATGCTTTGACGATGAAGTGGTTAGACTAAGTGCAGTTAGTCGTGTCTAAAGAAAGTGTGTGAAGTGTCAGAATGTGCGTGTCGCTAGACTTCGAGCAAACCTATTACGGTACTAGGAAAGCGCCTACAGACAGCGACAGAAACTGTATCAGAGGGATCAAGTGAACAAGGACAAACGAATGTTGGAAGACAGTAGGATCCCGACATTTATTGGAAACAAGACATAGTTTCTCACAACAAGAAAGCAAATAAGACACTGAAGAAGTTGGCTCATTTGGGCTGCTGATTTCTTTGGTATGTATTTCATTCACTTCCGTTGTTAGTCAACTAATTTTCCTTGCTTCCTTCCTGTGGTGACATTATTTTGTTAGCACCTTTTTCACTGGCAGATTGTTTGAAAATTATTCGAATATTTGTTTTGCGTGAAATGTTATGTAATCAGCTCATTATATTGTTTTCAGCATATTTCTCCCATTATTTGGCAGTTGCTTGTCCCACTTAGAATAATATAAAGATGAAAGTCGTACTTGTGACAACAGGCGACTATAACGAACACAGCAGGCCTACAGAACGATAAATGAGCTGTCGACCACTTTTGCATGTAGATGTACATGTCTGCGCTTCTTACGTGTGAATCTAAGTGTTTATATTCTTTTGATATCAGCATGGTAAGCTGCAATTCTATCCAACGTCACAAGTGTTTCTTCGCGAATGTGTTGTAGCTTGCCACTCGATTCATGGTTTTTGCCCATAGTTGCACTTATTTTAGAATCATTTTTAGAAACATATATGCCTTCTGCTACTACACAAACCCTTGGACGCAAGCAAATAAATAATTCGTAAACTACGTAGGAAGTGGGCGCAAAACAAACATGCTTACGACGCGTCTGACGTTCACGTTACTCGCCGCTTGGAGCGCTAGTGTCGCTCCGTCTGTCAAACGGTGACAACTTTTACAGCAGTGAGTGTTGCGACTGTTATGTTAGACTGTTGTACAAGGATGCGAATATCGATACACGCTGCTGCTGCGACTCGTGGAGAGAGCGGATAACAGCATAATCGCGATAGCCGCGTGAGACTAATCACAGAACAGTAACCAAGGTTTAATGGAAAGCATAACACGCGCCAGCCACGGCTCAACACTGCTTCTTCCTGCACTATCAAATACCTTAGAATATATAGTCCATGACCAGCTCACCACCTACCTAACTACTAACAACCTACTAGACGAATACCAATCAGGTTTAGGTAAACATCGAAGCACAACATCCGCACTGATAAAGGTGACAGATGGCCTGAAAGTTGCCATGGACAGACAAGAAGCGACTATCATTTGCTTCTTAGATTTCAGCAAAGCATTTGATACTGTCGACTTCGACATCTTACTATCCAAACTTAGCGGTCTAAATTTCTCACCAAGTGCAGTGCAATGGTTTTGCTCATACATGACGTCTAGTCAGCAACGCGTCCTGCCCGGGAATATAAAATCACAATGGCGGCAGGTAGTGTCAGGCGTTCCCCAAGGATCAGTACTAGGTTCCATACTCCTCTCTCCGTATGTCAATGATGTGTCATCGGTTCTGACTTATTGCAGATATCATATGTATGCTGATGACCTTCAGTTGTATCTAAGTGCTAAACCAATCTTAAGAAAGCTATTGAAAATTGCAATACTGATCTCGATGCACTATCAAAATGGGCATAGGACATAGGACTAAAACTAAACTCATCTAAAACCCAAGCGGTACTTGTTGGTCACTCTAAGCTCAACAGCCCAAAACATCGAGAATCCGTACCATCTCTTATCCTAAATGGAACAAATATTAACTTCTCTCCCTCAGAAAAGAGTTTAGGAGTAATAATAGATGAAAATCTAAATTGGACAGAGCACGTAACTGCAGTCTGCAAGAAAGCATCAGCATCCCTTCATGTCCTACAAAAATATAAAAAACTCTTCCCTCTCGATCTGACAAAGAAATTAGTACACTCTTATACTCCCAATCATTGACTACAGCGATATTATCCTACAAGGCCTCTCTCAGCAAAACTCGCGACGCCTGGAACTGGTCATAAATGCCTGCGTCCGATATATCTGTGACGTTCGACTATTTGATCACATTTCACCAGCATATGCAAAATTGTCCTGGCTGCGTGCAGACAAACGCAGAGATTTCCATACTCTCTGTCTGATCTACTGCCTTATAAATGTACACTGTCCCTCATATATCTCCTCGTCCTTAACGCTTATGTCGGAACAACATGACAGACACACACGTTGCCATCATAATAAAACCCTCTCAGTTCCACTGCATCGCTCAGTCACCTTCTCCAAGTCCTTTACAGTAGCGGGAACGCGACTCTGGAATAACCTCCATCGTTATGTTAGAAAACTTAAAAACATGTCCGGCTTCAAAAATCAGTTAATGATGTATCTACTTGCCCCCCTTCTTGCAGCGGTGTACCGTAGGTCTCTAGAAGAGCTTAGCGTTCCAAAGGATTGGAAAAGGGCATAGGTCACCCACGTTTTCAAGAAGGACCCTCGAACAGATGTGCAGAACTATAGACCTATATCTCTAACGACGATCAGTTGTAGAATGTTGGAACACGTATTATGTTCGAGTATAATGACTTTTCTGGAGACTAGAAATCTACTCTGTAGGGATCTGCATGGGTTTCGAAAAAGACGGTCGTGTGAAACCCAGCTCGCGCTATTCGTCCACGCCAGCTCGCGCTATTCGTCCACGAGACTCTGAGGGCCATAGACACGGGTTCACAGGTAGATGCCGTGTTTCTTGACTTCCGCAAGGCGTTCGATACAGTTCCCTACAGTCGTTTAATGAACAAAGTAAGAGCATATGGACTATCAGATCAATTGTGTGATTGGATTGAAGAATTCCTAGATAACAGAACGCAGAATATCATTCTCAATGGAGAGAAATCGTCCGAAGTAAAAGTGTGTCGCAGGGGGGTGTCGTAGGACCCTTGCTATTCACAATATACATGAATGACCTTGTGGATGACATCGGAAGTTCACTGAGGCTTTTTGCAGATGATGCTATGGTGTATGGAGAGGTTGTAACAAGGGAAAATTGTACTGAAAAGCAGGAGAATCTGCAGCGAATTGACGCATGGTGCATGGAATGGCAATTGAATCTCAATGTAGCGAAGTGTAATGTGCTGCGAATACATAGAAAGATAGATCCCTTATCATTTAGCTACAATATAGCAGGTCAGCAACTGGAAGCAGTTAATGCCATAAATTATCTGGGAGTACGCATTAGGAGTGATTTAAAATGGAGTGATGAGATAAAGTTGATCGTCGGTAAAGCAGATGCCAGACTGAGATTCATTGGAAGAATCCTAAGGAAATGCAATCCGAAAACAAAGGAAGTAGGTTACAGTACGCTTGTTCGCCCACTGCTTGAATACTGCTCAGCAGTGTGGGATCCGTACCAGATAGGGTTGATAGAAGAGATAGAGAAGATCCAACTGAGAGCAGCGCGCTTCGCTCCAGGATCATTTAGTAATCGCGAAAGCGTGTCAGAGATGATAGATAAACTCCAGTGGAAGACTCTGCAGGAGAGACGCTAAGTAGCTCGGTACGGGCTTTTGTTGAAGTTTCGAGAAAATACCTTCACCGAAGAGTCAAGAAGTATATTGCTCCCTCCTACGTATATCTCACGAAGAGACCATGAGGATAAAGTTTGAGAGATTAGAGCCCTCACAGAAGCATACCGACAATACTTCTTTCCACGAACAATACGAGACTGGAATAGAAGGGAGAACCGATAGAGGTTCTCAGCGTACCCTCCGCCACACACCGTCAGATGGCTTGCGGAGTATGGAAGTAGATGTTGATGTACTTGAGGAACAGTAATGCCTTCCTCTGTACATGAATGCACTTCACCTCAATACTTCCCTCTTTCCCCCTCCTTTAATCTCGCTTCCCCAAAACTCGCCATACTAGTAAACAACTACTTTACACACCAAAATAGTAATATACATCTGCATAAATCTTCATTACTATTACCAGTTTTTCTCATGTTTATCATTATTATTGATTTTTTTACTGTTTCTATTATTCCTTTTATCATAATTTGTATGTATAGCACCTGTTGTAAAAATACTGCCAGTACTTACTTTATTAGGTCTTAGTCATTACTCTTTTTCATATTGTGACTAGAGTAATCTAATTTTCTTATTTAAACTATTCTCTTGATGTAACTCTGATGTGTGAAGTGCTGCATGTGTGAAACACTGGTCCGATGTAAGAGAGGGCCTGATGGCCCTAATCTGATCAGTTTAAATAAAAAATAAAAAAATAAATAGTGAAGGAGAATATGTTATTATTGATTAAAGTCTCTATTACTATCTTTTGTGTTTATTAAACTTACGGAAAAACGCTGAGAACTTATGCACCAACGCAAGAGACACTTCGTATGTGTAATATCGTTAACCCCTGTGCCCGCCCGCACAAAATCCCTGCCGTCAAGAACAGTGTCGTGGTGACATACCGCAGCGGCGGCGCGAGTCTTTGCTGCTAGAGAGAGAGAGAGAGAGAGAGAGAGAGAGAGGAGGAGGAAGAAGAGGTGAGGCCCGTTGCCGCAGTGGGCGGTCAGGTCAGCCCGCAGGCAAAGGCGACTAATTGCGTGAACGCAGCCCCGCCGCTTCAAAGGCTGCCGGCGGCGCTACGTTACGCGTCTCCGCCCCCTTCTGCCGGCCAGCGCGAGTTGCGGTCACCCCTTCAGCACCACGTGCACGAAGGCGGTGGCTCTCCTCTTGACCTAAAAACTGTGCTGCCCTGCCGGCAGCGTGCGCAGACCAAATCTCACGAGGAGAACACGGCAAGTGCCATAACCCGATTTTCCAGAAACTTCACACACTGTAGGAGGAGGTCGTAATAAGCGAACGTGTCTATCAGCTTATCCGTAGATACTCGAAGATTTCCGAGAAAACTACGGTCAAAGTTTGTTTGATTTAATTTGTATATTTTTCAGTGCGCAACAGTCCTAGGCGAAATGGAGGCACAGTGGCTAGAGTCACAGGCTCCCATTTTTGCTCTCCGTGTTCGCAATCTCATTACAGTAATCTCATTACGGTTTTTATATTTTTATTTTTTCATTTATGTAACAATGTTTGTAAAACATAGCTACGGAAAAAGTTTCATATCAAATTAGGAGATACAACGGCCTTATATTAATAGCATAATTACACTACTAGCCATTAAAATTGCTGCACAAAGAAGAAATGCAGGTGATAAACGGGCATTCATTGGACAAATATATTATACTAGAACTGATATGTGATTACATTTTCACGCAGTTTGGATGCATATATGCTGAGAAATCAGTACCTAGAACAACCACCTCTGACCATAATAACGGCCTTGATACACCTTGGCATTGAGTCGCCGGCCGCTGTGGCCGAGCGGTTCTAGGCACTTCAGTCCGGAACCGCGCGACTGCTACGGTCACAGGTTCGAATCCTGCCTCGGACATGGATGTATGTGATGTCCTTAGGTTAGTTAGGTTTCCGTAGTTCTAAGTTCTAGGGGACTGATGACCTCAGCAGTTAAGTCCCATATCCGAAAAAATGAGGTTTTGCCATTCGTGCACCCAGCTTCGTCGTTGAGTACACCGTCGCAGCCGCTCCCGTCTGTGATGCAGTGTCAAGGGTAACCGCAGCCATGGTCTCCGAGCTCTTCGTGGAGATGTTAGTTGTCTTGCAAACGTCCCCATCTGTCGACTCAGGGATCGAGACGTGGCTCCACGATCCGTTACAGCTGTGCGGATAAGATGCGTGTCATCTCGACTGCTAGTCATACGAGGCCGTTGGGATCCAGTACGGCGTTCCGCATTACCCTCCTGAACCCACTGGTTCCATATTCTGCAATCGCGATAGGCTACAATCCGACCTTTATCAAAGTCGGAAACTTGATGGTACGATTTTCTCCTCCTTACACGAAGCATCACAACGTTTCACCAGGTAATGCCGGTCAACTGCTGTTTGTGTATGAGAAATCGGTTGAAAACTTTCCTCATGTCAGCACGTTGTAGGTGTCGCCACCGGCGCCAGCCTTGTGTGAATGCTCTGAAAAGCTAATCATTTGCATACCACACCATCTTCTTCGTGTCGGTTAATTTTCGCATCATCTTCGTGGTGTAGCAATTTTAATGGCCAGTAGTGTATTTTCAGTGTTTACAGACTTTTATTCTCAACTACTTGTATGAGAATTTAAATCCTCATACACTTATATGCCCGCGTATGACCCATGGACCTTGCCATTATTGGCGAGGCTTGCGTGCGTCAGCGATACAGATAGCCGTACTGTAGGTGCAAGCACAACGGAGGGGTATCTGTTGACAGGCCAGACAAACGTGTGGTTCCTGAAGAGGGGCAGGAGCCTTTTCAGTAGTTGCAGGGGAACAGTCTGGATGGTTGTTAACACTAACCAAAACGGCCTAGCTGTGCTGGTACTACGAACGGTTGAAAGCAAGGGAAAACTACAGCCGTAATTTTTCCCGAGGGCATGCAGCTTTACTGTATGCATGGAGAACTGAATCAGGCCACTCTCCGGACTGAAACCCACCACCACAACAACAACAACATACTTGTATGTCACTATTATACCAGTTCCTGTATTTTATTCTTATGTTTATTGTTCAGAAAGATTTCTTGGATTCCCTTGGATGACACCGATCACAGAAACATTCGATACAGAGAAACTCCGAACATCACGAGCGTTGTGGAGAGGCAGTTTTGTAACAGTGACATTTCTTCTTACGTATCTCACACAGAAAGAAATGTCTTTAACATTGCTGATGATTTCACATGGCAAACAATGCATAACAAATCACTTTACCGAAAACCAGCGCTTGCAACCGATTTCGATTCAAGGTACTGTTCAGGAATTTTATCGAAAACTATTTCAATAATTTTCTCATACTTCATTTTTTTTTTAATTTGTTCACCCGACATATAGTTACGAGACCAATAAGGACAACATTATTTCAATATACAATGGAAAATAGGTAAATATAGGCGTAAATTGTCGCCAGCACACCGGTCGGCAAAGAGGTAGCCTTAGATCGATAGTAGGCGCTGGATCAGGCTTGCCTATCAGGAGGGAGGCCAAATTCAGACTCGCAAGCAACGCGATGCCAACCCCTTCTCGACCACAAGTGTTGAGATCGCCGCCGCCGACCAGAGGGTGTCAGTTTCAGTCAGTAGCTCACTGGTTCTGTCTGAGTCACTAGCGCAATTGCTCAGCCACCGATGCACCAACTCGCACTACAGTTTGGCGTCTGTCATTCATCGAATAGCGAGACTTGTACTCACCAGCAGTAGATTATTATTGAAGAGCTTGTACCGCAATACATGGAAAAAGTTAAGTAGCACCTATCTGTTCAAATAAATAAAGAACCATGTTAATATATGTATGCAGTTGTGTTGTAGAAAGAGGATACCGGCCACCAGACAGTATCCTCTTCCTTGATTCCTGCGGTACAAGACTCTACAGTGGCAATGAGGACACTACGATTCGCGTAGTAATCTTCTACAGACATGGGTAGATAAATGAAAAATAAAAATAATAATTGGTCTTATAACACTGGGCGCAAAGCTGTGAAGCCGCGACTCTAGCCACTGCACCACCGCTTCGGTTCTGCTACTCATGCCCTGAAAGGCACATAAAGCAAATGGAAAACTTTGATCGTCGTTTCCTCAGAAACCCTCGAGTATAAATGGATAAGCTGGGACATGTGTTCGTTTATTTTACGCCACTTTCGCTGACCGAACATTGTGGAAAATTGGTTTATGGCACTTTCTGCGTCCTCCTCCTCCGCATATATTGTAATTTTATCATTTTAGAGTCTGTAGGGCCTAATGTTCGAATGAATGCATACCTTGAGAACTACTTCGTCGATTCTGTGAAACAAATCTTCTCTATTCGAAACTCTTTGTCTTCCATATTTTCAGAGTTGGCAGTATGGACCAAAACAAGCAAACAATATCCTGTCAACATGGGTTCTAAAGTGCATACCTTAAGAGCTATGAGCACTTTTTCGTCTTTTCTTCTGTGAAGCATCTCTTCTGCCGAACAAGTGCTCATACTGTAGCTCTTAATAACCCGTGAATGGTTGTTCGTGTCATATCCCCTAATATTGACCGTTCCTCCTCGGACATCCCGTATAAATTAAAGTCCCCCAACCACAATTTCTGTCTGTATGTGCAGGCTGATCTCAGGATTTTTGATATGGTTTCCACTGATAGGCGGTCTCTAGCAGCAGCCGATTACCATATTGACCCACCTTTGATGCTCATCTTCACTGAGATTAATTCACATTCAGATTTTCTGATAACTTCACGAGATATATCGAGTTCTTTACTGAAATAAATACGCCACAAACACTGGCAAATAAACTACCCATATGATAAATAATCCAGTATGAATTTAGCGTTTCGTTGCTGTTCATTTCCAGTTTCAACTAACTTTCTACTCCTAATACTATCTCGGCCATATTACGTTTAATAAGCAATAGTAATTCTGGACCTTACCATGGATGCTCCTGCAGTTTACTAATATCATATTAGCCGTTTCTGTTTCTTCGAGGTCGCGCATTCGCTGAGAGTAATGTTGGTGATCTATCGTCGATTTCTGCACAGAATTCATCACTGATCCCGAGGGGAGGGTTTACTAACATAAAAAATGGCAGCCTGTGCATGCCGTACTACTCAGCTACCCTAGTAGTCGCTCCCTGCGTTTAGTGCATGCCTGGCCTATTAACGGGAGTCCTACATCTCTCCCACGATAACGGTCGAGAAATAGTCATCGAGCCGCGGTGGCCGTGCGGTTCTAGGAGCTTCAGTCCGGAACCGCGGGACTACAGTCGCAGGTTCGAATCCTGCCTCGGGCATGGATGTGTGTGATGCCCTTAGGTTAGTTGGGTTTAAGTAGTTCTAAGTTCTAGGGGACTGATGACCTAAGATGTTAACTCCCATAGTGCTCAGAGCCATTTGAACCAACAGTCATCGAATACCATGGCAGAATCGTCTGACCCTCTGGTTTGAACCTTCCAGTCTGCTCCAAACAAAGGACAAAATGGTTCAAATGGCTCTGAGCACTATGGGACTTAACATCTGAGGTAATCAGTCCCCTAGAATTTAGAACTACTTAAACCTAAATAACCTAAGGACATCGCACTCATTCATGCCCGAGGCACGGTTCGAACCTGCGCCCGTAGCGGTCGCGCGGTTCCAGACTGAAGCTCCTAGAACCGCTCGGCCACACCGGCGGGCAACAAAGGACAACAATAGATTCTGAGTAAAATGATGCAGATAGTTAGCTTACCCTGCACCACCCTGCCTTCGCCAAATCGGCCATCTTTTGAAAGGAACTGAGGATGGCCTCAGGCTAAGCAGCATTCGTCATTCGTGCCGATATGAGCCACGATTAGCAGCCGGTTGCACCCACTGCGCTCAGTAGCCGCCAGCAGAGAAAAGCCACCGCCCCCTCCCCTCCAGTTATCCGAATGCACGCTGACGTCCTTTTCCACCTTCCTGATATTTCCCTGAGGGGCTCCATTACGCGCCGAAATTTGAGCTCCCTATGTCTACCATACCAGCCCTCTCCAGTTGTCCGGACTGGACAGGAAAATCGGCCCCTGCCCCAAGCGGGGAGGCATCCCGTGCTGGCTCAGAAATATTATCAAAACTGGGTATCATCTCGTACCTATTGCTAAGGCGTACGTTCTCAATTTCCCTTCAGGCCAGAGATGTGCGAATCCAGCACTGTCCGCCACTCACTCTCGAGTGAAGACAGGCTGGCCGGCCGTGGTGGCCGAGCGGTTCTAGGCGCTACATTCTCAAACCGCGCGACCGCTACGGTGGCAGGTTCGAATCCTGCCTCGGGCATGGATGTGTGTGATGACCTTAGCTTAGTTAGGTTTAAGTAGTTCTAAGTTCTAAGGGACTGATGACCTCTGAAGTTAAGTCCCATAGTGCTCAGAGCCATTTGAACCATTTTTGATCACTCGGGACTAATTGAGAAAGAACAAGCATACTCAAGCTGGGATGTACCCAAAATATAGACGAGAATAATAAACAAACACGAAAAATGTATTCTACAAGGTTCTGTCCCTGCTTAAATATATATATAACTGAAGTAAAACACGAAACACGTACTCCCGGAAGTTCTTATCACGTATTCAACCAGCATGGCCAAGAAATAAAGTACATGTAATACTAATTCTGAAAAAGGAACATGGAATTCGTAAATCCCATATATAGGTAAATAAAGACAGAAGGTACTGAAGGCCTGCCGGCCGGGGTGACCGAGCGGCTCTAGGCGCTACAGTCTGGAACCGCGCGACCGCTACTGTCGCAGGTTCGAGTCCTGTCTCGGGCATGGACGTGTGTGATGTCCTTAGGTTAGTTAGGTTTAAGTAGTTCTAAGTTCTAGGGCACTGATGACCGTAGACGTTAAGTCCCATAGTGCTCAGAGCCATTTGAACCATTTGAACTGAAGGCCTAGGAAGTAGTGATGCAGATAGATACTTTCATACTTTCTCTAAACTTCCTGGCAGATTAAAACTGTGTGCCGGACCGAGCCTCGAACGTGGGACCTTTGCCTTTCGCGGGCAACTGCTCTACCAGCTCTTTTCTTTTTCGTTGTGTTTGGTCGTTGCGGACGTCATATGTCATCCTGTCATGTTCGTTTTGTTGATCCATCCACTCAGTTTCTTTATTACAGAGGCCAACCAGCGCTCTGACTGAACACACTGACCTAGCGTGATGGCTATTTTTTTGTTCGTTTTCGTTCGTTGCATCTGCTCAGGGCGGACGTCGTAAGACAACCGTTTAAGTTCGTCGTTGATCTATTAACTGAGTTTTTTTTATTACCGAGGGCAGTTAACTCTCTGACCGAATACACTGAGCTACCATGCCGGCACCGACTGAGCTACCCAAGCACGACTCACGCCCCGTCCTCACAGCTTTATATCTGCCAGTACCTCATCTCCTACCTTCCAAACTTTACAGAAGCTCTCCTGTTGGTAGAGCACTTGCCCGCGAAAGGCAAAGGTCCCGAGTTCGAATCTCGGTCCGGCACACAGTTTTAATCTGCCAGGAAGTTTCATGGCAGCGTACACTCCGCTGCACAGTCAAAAATCTTAAGCTGGAGATACTTTCTCGTTTTTATATGATGAGCCGGCTGGGGTGGCCGAACGGTTCTAGGCGCTACAGTCTGGAGCCGCGCGACCGCTACTGTTCGAATCCTGGTTAGGTTTAAGCAGTTATAAGTTCTAGGGGTCTGATGACCTCAGAAGTTAAGTCCCATAGTGCTCAGAGCCATTTGAACCATTTTTAAATTATGGTGACCATGTTTACTAACGTAAATACATTATAGTTCCAAAAACGAAATTTGGAGTGAGTAGACGAGTGTGCACTTACATTAAACTTCCTGCTGATTAAAAACTGTGTGTCGGACCGAGACTCCAACTCGCGAACTTTGTCTTTCGCGGGCAAGTGCTATACCGACAGATGTAACCAGGGACGACTCACTACAGCTTTATTTCCGCGAATTCTTCATGTCCTATCCACTACAGCTTTATTTCCGCGAATTCTTCATCTCCTATCTACGGTGGAGCACTTGCCCGCCAAAGGCGAAGATAGCGAGTTCGAGTCCCGATAAGGGACACAGTTTTTAGTCTGCCAGTAAATTACCTTATCGTTCGATTGGATAAATTTTATTCACGACAGGAACCATGGGAAACAAATAATCGAATTCGGTGCAACAATATTTTGTCCGGTTCTTGGCAGACTGTGCAGGGCCAGCGACTTCGGTCACTGCAGGATGTTGAGGGACGCGAGGAGGAGGCAGAATGTCCTGCCGTCCACATACCCGCCGAGCACACACCGGAACACACACCTTCCCACATCCTGATTCCGTCCCTTCAAAGATCTTAGCACGCCAGCGATTGATATGCTGAAATCCAGAGGTAGAAACGAACTAATACACTCCTGGAAATGGAAAAAAGAACACATTGACACCGGTGTGTCAGACCCACCATACTTGCTCCAGACACTGCGAGAGGGCTGTACAAGCAATGATCACACGCACGGCACAGCGGACACACCAGGAACCGCGGTGTTGGCCGTCGAATGGCGCTAGCTGCGCAGCATTTATGCACCACCGCCGTCAGTGTCAGCCAGTTTGCCATGGCATACGGAGCTCCATCGCAGTCGTTAACACTGGTAGCATGCCGCGACAGCGTGGACGTGAACCGTATGTGCAGTTGACGGACTTTGAGCGAGGGCGTATAGTGGGCATGCGGGAGGCCGGGTGGACGTACCGCCGAATTGCTCAACACGTGGGGCGTAAGGTCTCCACAGTACATCGATGTTGTCGCCAGTGGTCGGCGGAAGGTGCACGTGCCCGTCGACCTGGGACCGGACCGCAGCGACGCACGGATGCACGCCTAGACCGTAGGATCCTACGCAGTGCCGTAGGGGACCGCACCGCCACTTCCCAGCAAATTAGGGACACTGTTGCTCCTGGGGTATCGGCGAGGACCATTCGCAACCGTCTCCATGAAGCTGGGCTACGGTCTCGCACACCGTTAGGCCGTCTTCCGCTCACGCCCCAACATCGTGCAGCCCGCCTCCAGTGGTGTCGCGACAGGCGTGAATGGAGGGACGAATGGAGACGTGTCGTCTTCAGCGATGAGAGTCGCTTCTGCTTTGGTGCCAATGATGGTCGTATGCGTGTTTGGCGCCTAGCAGGTGAGCGCCACAATCAGGACTGCATACGACCGAGGCACACAGGGCCAACACCCGGCATCATGGTGTGGGGAGCGATCTCCTACACTGGCCGTACACCTCTGGTGATTGTCGAGGGGACACTGAATAGTGCACGGTACATCCAAACCGTCATCGAACCCATCGTTCTACCATTCCTAGACTGGCAAGGGAACTTGCTGTTCCAACAGGACAATTCACGTCCGCATGTATCCCGTGCCACCCAACGTGCTCTAGAAGGTGTAAGTCAACTACCCTGGCCAGTAAGATATCCGGATCTGTCCCCCATTGAGCAGGTTTGGGACTGGATGAAGCGTCGTCTCACGCGGTCTGCACGTCCAGCACGAACGCTGGTCCAACTGAGGCGCCAGGTGGAAATGGCATGGCAAGCCGTTCCACAGGACTACATCCAGCATCTCTACGATCGTCTCCATGGGAGAATAGCAGCCTGCATTGCTGCGAAAGGTGGATATACACTGTACTAGTGCCGACATTGTGCATGCTCTGTTGCCTGTGTCTATGTGCCTGTGGTTCTGTCAGTGTGATCATGTGATGTATCTGACCCCAGGAATGTGTCAATAAAGTTTCCCCTTCCTGGGACAATGAATTCACGGTGTTCTTATTTCAGTTTCCAGGAGTGTATTTATTTGTGTGTTGAGAGGACGTGAGATCCGATGAAAGGAGATCATATTCTTTCAGTTCGAGGGAGGAAGCAATATATCGCCTGATGTTCTTAGACAGTAGAATCTAGGAATCACTGCATTATACACGACGCTTCCTTTCTGCCTTCCACCACTGCAGTGCTCCCTCACTTATTAAGCGACCACATGAACGGGCTTCTTTGGATCTTCTCTCTCTCTCTCTCTCTCTCTCTCTCTCTCTCTCTCTCTCTCTCTCTCCTGCTAATCCTACCTGGTAAGTGTCCGAAACTGACGAATAATACTCAAGAATCTGCCGAAGGATCCTCGAACGGTGCATAATTTGGTTACTGGATGTATCTTTCCATAGAAGCCTGTCTCAATGTTAGTATAACAAAACTTTTGTATCTAAAACTGTAAAATATTAGAGCTTGTGAGACAAACATTTTAATTAGTAGAGCAACAAGAGAGAAACATCTGGCTCATTCCATATTTCTGCCAATAATCTGATACGGGAAAATAGACAAATTATTATGATTATAAAAGTGCACATGGTGTTTGAACATGATAATAGAGCCCAGAAATCAGAATTTCTAACTTCGTAAAATGCCATTTTACCTCCAGCTGGTTAGTATGCGAACCCGAAAAGCGGCTGCATTGGGTTTGGAAGACTGAGAAGAAGAAGAACAAGTTCGCGACTAACCCAAGCTCTAAAATTTCTTATGTATACAGCATACATCTAACAACCTGACTCTTAAGTCCATAGCTTCATAGTTCTAGGAAGCAGACCAAGAGTTTAGCTTAGCGTTGAATAACTGATGATTGTATTTGGAGAAAGGAGAAGTGGCGCACAGGAAGAACTCTGGACCAGTATTGCGGACGATGCCAGTTGACATTCTAGTCTGTCCATCCACACTTTAGGTTTCCCGCGCTTTCCCTAAATCGTGTAAGGCTAATGTGGGTATGGTTCCTTTGAAAAGGCCCTTCCGATTTCTTTCCCAGTCTTCCCTCAATTCGAGTTTGTGCCCCGTCTCAAATTACACCAATCTTCAGAAAAACCTCGAACGACTAGAGATAGGATGTTCATATTCTCAGGACATGTGTATGTTCTGCAGAAATGATCAGCATTCCAGTCACCTCGGTTTATGCCCTGTTGCCTAGTAGGCACAGGGTCCGCCATGGACTCTGACAACTTGTTCCACGCGTGATGGCATACTGTGGTATAGCCACCCATGTCGCATTCATCTGGTTCCAAAATTCATCTGTGGTGGTTGGCATTGGTTCACAGCGCTGCACCCGTCTTTTCACCACATCCGACACATTTTCGATAGGCAACAAGTCTGGTGATATGGCGGGCCAGAGAAAAAGGCTGACAACCTGTGACAGCACGGAGGCACGTGTTCGTGTAGCAGCATGTGGTTGTGCATTGTCTTGCTGAAAAATGGCGTCTGGGGTGTAGTGCAGAGAGGATACGGCTAGGGGTCGTAGGATGTCATTCACGCAGGTCGCAGTGCCCTTGACACGCACAAACTGTGATTTATGATTGTATGAAGCAGCACCCCACACCATAAGACCTTGAGTTTGCGCTGAACGTCTTGTGTGAATGCAGTCACTGTGATGTCGCTCACCCTGTTTGCGGTGAACCAAAATGCGGCCATCATTTTCCAACAAACAGAATCCAGATTCGTCCGAAAACATTGCCTGAAGCCATTCGTGTCCCCACCGACAAGCTGAGAGGTGGATGACGTGCGCGTAACCCATGCGGTAACAAACGGCGATGGACTGTCATCACTCATAGTGTACAATTGAAACGTCCCCTTTGAAAAATTATGAAAGACTGTGCTGGCAAACTTCTAGGTTGTTTGTTTTTTCAAACGGCTGAGCAAAGCTCAACGTACTCAAACAGTTTCTCTTTACTTATTCTGATCATCAATAAACTGACACAATAATTTTTAGCGCAACGCAATCTGACTTTAAAATATCCCTACAAAATAATGGCTCTAACTAACGATAACCTATACCTTGCATGTATCACTTACCTCACAAAAATCTTCGTTGCTCGAACTACTGCAACGCAGCGAGCGGCAATACTGCTAGCTAAATAAAAGATTATGACCACTGAAGGCACTAACTACTGATAGGCATTGTTAGCGAATGAAAGATTTTATAATATATCAGTTCATGACATCCAGTCTTACAAATTTACTTTTTCTGACGGAAACATCGTCCGCTCTCAAAACTCTGGCATCTCTCTCCCCACATCCACCACTGCTGGCTGCTCACCTCCAACTGCCCAACTCTACGCGCTGTTTACAGCCAACTGCCCTACACTACACAAAAGAATATTCCAACAATGAGTCCAACCAGCCACAGACTGCACACAGCACAGTCAGTGATTTTCATACAGAGCGCTATGTGGCGTTACCAACCTAAAAACCTAAATAGCCTACTTACACGATGTGTTAGTTGCGTCAGGGCCGAGGAGGACGCACATGTGTGCTTCAACATTGCTCTCTGGGTGCTGTAAACTGAGCTATCTCAACGTTTTCTACGGTCCCGTGAACCATTCTGCACACATCCGGTGCTTTGCCGAAACACTTCGTCCCACAAGAGCAGTAATTTCCCTGATGGATGCGTCACATTCTTTCATACCAATAACGCGCTCTCTTTCAAACTCACTAATTTGTCGGTGCGGTTCGCGCATACGTCTGTGAGGCATACAGCACGCCTGCTCAAGTTACACAGGTCCATTACCATCGGTTTATAGCGACAAAGAGAGCTGAGGCGCATTTTACCGGTAGGTGGTGTTACGCTGCGATATTGACGTCGATCTTGAATCCGCTGGCCGACATGGTTTAAATGCTAATAATTTCTGCCGAATTTACTAATGTACATGTCTTGTGAATATGAACGTCCTATCTCTAGTCGTATAGGGCGTGGTTTTTTTACATGAGTGTACTCCATTCTGGAAACGACTTTCAACCGTAATCTTCCTTCCATTCTAACTCAGTTGCCAACATATGTAAATGGCGTAATGGATATCAGAGGGAGATCCTTCAGGCTGTTCGTGGATGATGGTGTTGTATAGCGAAAGTCCTAATGCTAAGAAACTGTAGTGAAACTTGGGATGACCTGCGGAGGATCAACGTTTGGGGCGGAGACTTGCAGACCCAGGGGCGGTTCGGAACACGTTTCCAGATAAGCTACTTATCATTTAGCGGCTGTCCTCCCCTTCCCCTCCCCTCTCCTCTCCCCTCTCCTCTTTTTCCCTTATTTCATTCAAGAGTAGCGTCATGGTGGTTTTCTTGCTGAATGTGCTGGCTTGTACAAGCGCTTGACAGACACCAAAGGCAACGCTTTGTTGATGTAGCCATCCTCCTCTGTCTCTCGCCACCTTTACAGCTAGCTTGTAGTTTCTGCTGTTCATTCTACTGATGACACTTGGTGATACTAATCTTCTGGGCCTGTCTCTTAAATTTTTCAGGGATTTTTTCTTCTAAGATTTTTTTAATGAAGCTGTAAAGTCGAATAAGGTGTCCAGTTAATTTAGTTCTCTTTGTATTTTTTAAAATTTTTATGATTTGATTTTGATGATTATTTTGTATTGTTGCTAGTTTTCTAGATTGAGTTTTTAATTTTTCTTTATTTATTTACTTACTTATTTTTAGTCTAGATTAATTCCCAATTTAAGTTGAAATTACATTAACTGATGCCTTTTCCTCTTTATATTTTTTACTGTTTTTTCATTACATTTTCTTTCTCTGTTCTCCTGTGGTCCTTTTGAAAATCTGCTAAGGCTGCTATATCTTGAGCAAATCCAGTAGAATGCATCTATTTATCATTAATGCTGGTCCCTTTTGTTCCACTTTTCGTTGCTTATATTACACTTTCCAGAAATAAATTAAATAAAGATGGAGGGAGAGAGAGAGAGGGCCTCTTTCTTAGTGCTATTATTCCCTATTTCTGTACTCTGATTTTCTTAGAGATTGATAATCACTCTTTTTGTCCCCCCAATTTGCTACAATTTCATTTAATTTTCCAATTAGTCTTTTCCAGTCCGCTCTATTAAAATCGTTCTCTAGGTCAATGAACTCGTTATAAGTTTCCCTATTCATCTATTTCCTTTGCTGTCCCTAAATCCGAATTGATCATCTCCTAAATATTGGTTAGTTTTAACTTTTAATCTTCCCATAACACTGTTAAATGAAATTCTGAAGCACGGCATAGTAATACCAAGGTTATGTAATTTGTACACTTATTGATGTTTCATTTCATAGCTATGGCAACTGTTTTGTTCTTTATAAGTACCATTGATAATGTTACATTTCCATAGCAGTCTCTCAGAAAGTTTTACAGTTGTTCTACCGCTCTACCTTTAATAACTTAGCGAGGCTATAATCTGTTCCAACCGCTTTATGCTTATGAAATGAGTGTGTGTGAAATACGAAGAGCTCTTTCTACAGTTCACTAGCAAGGGCTGTGACAAGCGCCCCGACGTAGTCTGTAGTTTTTTGATGTGAGATACATATGGCTTTCCTATCGTATAGTTTATTAGTGAAATATTATGCTTTTACAACTGTTATCTTTTGCAATTTATGTAAAGTAGAGAAAATGACAAATTTCAATAATTAATGCTCAACATCTTTCTGTTGCAGGTACGTAATTGCTGAATCGAAATACCATTTCCAGAGGGGGTGAGTAACAGTGTTTAGATATTAGATTTCTGTATTTATGCTGGGATATTAAAGGTCCTGCATGTGAGAGTAAATTTCTCTGGCGTTGTCTACAGAATTTATGTTCCGAAGACATAGTGGTGACATTTGTTAATAATGACTTGATTCTCGGAAACTTAATTATGAAAATTCGAGTATGTGTTGCGTATGTGAGGAGTATAGATATGTATTGCGAAGTCTGGTAGTTTATTCGTATTCGTGAACGACGCAGTCGTTGAGTAACATTTTGGCATAATATGCAGATAGCGTTTGTCGTTCTGGCGTAATAACACAGCTGAAAAATAATTTCTCTAACATACTTGACAGACGCATGTAAGCCCTTGAAGTAAAATAGTGCTCTCACACTGTAACAGGACACAGAGGCTAGCTTATTCTGCGTGCATCCTTTGTGGTTGTTTGACGATTACTTCGAAACTGCCTAAACACCATCTCCTTTCCCGTGTAAGCTCGAATGCGTTTACAGTGAAATTCGTAAACGATTGATTATTCTCTGCTTACGTGATATGCCTCTCATAAAATTATTGGATTTATTATGTAGAAAATTTGTTTTTTGTGTGTTGTTTAATACACATTTCACCAAAAAGGAGGAAGTTGGGGTTTTAACGTCCCTTCTTCAATGAGATCAGTGTAAGCTTGTATTAGAAGAAGACGGAGTATCTTTTAAAAGGAACTATCCAGGCATTTGCCCTGTTATTTTCGAAGGAACCACCCAAAATTAAGTAAGATTAAGCTGTATCTTCCCACCGAAGAGGATATCGTTAGAGACGGAGCACAAGTTCGTATTGTGGAACGTTGAGGAAGGAAATACCCCACATCTTTCTCAAATGAACCATCCTGGTATTTGCCTGAAATTATTTAAGGAATTCACAGCAAACCCTAATCTGTATGGTCGTATGAGACTCTGAAATATCTATCAGATACCAGAAAAATCTCGTCGTTAAACCAAACTAATATTGCAGTCGCCAAATATGTGTTTTCACTTCGTTGTCACTCGAGATACAATAAAAGTAAACGGTTTCGGTTTAGGTGTGTCTAGCGTTATTTTCACAACATTCCCTTAGAGGAAGTAAGGGTCTAATATCTCTAATAAAGGGCTTGTTTGTGTCGAAGTGCCGAAATTTATGTGGCACACAGTACAATAAATTGCTCTTCCTTCTCGATCGTTAGTAAAGACGACGATAAGTACACTGCAGAGGCGATGTGGCGCCTCGCCTTGGCCATCAATGGTGCGTTTCATGTAATGTCTTACGGGGCAAAGCGGGCTTCTGATCTGGACATGATAGTAGCACGAGAAGCACGAAGACGAGGAAGTAACAGCATGAACTCCAGTGTTCTAACACGCTAAACGTGTATATGCTGGGAATCTGCATAGCACAACAACTGAACATTGATCAGCGGTATTTTTTGCCAATACTCATGGCACACTCTGACAATATTTATTCCTGTTATAATATGCATGAAACATTCTTTCGTTTGCATAAACCACTGGCCACTTTTATTCCGATGGATCATTTTTATGATTTTTTTTTTAAGTAACTATATTGCCTCGTTCGCAATCTGCTTTCTTTCATTCTAGCACCAAATTACATAGAGAGAATATTTTTTCCTCATAGTTTCCTTGCTAACTGTGAAGTGCAGCTCTGTGCGACAAAAGATGCAAAGTGCTCGCAAAGGTGGTACTTATTTGCATTGTTCACTGTATCGCAGAAATATCTGTCTAATAAGACTTTTATCCATGTCGTCATTGGTATAATTATTGTGTGCACTTTGTTTCTAGAAACTTAATATCCATCTCTGCTCAACATCATGAACTCCCTATCTTAGTTTACAGACCATCGGCTTACTTAGCTTTAATATTAGGCCTGCGCGTTCTATCGCCTCCTCCATCAGCACCGTCATTCTTCTATACTTCTCCAACAATAAATTTAATGAGGTGAACAGCAAGCGGTCGCGGCAGCACACAAAGGCATTTTCCGCGCCAGCACTGCGAGGTAGCAATGCTCACGGCTTTGAACAGGAGCGTCGCTGTACCTAGTCACTCGACCGAGTTGGTTTTGGGCATTTGCGAGTAATCTCCATTACTAAAGCGCTAACACGGTCACCCCATCCCAGGTCCACGTTCCCTATCTGACGGGTTTCGGGTCAACAAGAATTTGATTTTGCATATTTCTTACGGTCATTAGCCGAATTTAAAAATTTCAGATGCCGTCATATTCTACTCATTAATATTATGTTAATGATTTCACACGGCAACTCAAGTATAAAAGTTAAGAACTATGTATGCGTCAGGAGGCTGCGCGTAAATTACCCAGACTATATTGATCCAGTATTTGAGAATGACAACATTCACGACTTCCGAAAAACATTACACACAATTTCAAACGCCGCTGACACGGCCCACAAAATGATGAGAAGGAAAACGTTTACCGCTCACTACTTTTTCGCTGTTCATGCAGTTTAGGTTTCGAGTTTTTCATTAGTCTTTGGATGAATAATCCGTAACTAATAAAACCAACATAATTATGGGTTTATGTCGTCGGCCTTAAAGGTTTCACGTGCTTAACATCAAATGTTTAACTCCCGTACTAATTGTAAAATAATCAGACATTAGAAAATGTTTCATGCATCGGAGTGTCAATCTTTAAAGAATTGGGGTTAGTGGAGTGTATACAGGAGTTGGACAAAAGTGTTGAAACACTGCGAGGAATGCATGGTTCAAAAAATGGCTTTGAGCACTATGGGACTTAACGTCTTAGGTCATAAGTCCCCTAGAACGTAGAACTACTTAAACCTAACTAACCTAAGGACGTCACACACATCCGTGTCCGAGGCAGGATTCGAACCTGCGACCGTAGCAGTCCCGCGGTTCTGGACTGCAGCGCCTGGAAACGCACGGCCACCGCGGCCGGCAGGAATGCATGCTTCAAAATAAACGCAGGTTGCGATGTTGTTTTTGGCCACCAACAGCCTCCTCCCTCAATGCATTGCAAGTGCCAGTCGTGGTCTGAACAATGTTCTGTGTGGTCGTGAGTCCATTACGTCGGAGCCAAGCGAATTGAAATGTGGGCAAATCGTTGGCGCTCGTAAGATGGGTGCTTCCATAACCAAGGTAGCCAAGTGTTTGGTATTTCAAGAGGAAAGTTGTCAAAAATTTATACAGCGGAAGCGCATCCGCTAAATCACAACGCGGACGAAATCGCGTGTTGAGTGATCGTTACAGACGATCATGGAAGAGGATTCTGACGAACTGTAAGGGGACGATAGTTGCAAAACTCAATGCAGTGCAGAACTGAATGTCGAACTGTCAGCACCGAAACAACACGGAGGGAGCTCGATAAGTCGGGAATTGCAGGGTGAGCTGGAATTCCAAAACCTCTCATTAGTGATGCAAATACACATAACAGTAAAATAATGGTATCCAGCGATATAACCTGGACTGTGGAGCAATGGAAGGAAGTCACAGAGACGTGGAACTTAGAGAGAGGCAGATTTCGGTGTTAAGGGCCTTACTCAGTTAAAGTTGGTTGCTCAGTTAAAACAAAAAAAATCACATACATTTTATATGGAACCAGTTGCATATAAGACTGACAATAAGGAACAATTATCGAATTTGACTGTTACGACAATACCTAAATAAAACTTTTGAGGCAAATTGCATTCACAACTGAAGGCCTTTTTGACCAGAAATTCAAATTATTTGTCGGCTGAAAGCCCCAATAGTAATTACTCATAAAACAATTTGACGGCTGAAGGCCTAATTAGCAAATTCTTACTAAAATATTAAAAAACAGGGACAATCATATTAAGAGACAATATATAATTAAAAATTCTTAAGACAAACTGCATTCACGGCTGAAGGCCTTATTGACAGTCATCACAATCATATCCAATCAAGAGAGAAGTGGGCCTCAGACAGTGCTCCAAGGATCGACCTAGGAAAGTCGCTCAACTTCGTAAACGATGAGACAGGCAGCCAGGAGTTGTATTCACTTAATTGGGTGGCAACACAAACTAGTGACAGTTCAAACGCAGACCAGCACTCTTGCAGAATCTACCTAACGTCTGATAACCAATACAACGATGGAATAAGCCAGGCAAGGCGGAACCAGCGGACAGCACTGCGTCTTCAGAATCCGGTGTTTGGAACATCCAGAAGCAGAAGGAACCACTACGACCAAAGTAGTCTAAAATAAATAAATATCCGAACTACAACCAAGGAGGATGTCACGGAGCGAGGTGGCGCAATGGTTAGACACTGGACTCGCATTCGGGAGGACGACGGTTCAATCCCGCGTCCGGCCATCCTGATTTAGGTTCTCCGTGATTTCCCTAAATCACTCCAGGCAAATGCCGGGATGGTTCCTCTGAAAGGGCACGGCCGACTTCCTTCCCCATCCTTTCCTAATCCGATGAGACCGATGACCACGCTGTCAGGTCTCCTTCCCCAAACAACCAACCAACCAACCAAGGAGGCTGTCGAACGCAAAAATACGCTAACCTCCAGGGCAGGTAACTGGTACGTTAGCGGCCACTAGGCAGGGAAATACCGCTGGTTGAACTTCATCAATAAATACAAGGAATTCAATTATTAATAATAAGAAGTGGAGGATGGCTAATTAATTTCGCCAACTCCAAACACTCCACTCCTTGCTCTTCGTATCAATGACCCTTCGAGTAGCATCGCGCGAACAAACGGCATGATCTCAAAATAGTGAAGGTTTCAATACTGGGTTAATCTCCACTCAACTCAAACGTCCTGGGTCCGGTGGAGAACGAGGTTGTGGCCCTCGCATCTACAGCCTCTCGATCCGGCAGTGCCTGCGTGCCGCCAGCAGTCCCGTCGTGCCCGCGAGCTGCCGGACCTCACTGCTGCTCCGTCCCAACTGAACTACTGACACACCCGACCCGGAAAACACTTGACGTCCTTCCAAATATAGTACCACGGTGCTAGATATCGATAAACGCTGCTGCTGCCAATTGCGGACAGATAATGCTCGCAGATGTAGCGCCAATAAACACAAGAAGAAAACGAGACGCAACTATCCCTATTACTCGGTGCAAACCTACCAACGACACCAACGCGAGCCACACACGGCTCAGTTATTTAGTGTGATGATTCTTGTTTTCAATTTGTGGCCGAATTTGCGTTGTAAAAGTGGAATTCCATGGGCCCCTACTTACCGTGTAAGGTGCATTGCTGCCAAGCGTTAGGTGATCATTTTGGATGGTCAGTTCCATCATCGATGGCACTGTGCTCCCTGCCCACAATCGGTTTTGGGAGCACGAGGATGAACTGTCGCATCTCTCGTGGCCACTACAGTCACCAGATCTCAATATTTATTGAGCCTGTGTGCGATACTTTGGAGACAAGGATGCGTGATCACTATCCACGTCCATTGTCGTTACCTGAACTTGCCACTCTTTTGCAGAAAGAATGGTATAAGATTCTCGTAAAAACCATCCATGATTTGTATTTATCACTTTTGAGAGAGTTGGAAGGTATTTTGAATGCTAAAGAGTTTCCGAGACTATTTTACCAATATTACGCATGTTAATGTGGCCTGTTTCTCAGTGGTTCCATATTTTTGTCCAACCCCTTAACATATATATATGTACCGGGTGATCAAAAAGTCAGTATAAATTTGAAAACTTAATAAACCACGGAATAATGTAGATAAAGAGGTAAAAATTGACACACATGCTTGGAATGACATGGGGTTTTATCAGGAAAAAAACACAAAGTTCACAAAATGTCCGACAGATAGCGCTGGACAGCAAAACGTCAGTGACTGCGCATGAAAATCGTGTATAAAAGGAGCTGTAACGAGAGAGAGAATTAGATGCGCCAGCAGTCGCAGCATGTTGACGTTACCTGAAAAGGCGCTTTTAGTGAAGCTGTATTATCAGAATGGGGAATGTGCTAGTTCAGCGTTACGATCCTATCGGCATAGGAAGGGGATTCGAACGGGCAAAGGTTCGTTGACAAACGCAGCTGTGGCGTGAATGATTTCGGAGTTCGAAGCCACGGGTTGTTTAGACGATAACCCCGTAGTGGCTGACCGAGCACAAGGCGTAATGCTGCTGACACAGTTCGGGAAGAAATGGAGACTGCAGCGGGTTCGTCTATGCACGGGGAAGTCAGCGCTCGTGCAATCGCACGTCGCACCGGCATTCCATACACTGTTGCTTGGTTGGCACTGAGGCGTACCTTCCGATGCTATCCGTACAAAATCCATCGGCATCATGAACTGTTACCTGGCGATTTAGTGAAGTGGAGGTCATTTGCGGTGTGGGCGTTTCAAAAGATGGCGGAAGATGACGCTTGCTTGAGTAACGTGTTGTGGACCGACGAAGCTCGTTTCACGCTCCGAGGATCTGTCAACGCCCACAACTGCAGAACTTGAGCTACCGAACATCTTAGAACTGTCGTAGAAACTCCATTGCACGATGAGAAAGTCACGGTATGGGTTGGATTTACCACATCTACCGTTATCGGGCCTTTTTTCTTCGAGGAAATGCGTGATTCTGGTTTTGTAACTGCTACCGTGACGGGTGAGAGGTACGCCGATATGTTACAGAATCGCATCATCCCCAGCCTGGCTGATAAATACCTGCTGGAACGTACGATGTTTATGCAGGATGGCGCTCCACCCCATATTGCTAGACGTGTGAAAGATATCTTGCGCGCGTCGTTTGGTGGTGATCGTGTGCTCAGCCGCCACTTTCATCATGCTTGGCCTACCAGGTCCCCAGACCTCAGTCCGTGTGATTATTGGCTTTGGGGTCGCAAGTGTATCGTGATCGACCGACATCTCTAGGGATGCTGAAAGACAACATCCGACGCCAGTGCCTCACCATAACTCCGGACTTGCTTTACAGTGCTGTTCACAACATTATTCATCTAGTACAGCTATTGTTGAGGTATGATGGTGGACATATTGAGTATTTCCTGTAAAATTATTGCTATTCTGATCAGATGAAGCGCCATCTGTCGGACATTTTTTGAACTTTTGTATTTTTTTGGTTCTAATAAAACCCCATGTCATTCCAAGCAAGTGTGTCAATTTGTACCTCTCTATCTACATTATTCCGTGATTTATTGATTTTCAAATTTATGCTGACTTTTTGACCAACCGGTATATAAGCTGACGTGACCTCTCAAAGCTGCAGAGAGGTTTTCCGCCTTTTTACCAGATGATAGTGTCAGCAAACAAAAAAACATTGAGAAGAAAATTCTGTTAGTGCTGGCACACGTGCTCTAGTTGAAAAATTGAAGTACTGGCAGAATTTCCTTAGTAAGAACCGTGTGCAGTCTTTTAAAAAGAATATTGTCGTTAAAGGAGTGTTGTGACACAGCCAGAAGGTATGCAGTTACTGGCAGCAGTCATCCAAAGGCTGTACGCGTTATAAGCGCCCACGCTGCCATAAAGATACGGCAGTGAGCGAGCCACAACGACACCAGATAACGCGAACACTTGCCGTGCTTTTGCTCGTCGCCAGTTGCGTGTGCTCGTACTACAGCACTTCCTCCTCCTTTGTCTGTTTACATCTTAGACGTGTGAGAGGGCAAATCTTGACTACCAGCAACCGTATTTGCACAGTGATTATTCTTCAGTTTGCTGCTGTTCTATCTTGGTCCTGCCCCCCCCCCCCCCCCCCTGCACTCCCCCATCACCCTCTTCCTGAGTGTGTGTGTTCCCACGGTGTCCTCCTGATACATGTTTAGGAACGTTATCTATCGTCCTGTTTACTTGTGCGAGCGTCGAGCCAAAAGGTCTGGCCTTCTGCCATGTTCCGACACAAAGGGATGCGTGCGGCCACTCCAGTAGAGTGATAGCGTCCACGGCGCAAGTGGCCATGGACGCTTCTGTAGCCAGTACATCTTTTAAGTAGAGTAGTATTTATCGTGAGCTGTGTAACAAAAGAAGAGCACTAGATCGCTAGGTGTACTGCATCAGTTTTCATTGTAGAGTCTATCAGTTCGTTGTTAACGTAATTTATAATACGGTATATTCAGAATATTTCGGGTAATCTAACTAGTATCTCTTTCTAGTTTCTCATCATAGTATGTGGCTGAAACAGCAGTCATTAGATAGTTACTGCTGGATAAAGCCTACTCTAGACCTCTGTTTGCTCTGCAGTACGTAGCAATAAATATCCATGCTTGTATTACGTGGTCGCTTACATTTGAAATACTCTTATATATACGCTGAACGGAAATGGAAGGCTGGAGAGATATGAAAGAAACAAATGGTTCAAATGGCTCTGAGCAGTATGGGACTCAACATCTGAGGTCATCAGTCCCCTAGACTTACAACTAATTAAACTTAACTAACCTAAGGACATCACACACATCCATGCCCGAGGCAGGATTCGAACCTGCGACCATAGCACCAGCGAGGTTCCGGACCGAAGCACCTAGAACCGCTCGGCCACAAGGACCGGCAAAGAAACAAAAGAAGACAATACGATTTGATCTCCCTCCCTCCCTCCCTCCCTCCCTCCCTCCCTCCCTCCCTCCCTCCCTCACCCGTCCCCCCCACCCCCACCGCGTGATCTTGTCTCCCCCCTCTCTCCACCTGCCTCTCGCTCTTTCTTTTCCCCCTCCGCATTGACTTGCTTTAGCATCATAAATTATACCTTCCATTTGACCACATCTGTATTAGTACCTGCACTACTTACATTTCAAATTGCTACACCTTGAAAACAAAATACAACGAACATGCTTGGAAGCGCAGATGATTAGCATTGCAGCGGAAGCGCACAAAATAGGTTCCAGTGACGCCAACATTCTATGTATACGGTTTCTCCGCTGTGCGTCTTCAGAAGAATTTTGTATGGTTCTTCGGCAGATATTTGCAATTTAGTATTTTCAGTGTATAGCTGGAGTCAAACCGAACAAACGGAGCTCATCAAAAATTTCATGCGACGCCCATTGTCGACGGAAAGCGTTGTTTGTTTCCTGTTACGGAAAATTGAATTTTAAAGCGGAATTTTACTTGTCCATTAAGTTGAACGATCTCAAATTAGTTTAGTCCGATATTCGTTTTATCGATATGTATTAACAGGGACAGGAAAACTCGAAGAATATCGAGTACTTCAGGAGCTGTAGCACCGCCTATGCCCGCGCTGACAGCTAGCGCCATGCAGTGGCGCTGTTCAGTTGCTGTTGGAGTACTAGGTTCTTCTCTGTGTTTACTTACCCCGATAACACATAGCGGTAAAACGACTAACGCACTGCACTAATGTGGAAGCTTTCAGTCGTATGAGCACATGATTCCGATTTAAAAATAACTTTCGTTGTATTGGGAAACAAACCGACGCTTTCTGTTGACAATGGGGGTCGCCTGAAAGACTTTGACGAACAATAGTTGTTTGGGATAATTGTAACTACACAGTGCAAAAACGAAATTGTACACCTCTGCCGAAACGGCAGAGAAAATGCTCATAACAACTCTTACGGGAGATCGATGTATAAAGAAATATTGTCTGGAACCGCGTGACCGCTACGGTCGCAGGTTCGAATCCTGCCTCGGGCATGGATGTGTGTGATGTCTTTAGGTTAGTTAGGTTTCAGTAGTTCTAAGTTCTAGGGGACTGATGACCACAGATGTTAAGTTCTATAGTGCTCAGAGCCATTTGCAGTGAGCACTGCTGTTACTCACGTGCTGTGACGTCAAAGTTCCCGCGTTGCCGGCTTTGTTTAGTGCATGTGTATACAACGTGAGTTGTGTGTTGTTTACCGCGTGTTTTCGTTGTACTGTGTGCTATATCGTTGTGACTTTTGTTACGTTGTGAGTTTACGTACTTGGAAAATGCCACCGAAAAGACTTCGTTCACCTAGTGACAATCCTTTGCGTCGAGGGGTGCCACTAAACAGCCAGGCACTGGAGTTGCTACGCAGAACTCGTGAGTTTTACGAGCAGGAGAAAAACTACGTAAGCATTCATGGACAGCCATCAATTCCTGCCGACAAAGTGGTGGAACGTACGTCGAAAACTCTTGGTATTAGTGCAAGAACGGTAGTAAGTAAGGGAGTATTACTACAAAACTTGGAAGATACTGAAGTGAGCCGTAATGATTCCGAGCTGTCTGGATCAAATAATACATTTTTATCAACCCTGAGAAAGAAGAAAAAGCGGCGAAGTCCTATCACAGATTTAGATTCTTTCCAGACTGATGCAGTTCGTAGGCATGTTTATGCTTACTATAGCAGAAAAGAGTATCCGACTGTAGCTAAGTTATTAATCTCTTTAAAAGAAAGTGAACTCTTCAGGGGTGGTAAAACATCACTAAAAATTGTGCTAAAAAATATGGGTTTCCGTTACAAAACGCTAGACATCGCAAAGTACTGTTAGAGAGGGCACATATTGTTACCGCTCGTAGCATTTTCTTGCACAAAATTGTGGGCAGAGACATTCATTCCATAATTTGGCTAGACGAAACGTGGGTTAATGCCGGGGAAGCTGTCAGTAAATGTTGGACGGATAACACACCCAGCAGTAGCAGCCATCAGCCGACGGGAAGAGGAGCTAGATTAATTGTGGTCCATGCAGGCTCCTCCAGTGGTTTGTCCCTGACGCATTTTTAGTTTTTAGATCAAAAAAGACTGGTGATTACCATGAAGATATGGATCACGCACGATTTGTTGAGTGGTTCAGGAACCTTTTAAAACAATTTCCTGTCCCTACAACAATTGTAATGGACAATGCTGCATATCATTCGGTGATACAAAACAAAGCCCCCAAGAAGTTATGGTGCAGTGGTTACAGGCTCGAAATATTGCAGCAGATATGGGTATGACAAAGGTTCTGTTATATTCTCTTGTTAAAGAAAATAAGCCTACGACACCTACATACGTAGTAGACGAAATTGCCAAGGAGCAGGGTCATACTGTAATAAGGCTTCCACAATATCACTGCCATTTCAACCCTATTGAGTTAGTATGGAGTGACGTAAAAATGTATGTAAGGAACAACAAGAAGTCCTTAACAATAACAGAGGTGGAAAAGCTGTTGCGTGAAGCTCTTGTGACTGTGGATGCAGCCTCATGGAGAAAAAAAGTAGAGCACGTCGAGAAGCTTATACGAGCAGCACAGACAATAGAAGGCATTATCAGTGGCCATGAACAAATAATGATTTGTCTTGCCGATGACGACGATGAAGACGGTTTTAGCGATGAATCGGACAACAGTGACGATGGCGAGCTGGATGGAATTTCGCCATTATCGCTGTAAATTGGTGAGTGAAAAAATTCTAATATTGGTTATTTATTGCAATCTCGGTTATTATTTATTTTGTAAACTACGTACATTATTGATTTTAAAGTACCAGTCGTCAGATGCTTGTTTTTTGTATTTCTTTGCTCCGTTATCGAAAGGGTGCGCATTGTTATGCTTTTACATGCATTGTTATACGGTTGTTTACTTCCTGTCATTGTAGTACAACTAAAAATGAGTTTTTATATACATTGTAATTGCTCAATCGCTTGCATTTACGAGACGGGACGGAAAACTGTATCGTCTGCTGTGTGTATAGAGGCTGCTGTTGCAACATCGCTATTACAGCATAGCCAACCTAACTAGACAAAAAGCGAACTGTCAAGTGCAATGTTTCGCCGGCGGGGGTATAAGTATTAACATAAGGAACTCGTATGGAAAACAGCAAAGTAAACATAGTCACACTTCATGTTCTACACTATACAACCAAATGAAAAATATTGTCATCAGAAATATATCTATGAAGTGCAAGGTAGTGAAAGTCATCTAGTTATTAGTCATGGTATCACAAAGGGTAACCGCGATGAAAATAATAGGCACAGGAGTGGCACGATATTTTCTTCTCAGACGAATCGCGGCTCTGCTTATAGCATCAAGATGGACATAACCTCTGAGGAGAATAGATGTTGCGAGACTGCGACCGTCATCGTCATCTGGGCCCATCTGCTGGGCTGCCATTTGGTACATACGCAATGACTTCTGGTAAACCAAGGCAGCATGTGGGCCGTGCTGCCCTGACCTACCTCGATATAGGTGGTCGTTTGACTGTAGTGCTGGCCAGCGCGTCCTCCGGATATCTCACCCATTGAGAACATCTGGTCATGGGTTGCCGAGGTATTGTTTCCACTAACTAGCCACGGTGATTGATGGCACTCTAGCATGAAGCTGTAGTCACCTGGAGTGACGTACCTGCATCTGTCATCAAAACTCAGTTCGAGCCATTATTGCTATGAGAGGCGGTAGCGCAACCCGCGTGCATTCAGTTTTGCTTTCAGTTCTGATCGAATTTCCTGGTTCACCAGCCACCTCTACTGATGGTTCAAAGGCGGACGCTAACATTCCAGACATGAACGACGCTCAATGCCGTCCGGATGCAGTGTTTTCTACCCCAGAATTTTTGGCCGTTACACTTGCACTCGCAGTCGCACTCGCGAAAATTGCGTAATCTGTAGCGACTCTGAGGGAAATGCTGTCCTCGGAATTTGTTGGTTTCGACCGTACACGATCACGAGTCATCTAGGGACTCCAGGAAATGATCTTACAGACCGATTAGCAAAGGAAGCTACCGAAATAGAAACGCCGGAGATGAGGATGCCAGGATCCAACTTGATTTTGGAGCTTGAAACACGAAATTGCTCACTGTAGCCACTACAAAGAAGGGATCTTCGCATGGCTTTTCTCAAGAGGAATGTACTATCCTTTGTCGATAGCGTATCGGCAATACCTGCCCGACTGTTAATCACATCCTCAGGCGAGAGGGTCTAACCGCATTGTCGCTGTGACGTCCCTCTGCCGGTGGTCCATATTCTGTTAGTGTGTCCCAACTTGACTGCTTTGCGGCGAATACTGAAGCTTCACAAGTCATTGTTCCTACTTTTAAGCAACGATGTCCAAGCGGCTGATCTGGTATTACCTCCTATCTGAGAGAGTTGTTTGTACACATTTATTCCATCTAGATTCGTATCTACGTCTATACTCCACAAGTGTGGTTCGTGGCGGACGGGATCCCATACCAGTAATATTCATTTCCTTTGCTGTACCTCTCACAAAAAGACAGAGGGATAAACGACTGTCTTTATGCTTCCGTATGAGCACTAAATTCTCGTATCTTAACTTAGAGGTCCTTACGCAAAATGTACTAGGTCTGCAACTTTGCTTCCGTCGTTTTTCTCGAAGTTTGGGACTTTATTGTGAAAAACGTACAAAAATATCATGATTCATAGTATTGCCCATCGCTGGCCACTACATTCTGGCATCTTTTGAATAGCATACGAATCCCGTAGCGGAAGAACTGGGTATCTTTTGTGAGGATCCATGAATCGATTCAATTTTGCACTTGCCGACCGGTGTGGCCAAGCGGTTCTAGGCGCTTCAGTCTGGAACCAGGCGACTGCTACGGTCGCAGGTTCGAATCCTGTCTCGGGCATGGATGTGTGTGATGTCCTTAGGTTAGTTAGGCTGAAGTAGTTCTAAGCTCTAGGGGACTGATGACCTCAGAAGTTCCATAGTGCTTAGAGCCATTTGAACCGTTTTTTGAATTTTACACTTGTTCATATGAGCGGAAGTGCTGGTCAGCCAGACTGTATGCTACTGATCGGAAAAGGTGGTAGTCAGAGAGAGCAGCGTATGGAGAATACGGCGGGAGGGATAGGACTTCTCATTTCAACGTTTCCATGGATATTTTGACGGGTTTTGCGACATGGGATCGAGCACTGACCTGCTGCAATATTACCTTTACTTGTCTATCGTTGTATTGTGGCCGTTTGTGTTTCAATGCTGGACCCGAACGCATCAATTGCTTTCGATAATGATGTCTTGTGAATGTCTTCGTCTGTTTCAGTAGCTACGAACACGTTCTGTCTTCCACCGCCATGCAGCCGGCCGCGGTGGTCTCGCGGTTCTAGGCGCGGAGTCCGGAACCGTGCGACTGCTACGGTCGCAGGTTCGAATCCTGCCTCGGGCATGGATGTGTGTGATGTCCTTAGGTTAGTTCTAAGCTCTAGGGGACTAATGACCACAGCATTTGAGTCCCATAGTGCTCAGAGCCATTTGAACCATTTTTCCACCGCCATGCTGGTCTTCGACATCAAAATCACCGTTCTTAAGGCGTTGGAAACATTCTCTGCATGTCCTTCCACTAACAGTTTCCTCACCATTGGTCTTACCCAGCATTTTAAGAGCCACAGCCACAGAGTTTTTCATGTTAATGCAGAAAATTAAAACTTCCGCAAATGGCGAGAAATGGGTACGTAAATTGACGTACTTAATCGAGAATAACCTTATGATGCAATCACAAATCGACTAATGTTTTGGCATTATGTTTACAGATGCCTAAGCTTATTGTATTACACCTGTGACCAACTACCCGAACCCCATTTGCCGCTACTGCCGTCTATCGCAAAACGGCTGAAGCAAAGTTGTAGACCTAATATGTTGACGGCAGTAGAGCCGTTCGGCAGTCAGCTTCAGGTGATAAGTCTCGAAATTTTCTCAATAGTGTTTCTCGAAACAACGCCGCCTTCCCTCCAAGCATTCCCATTGATTTCCCAAAGCCTCTCCGTAGCACTTACGTGTTGCTCGAACCTATCGGAACAGTTCTAGCTGCCCGCCTCTGTATTGCTTCAATATATGCCTTCAGTCCTCGCTGGTACGCATTCCAAACACTGGAGCAGTACTCAAGAATAGGTCTCACCAGCGTCCTATATGTGGTCTCCTTTATAGGTGAACCACTCTTTCCTAAAATTCTCCCAATACACCGAAGTCGACCATTCGCCTTCCCTACCACAGTTCTCATATGCTCGTTCCATTTCATATCACTTTGCAACGTTACGCCCAGATATTTAAACGACTCGACTGTGTCAGGCAGGACACTAGTAACACTGTATCCGAACGTTACAGGTTTGTTCTTCCTACTCATCCGTGTGAAGTTACGCTTTTACACATTTAGAACTAACTGTCATTCATCATACCAACTGGAATTTTTGTCTAAGTCGTCTTGTATCTTCTTAGTCTTTCAACTTCAAAATCTTACCGTACACCACAGCATTATCAGCGAACAACCGCAGATTGCTGCACACTCTGTCCGCCAAATCATTCATCTACGAGAGTTGGCACTTTAATAGTGGCAACTATTTATTTACAGATCGTGCAAAATGGATACGTATTTCAAAGTTTTATTGACCTCCAAAGTAGTCAGCAGCATTGTGTATAACCCGTTGCCAGTGATGTGGAAGTTGTAGGATACTCTTAGCAGTGCCGGTTGTGTTGACAGTTCGAGCGGCGCTGTCTATTGCCCGACGAATTTGTAGCAGTTCTGAAGCGAATGCCGTGAAGTGTTTCCTTCAGTTTGAAAATCGAGTGACTCAGGAGGGCTTAAGTCAGGGGAGTGCAGTAGGTGGTATAGCACTTAGCTGCCCCATCAGTCTAACAAATCAGTAACAGCTTGCACTGTACGTGCTTGAGCATTGTCCTGCAAACTGATGGTAAGGTCCTGCAGAAGGTGTCATCACATCTGTCTCTAAGCTGGTCGTAGGTTGTGTTCCAAGAATGAACAGCATAGAGACAGAAATGATGACACTTTCTGCAGGACCTGACCATCATTTTGCAAGACAATGCTCAAGCCCGTACAGTGCAAGCTGTTACTGATTTGTTTGACTGATGGGGCTGCAAAGTGCTATACCACCTACTGCACTCCCCTGACTTAAGCCCTCGTGAGTTCAACTCGACTTCTAAACTGAAGGAAACACTTCACGGCATTCGCTTCAGAGCTGCTACAAATTCGTCGGGCAACAGACCGCGCCGCTCGAACTGTCAACACAACTGGCACTGCTAAGAGTATCCTACGACTTCCACATCGCTGGCAATGGGTTATACAGAATGCTGGCGACTTCTCTGAAGGTCAGTAAAACTCTGAAACACGTATCTATTTTGTAAGAGCTGTAAATAAATAGCTGCCACTATTACAGTTCCAACTCCCGTATATACAGAATACCAGCGTCTTGACACATTTCCCTGAGGCACTCCAGTCTCTGATGAACTAGCACCATCGAGGACAACATACTGCGTCGTGATACGTAAGAAGTCTTCCAGCAATTCACTTGAAATGAAATGATCGTATGGAATTGTTGGCCGGGAGGCCTCATCTGGGGAAGTTCGGCCGCCGAGTGCGAGTCTTGTTTCAGTCGACGCCACATTGGGCGACTTGTGTGCCGGTGATGAGGATGAAATGATGATGAGGACAACACAACACCCAGACCACGAGCGGAGAAAATATCCAACCCGGCCGGGAATCGAACCCGGCCCCGCTGCATGGGAGGCAAGCACGTCAGCACTCAGCTAAGCAGGTGGACTAGCCACTCACATATCTGTGACTCATTCCACAGGCTCGTACCTTCATTAAAAGCCTGCAGTGGGACACCGTGTCAAACGCTTTCCGGAAATACAGAAATATGGTTCAAATGGTTCCGAGCACTATGGGACTTAACTTCTGAGGTCATCAGTCCCCTAGAACTGAGAACTACTTACACCTAACTAACCTAAGGACATCACTCACAACCATGCCCGAGGCAGGATTCGAACCTGCGACCGTAGCGGTCGCGCGGTTCCAGACTGTAGCGTCTAGAACCGCTCGGCCACCCAGGCCGGTACAGAAATATGGAATCCGCCTCTTGCCCTTCGTCCATTGTTCGCGGCATATCATGTGAGAAAGTAGCAAGCTGAGTTTCGCATGAGCGATGACAGTTTATAAACTTATGCGTTCAGCAGTAAGAAAACTGCGACAGAAAAACAAAGGTAGCGCGAGAAGGATATTTGTTAGCTCGTAAGACATGTTACAAGAGACTGTATTTCTTTCATAACCGAACATAGCGGGGGACGGACACAGCAGCTAACAACCTGTTAAGTGAACATAGCAGAATATAAACCGAGCTTTGCGTCATGGTGATGATGATGTTTGGTTTGTGGGGCGCTCAACTGCGCGGTCATCAGCGCCCGTACAATGTCTCAATCTTTTCACGCTCCAATGTTTTACTCAGATCAATCTAACCACTATCACGAATGATGATGACGATGATAAAAAAAGTTGAGTGACTAGGGTCTCCCGTCGGGTAGACCGTTCACCGGGGGCAAGTCTTTAGATTTGACGGCACTTCAGCGATTTGCGCGTCGATGGGGATGAGATGATGATGATTAGGATAACACAACACCTAGTCCCTGAGCGGAGAAAATCTACAACCCGTCCGGGAATCGAACCTGGGCCCTTAGGATTGATATTCTGTCGCGCTGACCACTCAGCTACTGGGGGCGGACATGACGATGATGATGATGATGAAATGATGAGGTGGTGAGGAAAAAACAAACACCCAGTCCCGGGGCAGAGAAAATCCTCAAACGGCCAGGAATTGAACCCGGGACCCCGTGATCCACAGGCAGCAAAGCTAGCCACTAGAACACGAGCTGCTGACTGCTTTGCGTCGTAGCGTCACGCTAGCTCCCTTTAAACACTCCAGCTGTTATCATTGGGATCAATAGTATTCACAATAATAGCACTCGAGTCCATGATCACGATACTGTAGGGGATCTATGTCCTAGACGCTTCATCACAGTCTTCGAATTCGCTGAAGATGTACTCGAGATGATGGCCTTCGCCTGATGAACTTCATGCCGCTCGAGACTTACCATCTACTGACGGAGGTAACTATTTGTCTTCTGACAGTACCACATCACATAGAGCTGCCAGTACCGGACTTCAGTGCTGCAGCCAGCAGCAGGGCCTCTTGGGGCCACGTCCCTGTTCAATACTCAGGCGCCTCTGGATGCTGATACCTACCAGGAGTAGAGATGAGATCAACCGACCACACGACTACCGACACCAGGTACACTGCGGATGGGGCATCACGGGTTGTCATTCGGGGTAGGATCCAGCACACTGCAGCAGCCAGCCCGAAACAGCCGCGCCTGCTTGCTGGCAGGCCGCCGCCGCTCTAGGGTCGCTGACACCTGCTGGGCGCGCAAACGCTGAGCTGATTCCACGGACGTCAGCTAGAGTCCAAAACGCAGCTGAAGGAGCAACAACCGAGGCTGCTGCGGAAGAACGCCGACTTGTGAACTTTGAGAATAAATGACAGAACTCTAATAATGTTTTAATAGCGTCGTTGACGCTTGATAGGTTCTCAATAGCTATGCTGACTTCACGCAGAGGTGTCACCGTTCGGCTCTCTTTAGTTCTGTGCTTCACATGATATCGCAAAAATGTCTGCCTGCTTAGCTGAGTGGTTGCCGGCACGGTAGCTCAGCGTGCTCGGTCAGAGGGTTAGCCGCCCTCCGTAATTAAAAAAAAAAGAAAACTGAGTTAATAGATCAACAACGAACTTAAAAGGGTGTCTTACGACGTCCGCCCCGATCATATACAACGAAAGAAAACGAACAAAATGAAACAAAAAAGGGAAAAAAAGATGGTTACGTGCTTGGCTCCCATGCAGCGGGCCCGGGTTCGATTCCCGGTCGGATTGGAGATTTTCTCCGCCCGTGGACTGGGTGTTGTGTTGTCCTCGTCGTCATTTCATCCTCATCACCGGCACGCAAGTCGCCCAGTGTGGCGCCGACTGAAATAAGACTCGGCGGCCGAACTTCTCCGGAAGGGGCCTCCCGCCCGGCAATGCCATACGATCATTTCATTTTTTATCGCAAAAATCAAATTGCCAGTGCGTCACTTCTTTCCTCTGGATACCGCAAAAATGAACTTGGTAGTCCGTCACTTTCTTCCCGCAAATACCTTTACGCGTCAATTATTAAAGAAAGAAAGGACCTGACGTCCTCCTTGATGTTTAATCGCTTTCAAAGTCTTCAAAAAGAGCACTGGCCCTGCCCCTAACCAATAGACTTTATGCAACCCACAATGCCTTCGAAAATCACACGGGAAATATTTGTAGTCTCACTTGTTATATGCAGCGCTTTAGTCATACAAAACAACTGAACAGAATCTTTTCAGGGAATGTAATTTTCCTAAATTTTTACTGGGACATGTTTTCGCTGGCATTAAATTTCCTAAAAAAAAAAAACTGTAAATTTTTGTCTGTAGAAGTCGTAGGTTGCCCATAGCGAGTGAGAGAATATGAAAAACTTGCAAATCTTGGTGTTTTAAGGCATTGCGGGCTGCACGAAACCTATCGATACAGGTAGCTGAATCACGCTGTATTGGTAGACTTCTAGAAACGTACGCTCTAAAAATTTGAACAAGTAACCTCACCACGTTTCAGAATGCCTTCCTCGTATCGTCTGCGCTGGAGTTGTATGGTTTCGCGTTTATTGGACGCATCGGACGAAGTGAGCTGGTCTTCTTTGGTTCGTCTCTATTTCCTGTATTTATCCTATGTGGTAAGGGTTCCACATTGATAATAAATACTCCGTATCTCTCGACCGAGGGTTTTCTAAGCTAACTCCTTCTTGGATGAAATTTTCCATTCCTTCAGAGCATCCGTGGGGTAGCACTAGACGACACTTGCAGCCTGCAACCAGGATTCACGCACTTTTGGCAATGTGCGACATGCGACACAAACTACGCGACATACTTCTCTACAGATTTAATAGGAAACATTTGTTGATGCACCCAATTAATTCTCTGCACTGCTACATCCATCTAAATAACGTATGAATGCTTGATCACGCAGCGATGTGAATTAACCCCCTGCTGCCCACAAGGTGTACAGGAAGGACGTTAACAAAAAGGTTGGGTGTAATAGCACCGAATGAAAACCGTATGTATTTTTAAGCGTAATTCTATATATCATAACTGATGGTAGCAAATCGAAAAGAAATAATAAAAAAATTATTTTATTGAAATGCCCAAAAATCGTCAATCTTATATACAGGGTGTTACAAAAAGGTACGGCCAAACTTTCAGGAAACATTCCTCACACAAAAATAAAGAAAAGATGTTATGTGGACATGTGTCCGGAAGCGCTTAATTTCCATGTTAGAGGACATTTTAGTTTCGTTCTTCCACCTACGCTCAATGGAGCACCTTATCATGATTTCATACGGGTTACTCTACCTGTGCTGGTTTACAAGTACGACACATGTGGTTCATGCACGATGGAGCTCCTGCACATTTCAGTCAGTGTTCGTACGCTTCTCAACTACAGATTCGGTGACCGATGGATTGGTAGAGGCGGACCAATTCCATGGCCTCCACGCTCTCCTGACCTCAACCCTCTTCACGTTCATTTATGGGGGCATTTGAAAGCTCTTGTCTACGCAACCCCGGTATCAAATGTAGAGACCCTTCGTGCTCGTATTGTGGACGGCTGTGATACAATACGCCATTCCCCAGGGCTGCATCAGCGCATCAGGGTTTCCATGCGACGGAGGGTGGATGCATGTATCCTCGCTAACGGGGGACATTTTGAACATTTCCTGTAACAAAGTGTTTGAAGTCACACTGGTCGGTTCTGTTGCTGTGTGTTTCCATTCCATGATTAATGTGATTTGAAGAGAAGTAATAAAATGATCTCTAACATGGAAAGTAAGCGTTTCCGGCCACATGTCCACATAACATATTTTCTTTCTTTGTGTGTGATGAATGTTTCCTGAAAGTTTGTCCGTACCTTTTTGCAACACCCTGTATATAATTTTACTAATGTTACTTCTTTCCTCTGGATACCGCAACAATGAACTTGGTAGTCTGTCACTTTCTTCCCGCAAATACCTTTACGCGTCAATTATTAAAGAAAGAAAGGGGCTGACGTCCTCGTTGATGTTTAATCCCTTTCAAAGTCTTCAAAGAGTCATTCATTCATTCGTGTGACCCTTGGCACAACTTGCGCTTTACGGGTCAGCTACGCTGGCCCGAGGACACGCAGGCGGACAGATGTGCACTTGCGTGCTGACATGTGACTTGTAAGGTACGTGAATGCGCCGAGAACTGGCGCCACTTCCTGGAAACCGCGCAGCGTGTGCCAGACACAAAGCGAGAACGCGGCTGCATGCTGATGGCGCCGTGCCACTGACCTGGCGGCCTGCGACGCGGGACACGGGACGCGAACGCCGCGCCCTCCGGCTGCAGAACACTCGGCGCGGCCAACAATCGCCGTGCAGCGAAGGGCAGCGGCCAGTGCCGTCTGCTATATTAGGTGACGCGGCGCTAGCCACATTCCGCTGTAAGCGCGCGCACAACGCCTCAAAGGCAGCGCTGTGCATTCAGCTCCGTGGCTCGTACGCGAGGCAGGATGCAACTGTTGTCTCACTTCTTTTTACCCCGTAGTGATACAGTCGTGTCGAAATACTCTGAGGTGGCTGCCGGAAAAGGTAGTTCACTGAATGAGACTTGCACTCTGCAGCGGAGTGTGCGCTGATATGAAACTTCCTGGCAGATTAAAATTGGGTACCGGACCGAGACTCGAACTCGGGACCTTTACCTTTCGCGGGCAAGTGCTCTATCAACTGAGCTAACCAACCGTCCTCATAGCTTAGAAGATAGGAGACGAGGTACTGGCAGAATTAAGCTGTCAGGACGGGGCGTGAGTCATGCTTGGGTAGCTCAGTTGGTGGAGCACTTGCCGGCGAAAGGCAAAGGTCCCGAGTTCGAACCTCGGTCCGGCACACAGTTTTAATCGGCCAGGAAGTTACATATCAGCGCACACTCCGCTGCAGAGTGAAAATCTCATTCTGGACACGTCCCCCAGGCTGTGGCTAAGCCGTGTCTCCGCAATATCCTGTCTTTCAGGACTGCTAGTTCTGCAAGGTTCGCAGGAGAGCTTCTGTAAAGTTTGGAAGGTAGGAGACCGGGTACTGGCAGAAGTAAAGCTGTGAGGACGGGGCGTGAGTCGTGTTCGGATAGCTCAGTTGGTAGAGCACTTGCCCGCGAAAGGCAAAGGTCCCGACTTCGGGTCTCGGTCCGGCACACCGTTTTAATCTGCCAGGAAGTTTCAAGGTAGTACACTGGTTTATAGGTTTCCAATTCCCTCAAGATTTATTGTTGCAACAGTGCACATAGACCACATGAAATGATTACATTTACAGATCAAGCTCAAGCGGTTCTGACGTACAAGATATCAAACCATGCTGAAGCAGCCATTTAGTAACAGGTGTAGCCCTCACAGGCAGCAATGCAGGCGCTGACTGTGGTATTCAGCCGATCGTACAGATGGCGAATACTGTCTTGGGATACGTTGTGCTACGCGTGCTCGACTTGCTCACGTAGTTCCCTAAGAGTTGTTGGTTGACGTGTCGTACGAGTCACTTCTCAACTTCTCTTCCCAGCGTATTCCACATGTGCTCGATTGGAGACAAGTCTGGTCAGGGAAGCTGGTGCACGCCTTACAGAGCACGTTGAGTTTTAAGCGCCGTGTGTGGGCGAACGTTATCCTGTCGAAACCTCGACATCAAATTTCTGTTGGAAGAACGAAACTAGTAACACTCTGCAAGTCCCGAGCGCTGGTTAGCATCCCCACCAGAAACACCAAAGGTAAACGAGACTTGTAGCTTATTGCACCCCAGACCGTAAGGCATGCTGTGCGGCCAATGTGTCTTGAACGAATGCAGTCTACGAGACAGAGCTCACGAGGCCAACACCGTAAGCGGAGACGGCCACCACTTGCGTACAGTCAGAATCTGCTTCCATTGCTGAAGACCACGGCACGCCATTCCATCGGAAGATGGAAGTGATACTCTGACGGCACCAGTGCAGCTGTGCACGTCAACGTTGTGCAGTGGGGGGAAGATCGGCTAGAGGTACGCATTGTACTGTATGTTAACCGGGGGCCTAGGAATGACGCAGAGGCTCCGTCCCCGCCGCAGCCGCATGGTCCACAACCCCGCGACGACTACCGCAGTCCACTTCACCCCTCCGCCGTCCCACACCGAACCACTCTGTCAGGGTTATTGTGCGGTTCGGCCGCCGGTGGAGACCCCCCCCCCCCTCCCCCGCCCTCAGGGAACGTGGAACGTCTCACACCAGACGAATGTAATGTAACCGCTATGTTTGCGTGGTAGAGTAATGGTGGTGTACGCGTACGTGGAGAACTTGTGTGCGCAGCAATCGCCGACATAGTGTAGCTGAGGCGGAATAAGGGGAACCAGCCCTCATTTGCCGAAGCAGATGGAAAACCGCCTCAGACTGGCCGGTTCACCGGACCTCGACGCAAGTCCGCCCGGCGGATTCGTGCCGGGGACCAGGCGCTCCTTCCCAATTCGGAAAGCCGGGCGTTGGATCGCACGGCCAACCGCCGTGCATGGGTGGCATTAGTCCCACTGCTAACAACCGGTTCACAACAGTACGCGTTGAGATGTTTGCGCTCATAAGCCTTATTATCTGTGCCGTGGTAGATGTAGGATCTGCCACTGCTGACCTTACAATACGGCGAACCTGGCAGGCGTCTGTGCTGCTTGGACGTTTAGTACCTCGTCTACGGGTGCTAGAACTTCATGTGAATGCTGATACCAGCATCATTACACCAGTTACGTCCAATTGTGTGGCAGTTCTCCGAAAGGACAAAAAATGGTTCAAATGGCTCTAAGCTCCCCTAGAACTTAGAACTACTTAAATCTGACTAACCTAAGGACATCACACACATCCATGCCCGAGGCAGGATTCGAACCTGCGACCGTAGCGGTCACGTGGTTCCAGACTGTAGCGCCCAGAACCGCACGGGCCGTCCGAAAGGACCATCCCGCCACTCGGAGGATCACAGTTTATCCCCTTTGAGACTCGCTCAGTTCACTGCAGGAAACACGAGTACGTCTCCGGGGGATGGTTGCCTGCCTGCTTCACACGTTTGCACCACATTGAGCCTACTGGGTGTGAGCATTCCCTACTGAAGGGCAGAAACGAATGGCGCCCTGGTAGCTATGCCACTGCGCTATCTGTTGGCGGACGACCTTGAAACTATTATCAGTACACCTACTGCCCCACTGGCAACGGCCTTGCCGAAGTGGATACACCTGTTTCCGTGAGATCACTGAAGTTAAGCGCTGTTGGGCGTGGTCGGCACTTGGATGGGTGACCACCCAGGTCGCCATGCGGTGTTGCCATTTTTCGGGGTGCACTCAGCCTCGTGATGCAAGTTGAGGAGCTACTCGACCGAATAGTAGCGGCTTCGGTCAAGAATACCATCATAACGACCGGGAGAGCGGTGTGCTGACCCCACGCCCCTCCTATCCGAATCCTCCTCTGAGGATGACACGGCGGTCGGATGGTCGTGGTAGGCCACTCGTGGCCTGAAGACGGAATGGTTTTTACTATCCCACAGGTGACATACGCCGTCATCCGATCAAAACTGAATGTATATTAATTTGTTTCTGGCATTATTTGGTGTTGAATGAGGGAGAGCCACCATACTTATTTCTGTATGCCACGGCGTGACACAGATTAAGATAATGGCTTTATGGCTTTCTTTATATTTTGATCACTGTCCAATCACTTACACACTCTAATAGCCTCGGAGGTTTTCGCGGGGGATCCATCAGTGAAACTTTCGCGTTTTTGAAGTCGACAAGGTCACTCATGGTGTGGCTTGAATACCGAGAAAACTTTGTGCCTTGTGGTAGTACCCCGTGCCGAAGTCCGTCTGGGATTGTTCCGCTGTGGCCGAGTGGCTCTAGGCGCTTCAGTCTGGAACCGCGCTGCTGCTACGGTCGCAGTTTCGAATGCTGCCTCGGGCAAGGATGTTTTCTTAGGTTAGTTAGGTGTAAGTAGTTCCAAGTTCTAAGGGACTGATGACCTCAGATGTTAAGTCCCAAAGTGCTTAGACATTTTTGATTGTTTAATAACTCACGGCACCGACTGTGCCTGTACGGCTGCCTGAAATAATAGAGTGAAATAGGTCGCTAGATTAATAGTACTCTGCGAGTGCTCCGAAAGAGAAATCGCGCCCATTAATCTGAACAGAAATGCTCTGGATGACAGGGCGTCAGTTCGATCGTACTTGCAGGGTTGGACAACTACGGGGTGGGCAAAATAAAAGTGGCCCAGGGACGTGGATCAACCCTTATTAATGAACAGGAGAGCCACCCATCACAGTAAATGCTAGAAACCCCAATTTCGGTGCGCCAATCATTGGTTGCCAAATGTCAGCGCATGTGCGTTCCCGGATGCTCGTGTGCTAAGTGTCATTGCGTTTGAGTGAGTGAGAGAAGCAGATGCGATTAGCGAACAGTTGACTGCAACGGAAAATGGTCCTAACGGTAATACAGCGTATGTTCATTATCGAGTTTTACGCAAAGCACAATTCGTAGACAACGTGTAGGTAACTGTTTGCATTAGAGTTTCATTCTGAAATGTTTCGCCAAAACTCCCGGTAAACTCTGCAACGCAAAACTTAGTGGCGGAATGGAGTTAAAGACACTGTATTTGCAAATAAAAACCCACAACTGTCAGAAAAAATACTCACGTTCAAGCGAAGCGAAGTTTGTATATGCTGCTCTTTCTTATCGAACTTCTGCTTCGCATCCACGTCAACCATTTCTATACACAAGAGGTTCACTTGTCGTAGAAAAAGCATAACGGCATTCCTGGCGTAAACGGTGATCCGGAATAGTTAAATGAATCAGCCGTACACCGTAAGAGGGAAAATTACCTCGTTCATATGTTCCACTTACCAGGGAGGCGGGTCGCCTCTTTGTTAGGGCTGTGATGTAGCGACGACGTTAACCTTAGGCAGTCTCTTGGAACGAGGCCGTTCTGACTTCAAATGCTGCGGCCAGCGGCTGTCAGCAGGTGTCTGTCACCTGGATGTTGTGCATTTGCATATAAAGAGGCCCTCCGCCCGCCAAGGCGTCGGCTTCTCAGCCGGCTGGGCGGGGACTGGGACGGGTTACGAGAAGAAAGCCTTTCCGAGAACTGCCATCGGAGCCAGCCTAGCGGAACTGCGTGCCCTCTACGACTACGAGGAGAAATGCTCTTGGCAGGAGACTAGCAGGCTTTGCCCCTGAGGTCAGACATGCTCTTACTCTTCGATGTAATACTCTTTCGCGGCAATGCACTTTGACCTTCGTTATCCCCCGTGAGTAGATACCATTTGCAAAGAGCGAAGTAACACTTTTGCAGATGACACAGCCTCTTCATTGGGCCCAAAATGTTTCCCAACGCTGGATATCTTTACAGGGGGTGTAATGGGAAAGTGCAGATGGTCGTTTTGGTGACTGAGGACGATGCACTGAACAACATTACATCAGTACTTACGTTATTTGCAGCCTGATAATTATAGCCATTACAATTTGTATGGTTTTGTTGCGTAGTAAACAAAGCAAGAGCAAGCCATTAATGCTTATTTTCCCTTGGGCAGCAGGTCAGGTGTAAAAATATTTGCCCTTGTACACCCTGTACCTATATTGTAAAACTCGGTAGATGTACACAACATGGCTGTTACAACAATTTTAATTCCCGTTCCTAGATTTTACCTCATTGATGAAGTAGAATTGTGGTTAATTTAATTATCTTAATTAAATATAATATCTGTCTTTTGAAATGCCCACCACCTCTCACGTGTTTTTCCTCCAATGGTCGTGAAATCTCGGGTGCTATTTGATAGTAATTTTACCCATTGTAAAGTAGTTACTAAGAAGTAGTCTTACGCATTCCAAATAGACGTCCTGACCGTAATTTCAAATAGACGTCCTGACCGTAATTTCAAGTAGACGTCCTGACCGTAACCACTCTGGCAGAAGATACCGATTTCCAACCAGGAATGAGGTACCCACGACTGATCCGCTGCTCTGTAGCACACCGGCGCTCAAATTCGCTGAGGTTCTCTTTAAAACGCCCCACATTGTACATTAGAATATTTTACAAAGATTGACCAGTTATTATTTTAGGCCTGTGTTAGTGTATATACATCCCTGAAAAACAAAATTGGACCAGTAAATCCCTTGTTCTTTAAAGACCCTTATTCCCATGTATAAAACATGGATGAAGGGTATCAGACGGATGCCATATTCATTGACATCCGGAAAACGTTTGACTCGGCGCCCCACTGCAGATTCCTAACTAAGGTACGAGCGTATGGGATTGGTTCCCAAATATGTTAATGGCTCGAAGACTTGTTAAGTAATAGAAGCCAGTACGTTGTCCTCGATGGTGAGTGTTCATCGGAGGTGAGGGTATCATCTGGAGTGCCCCAGGGAATTGTGGTAGGTCCACTCTTGTTTTCTATATACATAAATGTTCTTTTGGATAGGGTGGATAGTAATGTGCGGCTATTTGCTGATGATGCTGTGGTGTACGGGGAGGTGTCGTCGTTGAGTGACTGTAGGAGGATACAAGATGACGTGGACAGGATTTGTGATTGGTGTAAAGAATGGCAGCTAACTCTAAATATAGATAAATGTAAATTAATGCAGATGAGTAGGAAAAAGAATACCGTAATGTTTGAATACTCCATTAGCAGTGTAGCGCTTAACACAGTCACGTCGATTAAATATTTTGGCGTAACATTGTAGAGCGATATGAAGTGGGACAAGCATGTAATGGCAGTTGTGGGGAAGGCGGATAGTCGTCTTCGGTTCATTGGTAGAATTTCGGGAAGATGTGGTTCATCTGTAAAGGAGACCGCTTATAAAACACTAATACGACCTATTCTTGAATACTGCTCAAGCGTTTGGGATCCCTATCAGGTCGGATTGGGGGATGACATAAAAGCAATTCAGAGACGGGTTGCTAGATTTGTTTACTGGTAGGTTTGATCATCACGCGAGTGTTACGGAAATGCTTCAGGAAGTCGGGTGGGAGTCTCTAGAGGGAAGGAGGCGTTCTTTTCGTGAATCGCTACTGAGGAAATTTAGAGAACCAGCATATGAGGCTGATTGCAGTACAATTTTACTGCCGCCAACTTATATTTAGCGGAAAGACCACAAAGATAAAATAAGAGAGATTAGGGCTCGTACTAAGGCATATGGGCAGTCATTTTTCCCTCGTTCTGTTTTGGAGTGGAACAGGGAGAGAAGATGCTAGTTGTGGTACTAGGTACCCTCCGCCACACACCGTATGGTGGATTGCGGAGTATGTATGTAGACGTAGGAAACAGCTTCAGATGTCTGATTACCTTTCAGAAGAGTTAATATGTTAAATATTTGAGCAAGTAAGCGAGAAAAAGTTTAAGAATGTCTGAAATTATGCTTAACGTTTGTTAAAGGCAAACCAACAGCTGGTACAAGGTCCCATGTCCCTGGATAGCGTTTCGGTAATATACAGTAGAGTCTCGATATTCCGAGTTTCGGAATCAGAATGTCCCATAAATCAGAGCTCGTCCAGAGCACGACGCCTGTCAGACAACTCTCTCCTCGCAGTTGCGTCGGTGTCAATGGCCCCGCACATATGTTTCTCCTGGTTTTCAATTGTGTACGCAGGCAAACCTTTTGGTGAAAGTGGTGTTTTTGGTTTTAATTATCTGTACAGTATAGTGCAGTGTTTAGTTTTCTTTCTTCGCTGCATTTATTTATAGGCCTAAAAATGAGTGCTGTAACAAAAGAAACAAAATTTGTGACTCTGGATGTTAAATTAGAAGCACTGAAACAACTTGAGAAAGGAGAAACAATAAAAAAAAACTTGCTTTCGAATACTAAGGTTACTTTCGGCGACTGGTGAACAAACTGACTAAAAATGGAATAGTTTTCTTGAAAGAATGCTATGAAGAATCCCTTAACCGAAAAACTATAAGGAAGGTGGAGTTAAAATGAAGTGAGTCGTCTTGCATGTGGTTTATTCTTTTCAGCGTCTTTTTGTTTTTCACACATAAATTTCGATAGTTAGAGCTTTCAGCAGTTAGTGATGGTTCCAGTCCCGTTTGCCTCAAAATATTGAGACTGCATTGTATACCTTATTGGATCGAAACTAAAAGTATTCTTTCGGTGCTATTACTGTCGTGACGAGATACTGAAAACCAAACGTTTTGCTAACTTTGTGCATCTACAACAGCTACATCTGATTTCCGCAAGCCACGTTGTGGAGTGTGATGGAGCGTACTTCGTGTACCACTGTAACTTCCTCTTTTTGCCTTTCCAGTCACGAATAGTGCATGGAAGGACTGTTATTGGTAAGCTGTGGGAGCTCGAATCTCTGTAATTTCGCCTGCATGGTATTTCCGCAAGATATACGTAGGCGGAAGCCATATATAAAGTCACTGAGTTGCCGATGGCCCTGCCTCTACCGGTGGACTTTATGCAACCCACAATGCGTTCAAAAATCACTCGCTATATGCAGCCCGTTAGTCATACAAAAAAATTGAACAGGATCTTTTTAAGAAATTTGATATACTTAAGTTTTTTACTGGGATTTGTTTTCGCTGGCGGTCACGGTTTTCGAGTTATTCAAGAAAAAGGCGTTTAAAGTTCTCTCTTGTACATTTTTCTTGAATAATTCGAAAACTTCGGCCTCTACCGAAGACATATCACAGGAAAAAATTTAACTGCATTAAATTTCCTAAAGAAATTCCTGACAGTTTTTTCTGTGGAAGTCACAGGTTGCCCATAGCGAGTGAGAGAATATGAAAAAAATTGCACATTTTGGTATTTGAAGGCATTGTGGATTGCATAAAATCTATCGGTAGGGACAGTTGAATCACGCTGTGTTGGTTGACTTCTGGAAACGTACACTCTAAAAATTTTAACGTGTGCTGGTCTTCTTTGGTTCGTCTCTAATTCCTCTATTTATCCTATCTGGTAAGGGTTCCACACTGACGATAAATACACATTGATAATAAATACTCAGTATCGGTCGAACGAGGGTTTTCTAAGCTAACTCCTTCTTGTATGAAATGTCCCTTTCCTTCATAGCATCCGTGGGGTAGCACGAGACGACACTCGCAGCCTGCAACCAGGATCCACACACTTTTGGCAATGTGCGACATGCGAGACAAAGTACGCGACATACTGCTTCACAGATTTAACGGAAAACATTTGTTGGAGGACCCAATTAATTCTCTGCACTGCTACACATGTAAAATCAATCTAAATAAGGTATGAATGCTCGGTCTCGCAGCGATACGAATTACCCCCGTGCCCACAAGGTGTACTGAAAGGACATCAACAACAAGATTGGGTGGAATAGCACCCAATGAAATGCGTACATATTTTTAAGCATAATTCTGTATATCATAATTGATAGTAACAAATCGAAAAGAAATAATAAAAAACAAGATTTTATTGAAATGCCCAAAAATCGTAAGTCTTATGTGTATAATTTTACTTATATCACAGACAGGTAGGTACGTTCATCACATCACTTTGACTTGACAACTACACTCCAGAAAGACAATTTATTATAAAATAATTCACAAATAATAGAAATAAAGCAAGCATTATTATTACTTTGAGACATGTCAAGACAGTTGGAACAAGCCACATTCTGTATTCAACAAACAAATATCTGTGACATTTTGTACAGAAGACATATCCTTTATTATAATTATTACGCTTATTTTCAATACAAACATCACATCGACGAGATTTTGTTAGTGGCCCACCTTTTTCTTCTCCGAGTTAACTCCTTTTTTAGAAAGTTGAAGTTCTCTCTGTAGAAGAGAATTACAATCGCTCTCCTCCACAAATGGTTCCGTCAATAAATGGTAAGTCTTCTCAGGAATTGGCCACGTTCACTACCAAAGAACCCACGTGTATGGGGTTGATTCAGTCTCGAAAGTACAAATGCATTCACATCAACAGCATCCATAACTTCATAAAAACCGGAATGGCCATTTCCTAATTTTACGTTTGGTGCTGTTATCGTGACATAGTTGGTTGAAAACGTCCATTTCGCATTTCGTCATTTTATAAAATTCAATTTATTCAGGTTGTTTCCAGTGCGCATCTGTTCCAGGCGAATCGCACACGAATGATAAAATAACAACATTTTTGTATTTCCTTCGTGTAAAAGAAACGAGCATTTTATCAAGGTCGTAGAGAAGACGAGATGACGAGCAGGTGCGTTGATTATTCCCGTGGTATATGCGGTTTATTTTTACGTAACGTGCCAACTAATATGAGTTTCATTTTAACAACTTGTCATCCAATTCACACGTTATGAACCTACTGTCTGTCGTGGTATTTCTGTTTGTGGTTTTTACAGATTCACAAAGCCGTATGGCATACCTCGTTGGCATGGTACGGCTTACTGGTTCTTTTTTCTTTCGTTCCTTTCCAACATAAGGAATTCCATCCAAAAAAATAAAGTAATTGGGCGTCACATAAGTTGATTATTTTAAGCCATATTTTCCAGGTTTTTTTGGCATGAACATTTTGAAAGTACACGTCCTCTGAAGCTAAGTAAAGTCTCATCTACACTAAAGTATTTAGATGGCGTATAAGGCCTCTACACATAGTGCTAAAACGAGCCTAGAACTATCGAAGGGCCTCAGATTTCTCGTAATGTTTCCTTTGATCTCGTGTGTTCTTGTCATCGTATCTAAGGGCACGGATAAGAAATTCAAATCGGCTTTTAGACATTGTAAATCGAAAAATCGGAGGTCCGTCAATTTTTAAAATATTTCATCGGTCTCCAAACGAGAATTCTTAATGCATCCGCGAGAAGGCGACCCCTCCAATACTGTGAGCATGATGGACTAGAAGGATACACTAGCAGAAGATAAGATCTGAGATCCACCGCACATGCACCTATGGCAAACAAGGTGTGTGTGTGTGTGTGTGTGTGTGTGTGTGTGTGTGTGTGTGTGTGTGTGGTTTTCACCCCACCTTGTGGGCAGAGGCTGATAAAATCTTCTCGGGTTTCCAGCCACTTCAGGTGGTTAAAATCCTACGAGGTTTTGACCGAGCTCTCCTCGGCCATTATCAAGTGGTAAATGACTACCGAAACGCCGTGGCCTCGCCAGTACACAGCCACACTGCAGGCTGTGACGTCACTTGTGCTCTCCCCCTCGCCAATTGTGGTAATGTTTTCGTCCCATGATGTACATCGTCCACTCTTCAACCTCGCGATGGCGTGGTACCGAGCTGTACTGAGCTGCAAACCGCCGTCCTTATTGGTGGTGTTTTCAGATTTTTTTCTATAGCTTTTTTATAATTCTATTCCGAAATCTCCTCATAATGACAGATGTTTTGTCGACTAGAATTCGGTGTCTATTTTTTAAACTGTGTTTTGCTATGGCTGATTTCTCAAGGCAGCAGAGTGCACTGTTTGGCCGATGTAGTGACATCCACAAAATATCTTGTAGACCTACATTCCACATCATCTTTTTGTCACAATACCCAACCTTAAATAATAGAAAGCATGAAAATGATGCAGTAAACCCGTTTACATGGTCAGAACTGATTATTTTTTTAAGGAAATAAAGTATTGTAGATGGCATCACAGCTGAATACGGGTTCTTTGAAATTCATTTCCTGTTTTTCTACTTTTAAAAGATTTAATGGTGTAATTTTTGCAGGCTACTTTTGGTGCAATCCGATAGTTTTTACTCAGTCAACGTAGTTTTTTTTCTATTTTGGCATTTTAATTTTCAGTGTGAACTAGCAGTGTTGGCATATATATAAAAATGTTGTGGGTAACTGGTTAGATACCCTGTGTTTAATCATCAGGAGGATCTAACTACAGATCATTAATTTCAATACGTGCTAATCACCTATGCATGCTACATATATATCAAAATAATACAACATTGAGATACGCTAGGTTCGTGAAAATCTGCCAAATATAGTTCTGAGCACAGTACTTTCTGAAACTCACTGAATCATCTATATCAAATATGGCAATTTCGGAATCTTGTCCCCTCTTGGATAAATTTCTGCGAATGCTCGTGATGTGAACTCACTTTCGGATTCTCTCTGTTTTATGTGCTGCGAGACATTACTCGCCTGACTCGTGAAATACACTGCGAATTCATCACCTTCCCCCGGCACTGCACTCGAGGGCTGCTGATCGCCTCCTCTGTTTCGCGAGCTCTCAGAATGCTCCACGAAAATATTTAACGTTTATTCCTGCGAGCCAATCAGAGCAAGGGCAGAACACAGACATTTCCATTGGCCTTCCCTTGCTTCCATTTATAGCGCTTCTGCAGTGTGCTGCTTACTGCCATGAGTTTCATAAGTTTCATTGCAACGGGTGTTGCCAAACAAGATGCTCTTTATATTCGCTCTTTAAATAATTCTAGTCCGCTCCTACGAATGTCCTTGGTAAGAGGATACGGGGAAGACCCGTCCATTATCAGCAAGACGAATTGAAACCCGTTTCCCCTTGCAACGGACCGTGTTCCAGACGTCATGAAAGACAACACGATTAACACGCGGCCAGCAAATGATGAAGCTGCATCGAAGATTCTTCCAAGGATCTCTTCCTGCCATCTGCCTTACCTACGTTTAGTTTTGTGGTGACCACGCGAATCTACTTTCGTCCATTCACAACAGTCGCTTCTATGGATTGCTCTGGGAGAAGACTCGTTGGATTAGAAAACATATTAGTTCACTTCATTACATAAACGAATGAAAGATTTTCTTAATTTTTGACAAACTTCTTTGCCACAAGATTGCTGTATAATTTACAGTCGTCATTGACTAGCAAAGCATCTCTTGATGCACTTATTAACAAACGTAATCTTGCACTACAAAAAGTAACATTTACGAAAGTACATATTGTCAGAAACTTTAACAACTCGTCGGTCTTACACAATAAGAGGTAACGAACTGGTGCAGAGTGCTTCCATGCTCTATACTGACCTCCGGTGTGAGGGTGCTGCTGCCTTGGGAGAGCAGTAGCGGTCTTCAAGAGTGCCTCGCACATGTCACTGTGGATTGCCCGTAACGACTGTGGTAGCGATATGCGTTGCCGACTTCAGTACGGCACCACGATCTCTGGACGATACCACTAGTTTTATGTAATCCTTCCACTTCATGCCGATCAATACTCGTATCTCATTCTTAATGGTGTCCGCCTCTGGTAGCTGAGTGGTCAGCGCGACGGATGTCATAACTAACGGCCCGGGTTCGATTCCCGGCTGCGTCGGAGATTTTCTCCGCTCAGGGACTGGGCGTTGTGTTGACCTCATCGTTTCATCCCCATCGACACGCAAGTCGCCGAAGTGGCGTCAACTCGAAAGACTTGCACCAGGCGAACGGTCTACCCGACGGGAGGCCCAGGCCACAGGGCGTTTCCATTTCATTCGTAATTGTTGTGACTTCTTCCACAGATCTTACTGCAATAGTTTAATCATACAATAAAGTGTCTTTCCAACTATTTATACACACTAGTTTACATTTTTATACGTAGAGTGTCATCTACCAATCTCTGCACTAATCGTCGATCCTCTGCAGATCTTCCTGCTTTCCACTAAAATTTTCTCGCAAGAGTATCCGCAACTTCACCAAACATAGAGGTACTGATAATCTCGACGTTCAGCCCTTGATCGAAACCGTTAGCAATTCACTGTTGGTTGCCGAAAGAGAAAACTTTACACATTACAAGGACTTCTAAACATGTATTTAATGTGTGCTGTAGCACAATGTTGTGTGCGAAAAGGCGAACGAATATACAGAGTAATGTTTCGCGACAGATGACCTAATTGGTGAAATCTATCGCCGTAAATAGAAACATACTACCAAGTGGGAAGCTAAAGTCACGTAGACCCGGACAAGAATTTCGAGAAAGAATTGTTCTCACAGAGAAATTTCATTTGGATCATATGGGAGCTGAATTATCACCATGCACCTGTCAAAATACTTTTAAATACACAGTTCCAAGAATGCAGTATGGAGAATACAAGTTGTGCAGTTGTTACATCTCCACCATAATAGTCGGCTGCAGTGGCCGTGCGGTTCTGGCGCCGCAATCCGGAACCGCGGGACCGCTACGGTCGCAGGTTCGAATCCTGCCTCTGGCATGGGTGTGTGTGATGTCCTTAGGTTAGTTAGGTTTAAGTAGTTCTAAGTTCTATGGGACTTATGACCTAAGATGTTGAGTCCCATAGTGCTCAGAGCCATTTGAACCATTTTTTCCACCATAATAGTCACTACAGCCAATTGATTTTCAACACAGAGTTCAGTTTGGTCAATGGATTACGTTGTAAATACGCTCACACACGCTGCGATCACATTTTGAATACTTGGTGCGGGCTTCAGTTGTTTCTGTAAGGTGTAATTCGTTAATGCGCATAAAAGACTACGTACGAATTTCCGATCATTAGTTCCGAGTTTCAAAGTTATCGGTTTAGGATTGTCTACAGCCTGTATAACTCTGATCCTAAAGGTTTGGAACAAGCTGTGGAACAAAACAAACAGACGACTGGAAAGTGGCGGGTAGTCTGTTTCGTACGAGGAAAAAAGAGCAACATAACGAACACACAAAAAACTGTTAGTGTACTCGAATTAATTGTCACTTCTAGTGCTTCAGCCCTGAAAGTGACCATGATGTAATTGCGCACGCCATAATGCCGACACAGAGCTTTTCGTGTTCCCTGCTTCCGCGAAATGCCAGCTTGTTTTTGTGTTTTTGGAATTAAGTTTGACTGTTGCATGTCGCGTTGCGTAGAGTCAAGTTCAACCAGTATTTCGAGAATGGATACAGCAAATTTTCGAACTGTTTCCGTGGAAGTTCTATGCTTCAAAGCTTCACGGAAGCAAAAGGTAAGCGTCAAAGTTTGCATTCAAAAATGATCCATACTGACTTTTGAATTACACGGAATAAAATTGAGATTAGCTCTTTGAGAGAGGAAGCTATTTAGATGTTATACTGAGAAATGCATCCCATAATTCTTTTGAAATTTACATAAATCCTAGCGAGAATGTGAGCAGAAATATCTGCGGTACGAATTAAACTTGTAAATCTGTTGGCATCGGTTGACAGGCAATCTATAGCTTCTCTGTTTTCACGGAAATTGTCGAAGCTGTGTCGCATTCTTCGTAAACATTTTTTTGCAAGAACCGCCATATAAACGGCTGTTAGTTCTTGGGTACTGAGAAATTGCAACTAGTTATCAATTGACATGTAAAGATATCACGTCGGTATTAATAATAGATGTTGTTGTTGTTGTTGTTGTTGTCGTCCTCTTCAGTGTGAAGACTGGTTTGATGCAGCAGTTCACGCTACTCTATCCTGTGTAAGCCTCTTCACCTCCAAGTAACTACTGCAAACCTAAATTCAATTGAACTTCGTTACTGTATTCACCTCATGATCTCCCTCTACAGTTTTTACTCTCCCTCCCCGACCACAATTCCTCCAATGATAAACTAATGAGTCCTCGATGTCTGAGAATGTGACAGAAGTGCTGCCGCTCCGCAAATTGCTGCAGATTTCAAAGCTGGGCCATCAGCAGGCGTTAGCGTGTGAACCGTTCAACGAAACACCATCGATATGGGCTTTCGGAGCCGGGGGCCCACCTGTCTACCCTTGATGACTGCACGACACAAAGCTTTACGCCGCGCCTGGGTAGTCAACACCAACATTTGGACTGTTGATGACTGGAAACATGTTGCCTGGTCGGACGAGTCTCGTTTCAAATAATATAGAGCGGATGGATGTGTACGGGTATGGAGACAACCTCATGAAGCCATCCGATGTGGCCGAGCGGTTCTAGGCGCTTCAGTCAGGAACCGCGCGACCGTACGGTCGGAGGTTCAAAATCTGCCTCTGGCATGGATGTGTGTGATGTCCTTAAGTTAATTTGGTTTAAGTAGTTCTAAGTTCTAGATGACTGATGACCTCAGATGTTGAGTCCCATAGTGCTCAGAGCCATTTGAACAACCTCATGAATCCATGGACCCTGCAAGTCGGCAGGGGAGTGTTCAAGCCGGTGGAGACTCTGTAATGGTGTGGGGCGTGTGCAGTTGCGGTGATACGGGACCACTGATACGTCTAGCTGCGACTCTGACAGGTTACATGTACTGCCCGATCACCTGATTCCATTTATGTCCATTGTGAATTTCAACGGACTTGGGCAATTCCAGCAGGACAATGCGACTCCCCACACGTCCAGAATTGCTACAGATTGTCTTTAGCAACACTCTCCTGAGTTTAAACACTTTGGCTGCCCACCAAACTTCCCAGACATGAACATTATTGAGCATATCTGGGATGCCTTGCGACGTTCAGAAGGCATCTCTACCGCCTCGCACTCTTACGGATTTATGAACAGCCGTGCAGGGTTCATGGTGTCAATACTCTCGAGCATTATGTCCTACATTATTCGAGTCCATGCTGTTGTGGCATTTTTCCGATATCGCAGGGGCCCTAGACGATATTAGGCTGGTGTACCAGTTTCTTTGGCTCTTTAGTGCATAATTTTTATGTTCTGCACTAATGTGATTTCAGTACTCTGCTAGGTGATTTCTGTCCTCTTTTCTGAATTTTGAATTACTTTTGAACTTTGAATTTAAGTGAGACAAAACTCCACTCAAACTTTTTGTCGTGACCGAACTGATGATAAACGCATTTTGCACCTCGGGCAATGGAGTGAAAGACATTTACAGGATTACTCGTTTTTGTTCTGCAGTAACACAGGCATATTTACTACTTCAAATAATAGTTCCAGATTAATAATACAGTTTCTGGATTTTTGGCTCCGCTCTGAGCACTATGGGACTCAACATCTCAGGTTATCAGTCCCCTAGACTTAGAACTACTTAAACCTCAGGACATCACACACATCCATGCCCGAGGCAGGATTCGAACCTGCGACCGTAGCAGCAGCGTAGTTCCGGACTGGAGCGCCTAGAACCGCTCGGCCACCGCGGCCGGCCTGGATTTCTGGGTTTAAGACGCCAGACAAAGGTAGTTTGTTTATTACATTCTGTCACTTAATAATTACTTGTACTTTTTATAAATTTATTCTAATATGCCAAAATCGTGTAACAGAACTTAGTAATAACACTGCGTTCCATCAGTTACAGTGACTGCAAGCAAATTTTAATTCTTTCTTAAGCTTCACATTTCTTTGCCGAACGTAACAATCACGAGAAAATGTGAGCGAGCTACGATGCAGCAAGAATGTCCTTGTAGGATTTTAATCAAAAAATAACAGTTCGCTGTCAGGTGACTTGAAGATATGCTTCGAGTGAAACTTCAGTACGTCTGACGAAGGCACTTCTAATATCACCATCTGAATACTTACACGTTCCGGATCAATAAAATGACATGAATGCGAAGAATTTATTAGGAACTTATCGGTTCCGGAATTTTTAATTAGTGGCATGCCAAAGCGAGGGACCAAATATATGTCCACTGCCTGTAGTCTGTGGTGAATCAGATAGAGATTGTGAATATAACAACATTGTGTTAGTGGTCTGAGCCTCGTAACGATAAACTATTGTTGTCTGCTTTTGGGCATAAAATGTGGTTGCCATTAGCAACCCAATGCTTAAAAATATGCGGTCGTAATTAATTAAAATCAATCAGAATACACAATAAAATTAATACTGTGAAGCAAGCATGTCAAAGTCAAAAGGTAATCGGAATCAAATAAACAATCAGTGGACAAAAAAAGTCGTCCCATTACATTTCCATTGAAAGGCAGGTTTATTTAGAAATTATACAACGAAAACAGAGACGAATGACGTGGGAGTTAATGTTTGCCTCCTGAACGGATACTAACTTTTCTGCTTGTGGAACGTTTTGTTTGCAGTGATTACTTTCGAAACGGACCGAAGATGAATGTCACTAATTCCGTAACACGTAAGAGACTTATTTTCCTTCAAGAAGATGACTAACAGCTCACATCGATAAGTGTTTCCAAGCACCAGTATAATTTGATGTACTAATTTTCTGTTATTTTCAAATCTCGTAAGTGAATTCGGACACACACAGTGAATTCTGAGTAGCAGTTCATCTTATTTCCATTTGCGTTTCGTTAGGTACTGGTTCAATATCATTGATCAATTTGAAGAACAAGAAGAATACTTTACTTCGAAAATTTTAAAATCTACAAGACTTGATTCAAATTTATCCTCAGACTTACGATTTTTTCCACATATTTTTAATACATATACAGTAGCATGGAAGTAAAAATAAGAAATAAGGAGAGACGGCACTACGGACTTAGGCTATACTTTTTTTGCAGCCAGAGGAGCCATATTACATGCACCAAAACATTAGCAGACTAGTGTTTGCATGTAGATCGTTGACGTTTGCTTTTTGTTCGTAATTTTCCTCGTGTGCTCGCAATCGGTGTTTTAAATAACAAATATTACAATTCTTATTTTAATAACATAGGGTCATGAATGCATTTCAAATGTTTTTTTTTGCCTTAAATGCATATTTGGCCCAGTAATGCGATGCAATTTTCCCGTGTAAATGTAACTTTCTTTTTGTTTACACAGTTCAAATAACCAAAAAGTGAAGTACATGACGCGAAAAGAAAGCTTTCGCAATCCATTTTAAATTCTCTTTTACTGTATTTATGTCAACAGCTGATGAAGTTAGAATTCCGAAAGCAACGCTTGTTTGCTTACTGCCACCAACTCTTACTTGTTAAATTTTAAACTTTCATATCATACGGACAACGTTTTTAATTTTCATGTGTGCAAAAAACTTACCCACGTTTTCTTTCTGAACCCACGAATGTGTGCAGCGGGGAAGAAGTAAGCAAGGCATGCTATGATGACTTGCGGATGTCAAAAAAGTGAAAGATCCTTAAAATGTAGGTGGAATAGAACTTCTTGCCAGGACCTCGCTGTGTCATTTTTTCGGGAGTAACCTACTTGATTTTACTTTCGAATTTCATTCCGAGGTTTTCAGAGTATTTGAGCCTGCATCAAACTTTCCAATAAGCCAAAAATAATAATTATAGGATGTCATGCAGCTGCTGCTCTTATTTTTTATTTTATTCATCATACAGCAGATCAAATTTGGTAAAATGTAACTGTCGTGAACGTAAGTGTTGATAATAAGAAATATTGTGTATACATGAAGGATACGTGGGAACAACCATCAAGGTCCATCAAGATTTAAAATTTGGTTCATAACGCCTTTTTATAGACGAATGGAGGTACTGAAATATGGCAAGCTTTGTTTCTAGTAAAAAAAATTAAGGTGCTCGACAATCTGTGCAAATGTTTTGTTGCACTAGTGAAAATCAATCAAGGTCCACTCAGTGTTGAGAAAGAGCGATCAAGATACATTGTCTACTTAGAGCTTTTTACGTTTCATTTTATAAAGCCGTAACTTCATGTTACGGGCTTTCCGACAATATTTGCCAGTCACTCACACAATTTAAACTAATTTCGAACTGCTAAACTACTTAGTAATAAAGCAAAGACCGACATAAAAGTGTGCCACTTTGTGCGTCCTAAAGTGGCCGGGCAAATAAGTTTTTCTCGGTAAGTTGAACAGAAACCCATTTGTGTTACTGTTACTGAGATTGTGCGTAAAATTATTCCTTAAGTGAAATGAAGGCATTAGAAATGTCGGCAGAATTCTGATGTTTCAGAAAGATTGTGAGCCATGAGTCACGTTTCAGGTACGATTGTAATTGCATACAATGGAGACACTATATACCCAACTTATGCATCCTAATGCACCTTTGGAGGCTGTGGCTGTTTGGAGAAGGGTATTTCATGATATTACCATCTGCAGTGCTTATCACCCTCCCGATGGTGAAGTGTCTCAGAACACATTATTTGCATTGGTTTCTCAGCTCCCGTCACCTTTCCCAATCTTGAGTGAGGTCAACGCCCACAACCCTTTGTGGGGTGGAACCGTGACCACGGTAAAGATCTCGAAAATTTGTTGGCACAACTTGACCTTTGGCTCTTGAATACTTGTACCCCCACACACTTCAGTGTGGTGCACGGAACTTTCTCGTCCATTGACCTTTCCATTTGCAGTCCTTGTCTTCTCTCATCCATCCACTGGAGGGTCCACGATGACCTGTGTGGTAGTGACCACTTCCTGATCCTCCCTCAGCGTCACTACCCTGGATGCCTTCCCAGATGAGCTCTCTGCTGTTTACTTTGGCTTCCTGCTGCGTGGAGAACTTGACGAAGCAATTCAGAATACAACTACAGTCATTCTTTCGGCAGCTGGTTTAGCGATCCTCTCTTCTTCGGGCTCACCCTGTTGGAAGACAGTGCCTTGGTGGTCATCAGATATCCCAGAGACCATTAGAGATTGTAAGTGGACTCTTAAACGCAATAAGCTGCATCCATCGATCCAGCATTTCATTACTTGCTCTATGTCCAGATCCGCCACCTAATAAAAAGACAGAAACGAGAATTTTGGGAACAGCACGTTTTGACCATCGGACCACATATCTCTGCTTCGCAAGTTTGGGCTAAGATTAATCGTCTCTACAGACACCAGAAGGTGTACCTTGTTGTACCTCGAATGGCACTGTCTGCACTGAACCAGGCGCCATCACTGATCATTTTGTTCTGTACTACGCTCAAGCCTCAGCGTCTGAAAATTATCAGCCTACCTTTTGTGTTCTAAAACAGTGGGTGGAGCAGAAGCAATTATCTTTTACTGCACCCCACCTGTAGCCATTTAATGCTCTATTCAGTAAGCAGAAATTCGTCAGTGTCCTAGCCCACTGCCTTGATATAGCCCAAAGTCTGTACCACAACCACAACCAAATGACCAGACTTCGATTTTCAGCCTCCAATACTTTTGCTGTGCAGTTCTGTCGAGGTCGAACTGGTCATCTTTAACCAGAAGTTTACCTCACACAAACTAATTAATGCGGCAGAGACTTATCGCTTCGTAGGACAGGTCTTCAGTGCTCAGTTGACATGGATTTCCCAGCTTTAGCAGAAGTGCTGGCTGCACCTTAATACACTTCACTGCCTTAGTAACAGCAGCTGGGGTGCAGATCATGCTACCCTTCTGCAGCTTCACAGAGTCCCGATACAATCTCGCCTTGATTATGGGAGCCTGGCATATGGTTGAGCAATGCCCCATGTATTGTGGATACTGGATCCAATACACCACTGCGGGGTTTCACTTGCGACAGGACTCTTTCGAAGTAGTCCTGTGAACAGCTTACGCGTTGAGGCTGGTATCCTTTCATTGCGGATGAGGTGCCAACAACAGCTTGTCATTTATGCTTTCCACATTCAGCCTCCCTTAAACATGCAAACTACCGTCTGCTCTTTCCAAACATGATAATCCATCTCCCGCAACAGCAACCGAGATCAGGAATTACAATTGCAGTCCATATCCAGTCTATCCTCTCTGAACTTCAGATGTTTGCTCTTCCACCTCTCCTAGGGTCCACTCCAGTACATTTCCTGTTGCATCCCCAGGCCACAGCTTTGTCTTGTCACATCCCAAGGTCCAGAATACTTGGTTTATCCCAAGACCCTCCACCACCAGTTTTTCTCCATCCTTGGCGCATTCTGGGGTTCAGTAGTACTCTGTACTGATGTCGTAATGGCTGCTGGTCATGTAGGCTTTGTTTATTGTCACATGGCGCATAATGCAGTGCGCTCGTTGCCAGATGACTGTAGTGTTTTCGCTGTGGAGTTGGTAGCCATCTCTCGTACTACTGAGTGTATCTGTTCCTGTACTGGTAGGGTCCTTTCTCACTGCAGCGACTACTTGAGCAGTTTTGAAGGTCTCGACCAATGTTACCATCGCCATCTTTTAGTCATTACTACCCAGCTTTCTCTGTGTGCCCTTGATCAGTTTTCTTTGTCCAGACCCCAGGCCATGTCAGGATCCTGGGGACAAATGGGCTACCAGTAAACTGACCATGAGATCGGTATTCTGGAAACTGCCCTCTGATTGGTAATACACCATAAATTAATAGGTTCCTGGAGTACAGAGAGGCTCACTCTGACCTCACTAAACAAACTATGTGTGATAAAGAAAACAAGGAATCTGTGGAGGTCCTCCATGCAGGCCTCCTGCAAGGACTGTACCGTGATTGCCAGCTCTACATCGGTCATACTTGGTTGAATAATAGTCATCTCCTCCATATCGAGGATCCACTCCGCTGTCGTTGTGGCTCCAGTTTGATGATAGTCACCATTTTCCTGAACTGTCCCAACCTAGCCACTCTGCAATGGAGCCTTAATATTCCCATCTCGCTACCCCTGCTGTTAGTAGACGATGCCTCAGTGGCTGAATTAAATTTGCGTTTTACCATCCTCGTTAAGGGAGGTGCGTTTAACCTTTTTCGCCCACTGAGGGTTTGGCAGAACTCTCTGTTGCCTCCTCTGGCCAAACTGGGCTGCAGCTGTGTGGGCTTGATGGTCCACTCTGGTTCACACCCTACTCGCTCTTTTACTCTTTTCGCCCCTCTCATGTGGTCTGGTAGACTTGTTCGCCTTTTATGTCTCTGCTTCTCTTTTCCTGTCCGTATTGCTAGTCTTTCCAAGGTAATCTCTGAGTAGAGTAGCTCTGTTAAGTGCCGTGGGCTGGGAGAGATATATGTCTCCTCATTACATTCTGTTTTCAGGGGCTTCCGGCTGCTCTCTAGATAGTCCACCTTACAGGCTTTTCTTCCTTTGTCTCCCTTTCTTCTTTTCGTCCCTTATTTCAGCTTTGCTGATTTTTGGTTACCTTAGGGTTTTCTTCCCTTCAGTTTTGCGCAGCAGTCTATCTCTGGTCTATAGTCACCTCTCCGTTCGAGGAAAAAGGGACTGATGACCTAATAGTTTGGGCCCTTTAACCATCCAAACAACCAACCAATACCTGCTAATATCGTGTTGGACCTCCTTTTGCCTGGCATAGTTCAGCAGCTCCATGTGGCGTGCACTCGACAAGCCGTTGGAAGTCCCCTGCAGAAATTTGAGCCATGCTGACTCTCCAGCAGTCCGAAACTGTGAAAGTGTTGCTGATGTAGAATTTTATACACTAGCTGACCTCTGAGTTATGTCCCATGAATTTTCAGTTGGGTTTCATATCGGGCGATGTGTGGCCAGATCATTGGCTAAAATAGCCGACAGTGCATTGAAACTGGCCGCGAACAGTTGTGGCCTGGTGATGTGGCGCATTGTCATCTATAAAAATTCCGTTATTTTCTGGGAACATGGAAATCATGAATGGCTGCAAATCGTCTTCAAGTAGCTGAACATAGCCGAGGACCCAGTCGATTCTATGTAAACACAGCCCACACCATTATGGAGGCACTACCAGCTTGCACAGTGCCTTGTTGACAACTTGTGTCCATGGCTTCGTGGGGTCTGCACCACACTCAAACTCTACCATCCGCTCTCACCAACTATAACGGGCACTCTTCAGACCAGGCGATGGTTTTCCAGTCGTCTAGGGTCCAACTGATGTGGCCGTGAACCCGTGAGAGGCGCTGCAATTGACGTCGTTCTATTAGCAAATGCACTCGCGTCGGTTGGGCACTGTCCTAACGAATACGTTCGCCGTACGTCTCACATTCATTTCTGCGGTTATTTCACGCAGTTTTGCTTGTCTGCTAGCAATACCAACGCTACGTAGACGCCGCTGTTCTTTGTCGTCGGCCAGTACGTTGTCCGCGGTGATGATGATAGTGATGATTGGTTTGTGCGGCGCTCAACTGCGCAGTTATGGCTTCAAATGGCTCTAAGCACTGTGGGACTTAACATCTGGGGTCATCAGTCCCCTAGAACTTAGAACTACTTAAACCTAACTAACCTAAGGACATCACACACATCCATGCCCGAGGCAGGATTCGAACCTGCGACCGTATTAGTCGCGCGGTTCCGGACTGAAACGCCTAGAACCGCTCGGCCACCGCGGCCGACTGCGCAATTATCAGTGTACAATCTCGCCACGCTCACGAATGACGATGAAATGATGAGGACAACAGAAACATCCAGTCACCGGGCAGACAAAGTCCTCAGCCCGGCCGGGTAATCGAACCTGGGACCCCGTGTTCCAGAGACAACAACGCTAGCCACTGGACAACGAGCTGCGGACTGTCCGCGGTGAGAATTAACGGCTGAAATTTCGTATTCTCGGCACATTGTTGATACTGTGGATATTGAATTCGCTAACGATTTCCGAAACAGAATGTTCCTTGCGTCTAGCTCCAAATACTATTCCACGTTCAAAGAATTAATCTTCGTCGTGCGACGTTGGAAACCTTATCACATGTATCACCTGACAGTTCCGCCAATGCATCGCCCTTTTATACCTTCTGTGCAAGATACTACCGCCATATTTATAACTGCGTATCGCTGTCCCATGGCTTATGTTACTTCAATGTATACCGCGCAGTCCACATTCATTATCATCCGTAATTACGAGACTATAATGTGCGAAAACTCGTGCTGTCAAGGCAGTATAGACAGTTTAGAACTCTTGGATAGCAGACATTTGTACACGGACACGGAAGTGTTTATTTTGAGAGTGACTTTGTAGCTGGAGTTGTGCGGAAGGCGCCGCGTGACTCAGAGGGTGGGAGGTCACCGCCTGCCCCGAGCCGCCTCCGGCAACAGGTGCGTGCGGTGGCTCGCCGCGGCGCGGCGCGGCCCGCGACCGGATGCCCTCCAGCCGGCGCGGCGCTGCAAAAACGCAGACCAGCGCCGCGCCGCGCCGCGACGACTCTATCTGCCGGCCCCTACCCCCGCCGCCTTATAAGGACATACTGAATGTCCGCGGCGCCGCCTGCCTGCTGCCTGCCTGCGGGTTCATTCCACTGCTGCTGCTGCTCCGTGTGCTCGCAGCGCACCGCGCTCTATCTACTGTACGTGCCTTGGCTCCGCGCAGCTCCACCAGTCAGCCTCACTAACAGCAATAATTTTTTCTTACTTTTGTAAAAAAAGAAGATAAACAGTCTCCAGTGACAATTTGCGATTTTCATTTCAAGGCACGATGCATTTCCAGCCCCGGTAGCTGCTCAACTTCACGTGCTTGATATATCTACATATATTTTTCTTTAGGTCCATCAGCGCTCACCAAACCAAGTACACAAAGAATAGGTAGTAACAAAGCACTTGCAATGTGTTTTGGCGTAACAACAAGCGCTGTAACGAAGATGATGAACACAAGAGAAGAGAAGGCGGTGAGACAATGTCAGCCAATAGAACGCTGACTAGGACGTCGCCACGATGGGAGCGGCTTCTAGACGAAGTGAATAAAAGCGTCGTCCTGCCACCCCTGAGCACAACGTTAGACGGTACCAGACCGGGACTCACAGACCAGCACAGTACCAGACAGTACCAGATCGGGTCTTGCAGACCAGCACAGTATTAGCAAAGTACCAGACCAGGACCCACAGACCAGCACAGTACCAGATCGGGACTCGCAGACATGCACAGTATTAGCAAATTACTGGATTGGGACTCTCAGACCAGCACAGTATTAGCACAGTACCAGACCGAGACTCGCAGACCAGCACAGTATTCGCAAAGTACCAGACCGGGACTCACAGAGCAGCACAGTACCAGACAGTACCAGATTGGGAATCGTAGACCAGCACAGTATTAGCACAGTACTAGACCGGGATTCTCAGACCAGCACAGTATTAGCACAGTACCAGACCGGGACTCGCAGACCAGCACAGTATTAGCAAAGTATCAGACTGGGACCCACAGACCAGCACAGTAGCAGATTGGGACTCACAGACCAGCACAGTATTAGCACAGTACCAGACTGGGACTCGCAGACCAGCGCAGTATTAGCAAAGTACCAGATCGGGACTCACAGACCAGCACTGTACCAGACAGTACCAGATCGAGACTCGCAGACCAGCACACTATTAGCAAAGTACCAGACCGGGACCCACAGACCAGCACAGTACCAGACAGTACCAGATCGAGACTCGCAGACCAGCACAGTATTAGCAAAGTACCAGACCGGGACCCACAGACCCGCACAGTACCAGATCGGGACTCTCAGACCAGCGCAGAATTAGCACAGTACCAGACTGGGACTTGCATACTAGCACAGTATTAGCAAAGTACCAGACCTGGACCCGCAGACCAGCATTCACAGTACCAGACAGTACCACAGATCGGGACTTGCAGACCAGCACAGTATTAGCACAGTACCAGACTGGGACTCGCAGACCAGCACAGTATTAGCACAGTACCAGACCGGGACTCGCAGACCAGCACAGTATTAGCGCATTACCGGGAGAGCACTATGATAGCAGTGACGTGTGATACATGTCAGTTGCTTACCTGGACATTGTATACAGCAAAGGACTTTGGTTGTTTACATGTCCCCCATCGTTTGTGACACCATTGTAAATTCAAAGGTAAGTATTGTCAATCTTATTATTTGTAATAAAAACTATTAATGTGATTTGCTTGAATTGTAGTATAGCTTCTGAGAACGTAGCATCCTTTAGGCTCTCTATGAACGACAAGTGAGCTGGACGCCACACAATAAATAATGCGTACTCGATAAAATCAGCTGACGAACTGTCCAACAAAATACAGGCCAACATCAGTAATACAAGTACTTCAGTAAAAACAGCTGATACAACACTGCCGGCTGGTGTGGCCGAGCGGTTCTAGGCTTCGGTCGCAGGTTCGAATCCTGCCTCGGGCATGGATGTGTGTGATGTCCTTAAGTTAGTTAGGTTTAAGTAGTTCTAAGTTCTAGGGGACTGATGACCTCAGATGTTAAGTCCCATAGTGCTCAGAGCCATTTGAACCATTTGATACAACACTAACTTTCACAAGCGTTCCCTGTTTAGACATAACATCACAAAAAAATTCTAACTTAGAAATGGCAGTATAAGTATCTTTTTCCGGAAATAGGAAACTTGGACACCATTGCCTCACACATTAAACATAATGTGTGCGTACTGTAAGACCTTCAGTACACACACCATCAGATTATTTGACTTGTCGCTCTAACGAAGTAGGCGAGTGTCAGCAATATGTCTCTTGGTCTTATCGTAGCGTGTTTATCTTCTGTCCTTAGGTCAGACGATAGAAATACTACTTGCACGCTTAGAGTCGCGGATTCACCGTGACCAACTTTAAACAGAACTTGATTAATTTTCACACACATTTATTAAAATAAAAACAAGGATAAAAATTACTTAACTTGGTTCTGGATGCTATTTCCAATTGACAATCTGAAGTTCCTTTGGTATGGGTACGTTAATCTTATTCTCACATATATCTCTGATACTTGACAAAAGTGTCTATACATTTATCTTCATGGCTCTGTACAGAAATATGGTAATCTTATTAGGTGCAGACCGAAACGTGACTGTACACTGGTACAGACAAATGTAGACTGGTACAGACTGGTGCGGACAAAAGCAGACTGAGTAATCAGAGTTCTGTACACTCGTTATAATACCTCACGCGTTCATGTATCACTGTGCGAGTGTGATCCGCGAGGAGAAAAGGTTCTACGTTGGCAGCAATCTCATTGGCTGCGTTACATATTAATACACGGAATGGCGGAAGCAGAAGTTGGTCCGTCTCTATGGCAGCGCCATCTTGTAGTGCGGTGACGGACGAGCGCTGCGCTTGCGCTGTTGTGCTTAGCGGGGCGCGCTATAGTGGGAAAGTTGTGTACACGCTGACTACGTGGAACTAAGTACACAACACATTAACACTCCAGTAACAGAACACAGTAGAAAATACAGATTACGGAGTGACGGTTGCCATGCGTTCTATATAAACAAATAGGAAGAACTTTCCATACCCACCACAAAGAGCTCACTTTGAGAAATTCTCAGTAACTGACCATTTGTTCCAGAATAGACACACTCTAAAGGACCTCCACAGCAGCGAAACTGTTCTCCACACAGAAAAAAATAGGAGGAAACTTGATCTGCTACAGCAATCAGAAATTCTGGTTCACAGAGAAAAATCTCCTGAAAATTTGTTAAATGAACAAACAGGATTTAAGACCAGAGATTTATCATTAATTTCAAAAGTTTATTGTTTCCTAAAAAAAGAAGTCTTTATTAGTTGCAACCATTTCGTAACGTAGTCACATTTGGTTTCTGCACAAATAATTACTTTGCAAATGACATCTATGTATAATAATCCAACATCTTACTATCGTCTTAGAAATAGAAATTCCTATTCTTTCTGCAGAACTGAAAAATATTCATGTTAACTGAATCTTCCGTCGGTTCTTCGTAGAACAACATCATAATAAATGAAAAACTGTAGTTTGCTTTTGATCTACAGTAATAATTTATTGTGGCAACCGGTGTTCAGCTTACGAGGCCATCTTCAGACATTTACTGACTACTGATTTTTACCCACATTTTTTAATAAATTTTTATTTAATTATTACATTATTATATATATTATTTATATATTATTTTATATTATATATTATTATATTATTATATATTTTATTAATATACATTTTTATTTTTTCTGTAATGTGAACATTTTGTTAAATGATTATAAAATTATGTGGATTTTTACTTCAAACAACAGATCATTTCTTTTTGTAAATACCTTTACATTTGGTGTGCATGAACGTTCTGGATCACTTTAGTGTTAATTACTACAGGTAGCTTGTCATCTGCAACCAAACGATGTTAATGAGAAAGTTTTTTGCTGGCAGTTAACCTATCTTCTAGAATGTACTTTAGCTTTTCGCGATGTTTTCGATCCCTATTCTCGTATTTACTTACATTTTCGTGTGGCAAGCGCTTTCATTCTCCACATCATGCTGAGATGCTGTGATGCATACGTAACTATAACAAGTATTTTACACAAATAACGTAGTGAAATACTTTTTCACTACACCAGAACAGAGTGCGATTGTGGTTTGTTGTGTTTCCCAGCCCAGTCAGTGTTCATTTGTTCATCAGAGAGTTCGGCGCGAAATTAGAATTTTGTTTGCATATTATCTTTGTGTGTGTGTGTGTGTGTGTGTGTGTGTGTGTGTGTGTGTGTGTGTGTGTAGACTTTATCTGTTTATGCCCCCAAAAAAACGCTAAATGCGGAAGGATATAAACACATTTTACAGAATTGAGTACCGAGTACAGTAGAGAAACAGTTCGGAGGCAGTGGTTATTTATGTCAGCATGACAATGCATCCAGTTACAAAGCAGCGTCTGTGAGGCAAATGGTTAGCGTTCAGTAACATTCCTGAAATGGACTGGCCTGTCCAGAATCCCGACATGAGCCCAATGGGACACCTATGGGATGAGTTAAAACGTCGATTTCATTCCACAGACTAGCATCCAACGTCACTACCTTCTCTGATTTCGGCCATTGACGAAGGGTTAGCTGCCATTCCTCCACAGGCATTGAAACTTCATTCAAACTGTCCTCAGCAGAGTTCAGAGCACCGTGGAGGTGAAGGGAGGACACACTCAGTATTAATATCCACTAATCGGTGTCCGGATACTTTTGTTCAGGTTGTGTGCCTGTATTAAACTGCTCATATCTGTACGAAAGTGCTAATTTCGACGACATTTATCGTGTGTCTTTTGTGGAAACAAAATGGTTCCATTCAATTTTATCCATATTTTGCACCTTGAATTGCTATAATAATAATTATAAAAGGTGGCAATTTTATTTATGCACTGTCTTTTAAATAGATATGATGGTATCTGATCCTCACGTACTAATGCAAAGAAACGTACTGATGCTAAAATGCTTTAAATTCTTGCTATGATTTAATCTTTAAAATTTAATAATTCTCTTCCTGTTAATATTTAATTAATTAACTTGCGTCGTTCAGATTTCGTAACGCTGACGGCGTTAAAATTTAAAGTTGTTCAGTCCCTGTTTTGTTTTTTCTCAATTGTTGCGAGCCAGCGATGGTGCAATGCTGTTCGCTTCCAAGTCTACACATTTATAAAAATCAGGTCCATGAAACACTTTTCTGATCACGGTTGCTATTTAGACAGTATTCGCATAATTGTACTGATCAAGAGTTATCGTTTCTGAAAGATGCAGGTTCGATTAAAGCTGTGTGTACTTTTGCGCGTATAATGAAAATATTCCTAACACGTCGCGTAACAAAAAGTAACATGCGAATCACAACCGTGGTCAAACGAAGAAAATATATGATGACATAAATGTTCTTCGCTGTTATTCAGCACAGGTTTAGGATAAAAACCGCAATTTTCAGTCTTTAGAAATCACAAGACGATACACTTTAGAGATCTTTGTTTTAAATAACTTGTATTTACCTTTTCTTATACAATATGGTGATTGTCCGCAAGGATTATATATATAATCTCCTTTTTATAGCCTTTATACATTCACATTACATACATCGATTAAGAAACTTTGCTTTCCCTACCGACCAATACGAGAACAAAATCCGCCCAGACAAAATGTCTTACATAGAATCAGTTCTCACGTAACAATCATATATAGTTTCGTAGTACAAACAGTGCTAGTTTATTCCGTGCACTAAAAAGTGTTTGATTCTTTGAGCACAAAAATTAAAATAATAATTACATTTTTAATATCGTCAATTCTTTTTTATATCATGAAAATAAGGTTTGACATCATTGTAATATTATTTTTCATCGCTGTAGCACTATAAGCTTAAAACGTGACTGTATTCAAAACATTGGAGGTATGAATTAAACAACGCCTCCAGACAACTTTTTCGTGTTTTATTAACTACACGATGAATTTCGGACCCTGTGGGTCCATCGTCAGGTGTTATTTGTCGTAATACATGTTTTGTTTCTTCTCCTGAATGAGGTGAAGTGCATATTCCTGTCACGAAAAGGTTAAATGTTAGGTTATGAATTTCGTAAGTCGAACGCGGAAAATATGTGCAAAATGGTGGAAAATGAACAGTGTAAACTTACCACATAATCCAAGGAAAGCATTTTTAACGTTTTAGTACCGGCAAATATTCGTTTTTCCGTCGTTTCAGTACATGTCACTTCGTTCAAGATGTACATTTGCACACACATGTTTATAAACACTTCACAGATGTTTTTGTACATGGTGTTGTCAAAGATTAATTTATTCGTAGTGCTACAGATACAACTATTAAACAATTGACATATGCAAGAAATAACTTTAGAATAGGTCTTTAAAATTACTGCAATCACTGTGGCTTGCGAACTCTGTTTGTTCATTTAACATAGATTCTGGTTTTTTGATTTTGTGGAGCTATATCTCCAGTTGTTCTAACAGACCTTACTCAGGGTTCTTGTCGTCAGTAATGCCTGCGCTGTGCTCTCAAGGCTGCATTCAGCTCTTGTCGGCTTTGTTTTTCCGGGAGTATTAGTTCTCCGTTAACAGTGATACACAACACCATCGATGGGTCTCCTGTTGAAGAACTGGCCAAATCGTCAACTGGTTCAAATGCAAAGGAAGAGTGGCAAAACTACGCAATGCTGTTATGTTTCGCCAGCAACGGCAGCCACATCACACCACTTTTGGATGTACTGTTTATACAGTTTGTTGCATTACTCTCTTTTGCGGTTATGCATATTTTGGAGTGCAGTTTACAGGCATTATTTACTGTTATAAAGATATTTCCATGTAAACAAAAGTAGTTGTTGTAACAAATGGCATAAATCGTAGTTACATTGCTATTCTTAGACGAGCTCCGGAGGCCACAGGTGGCTTATACCATAACACTTGTAAAAATATCCCTAAACTACTTCCGAAATTTCGTCAGTGGAGTTTGGAGTTCACGCCGTGTATGTGGACATAACTATCGATTCAGGTACTCACTCTCCCTTGCGAACCAGCGGACGAAAATGAAAGAAGAATCCTCCCTTTTTTAGTCGACAGATTCAGAAAGAGGTGCGTGCTAAACAATCTGTCAGCGAGCTGGGTGTGCCAAGGCCGAGAGCGAAGTAACACACTGGTCTCGTTCGAGGGACGCAGAAATATCGACCGGACGTGGGCACGTTATCTCAGACACGTCTCTTTCTCACATCCGGGTAGCGTTCCAGACAAAGCAGTGCCACAGGCCGGAGATGTGCGATTGGAGGAGGAGTCTGCTACAGCAAGGGTGCTGTCATGTGTCACTGCCCTCCGCAAACTGCTGGGGAGACCACTGCTTGTCGCGTCTGTCGCACGCCCACACTCCGCGGACACCATCCAGCAGATGAGGCAAACAGATGGTAGCCAGACTGGAACACGAGTTGGCCGATAATCACAACGAGGGCAGCCACGTAATCACTGTCGTCCAGTCTTCTGCTGAACAAGGCCTTTAGATAAGAGCTGGCGTCTCCGGAATGAACCTACAGATTTACTAAATACTCACCTTTTTAGTGATTTTTGTTTTACGGGCATTAGACCGTGGTCCATGGCATATTTCTCTACGTAATATTTCCTATTTCAGTGCTGGAGACATCACTAGTGGCTCTAACGACTCAGAAAGCTGTTACAGTCTCAAACAAGCTCAGCAAGCCGAACTGTTTGTAGATACACACACAACGGAGGCTTTGCCACGTCATCGCACCACTGCCTAAGACTGCACAGTAGCACCGACGTTTGTTCCACAGTTTATAGTGGGAAAGAGTTGGAGTAGTTTGTTTTATTTAGGAGTAGGTCCAATAACTTGTCCAGTTTCAATCCTCCTCCTTTTCTGTTGAAGTTACTCTTATGCTTCTGAGTTTTTATGCCTGTAGCAGCAAAGATAGCAATGAAAATTTTTAGAGTCATCATCACCGAAAAATCCGAAGACAGAAGCATCATTGGGCAGGTAGTGTTTTGTAACATACTGCAAGAACGGAACCAACGACGACTGAAGAGTATCGTTCCACGTGACAGAAGTGCAACCGTTGCGCAAGTTGGTGCAGATTTCAATGCTGGACCATCAACAAGTGTCAGCGTGAAAACCACTCACCGAAACATTATCGATATAGCCTTTCGGAGCTGAAGACCCTCTCGTGTACCCTTGATGACTGCACGACACAAAGCTTTACGCCTCGCCTGGGTCCATCAACACCGACATTAAACTGTTGATGACTGGAAATATGTTGCCTGGTCGGACGAATTTCGTTTCAAATTGTATGGAGCGGATGGACGTGTACGGGTACAGAGACAAATTCATAAATCCATGGACCCGCATGTCAACAGGGGACTGTGAAGGTGGTGGAGGCTCTGTAATGGTGTGAGGCGTATGCAGTTGGAGTGATATAGGACCCCTGATACGTCTGACATGCATCCTCTCTGATCGCCTGCGTTCATTCGTGTCCATTGTGCATTACGACGGACTTGGGCAATTCCATCAGGACAACGCGACATCCCACACGTCCAGAATTGCTACAGAGAGGCTGCAGGAACAGTTTTCTGAGTTTAAACATTTCCGCTGGCCACCAAACTCCACAGAAATGAACATTATTGAGCATATCTGCTATGCCTTGTAACATGCTGTTCAGAAGAGACCTCGACCCCCTCGTGCTTTTACGGATTTATGGACAGCCCCGCAGGATTCATGATGTCAGTTCAGTCCGGCACTACTTCAGACATTAGTTGAGTCCATGCCATGTCATGTTGCGGCACTCCTGCTGTGCTCGCGGGGCCCTAAACGATATTAGGCAGGTGTACCAGTTTCTTTGTCTCTTCAGTGTATATTACTATGTAATGTGATGCATGTAAAGTCTGTTCACGGAATAGCCGTGTATTATAATGGTACACACTTCTTATTTGTCTTATTTCGTCTTTGATGCAGTGGACCTGATGATGGTCTGATGCCAGACCGAAATCGATCATCGTTTGTTAAAAAATTTAAAAAAAATTAAAAAACTGATACAGTGTTGTATTTTAATATGCAGTTTATAACATATATAATTAAAACTTTTGTGAATACCCTGCGTACCTATCAGATCACTGCGTTGTTCAGACCAGTCTCTGAGTTAGGGGCAGATTTGCGTAACCCTTGCAACACCAACGCATTTTACGTAACGCGCATTACCAAGCGGCGGGGGGATACTTCACGGCCACTGTGAAAAAAGAATTAAGAAACGCAAATCGCGTCAATTTTTGTTCAGTTTTACTGTCAACATATTCTTTAAACAGTTGTTGATGTGTTAGCCACATAATCTCAAAATATTGAGTACGAATTCATTGTGAGTGACATCTACTCATATGAATTAAATTTCTCGGTTATTTTTAACTGAAAAGTTTAAAACATTTGCGAAATTTAGTAGAAGAAAGCACTAAAAACAATATACTTTTCAGAATTTTAAAATTTAACTTTACTGACTAGATTTTCATACACTACTGGCCATTAAAATTGCTACACCAAGAAGAAATGCAGATGATAAACGGGTGTTCTTTGGACAAATATATTATACTAGAACTGGCATGTGATTTCATTTTCTCGCAATTTGGGTGCACAGATCCTGAGAAATCAGTACCCAGAACAACCACGGCCTTGGCACGCCTGGGCATTGAGTCAAATAGAGCTTGGATGGCGTGAATAGGTACAGCTTCAACACGATACCACAGTTCATCGAGAGTAATGACTGTCGTATTGTGACGAGCCAGTTGCTTGGCCGCCATTGACCAGACGTTTTCAGTTGGTGAGAGATCTGAAGAATGGACTGGCCAGGGCAGGAGTTGAACATTTTCTGTGTCCAGAAAGACCCGTACAGGACCTGCAATATTCGGTCGTGAATTATCCTGTTGAAATGTAGGGTTTCGCAGGGATCGAATGAAGGGTAGAGGCACGGGTCGTAACACATCTGAAATGTATAGCCCACTGTTCAAAGTGCCGTCAGTGCGAACAATAGTTCACCGAGACGTGTAACCAATGGCACCCCATAGCATCACGCCGGGTGATACGCCAGTATGGCGATGACGCATACACGCTCCAGTGTACGTTCACCGCCATGTCGCCAAACACGGGTGCGACCATCATGATACTGTAAACAGAACCTGGATTCATCCGAAAAAATTACGTTTTGCCGTTCGTGCACCCAGGTTCGTCGTTGAGTACACCATCGCAGGCGCTCCTGTCGGTGATGCAGCGTCAAGGGTAACCGCAGCCATGGTCTCCGAGCTGATAGTCCGTGCTGCTGCAAACGTCGTCGAACTGTTCGTGCAGATGGTTGTTGTCTTGCAAACGTCCGCATCTGTTGACTCAGGGATCGAGACGTAGCTGCATGATCAGTTACAGCCATGCTGATAACATGCCTTTCATGTCGACTGGTAGTGATACGAGGCCGTTGGGATCCAGCACGGCGTTCCGTATTACGCTCCTGAACCCATCGATTCCATATTCTGCTAACAGTCATTGGATCTCGACCAACGCGAGCAGCAATGTCGCGATACGATAAACCGCAATCGCGATAGGCTACAATACGACCTTTATCAAAGCCGGAAACGTGACGGTAAGCATACGCCTGTCACCTGCAGTTTGTGTATGAGAAATCGGTTTGAAACGTGCCTCATGTCAGCACGTTGTAGGTGTCGCCACCGGCGCCAACCTTGTGTGAATGCTCTGAAAAGCTAATCATTTGTATATCACAGCATCTTCTTCCTGTCCGTTAAATTTCGCGTCTGTAGCACGTCATCTTCGTGGTGTAGCAATTTTAATGGCCAGTAGTGTATTTTCAAACCGCTCTCTCCCTTCTGCCTTCAGTATCGCGAGGGTTAATGTCTGTGAATATCTGAAGGCTGTCGTCGCCCCAGACGCTGGTTGGAGCGATAGCTGATGCGGCCGCCGGTGTTTGGCGGCCACCGCTTTCAGGTGGCAGGTGGCAGGCAGTATTGATCCCCGTAGCTCGGCTGTGCTGTGCTCGGCGTAGCGCAGCGTCCGCTGGTCCGGCGCTGGCGCTCTCGCTGACTCACTGGCCGCGGGTCGCGGCGACGTCACTCGCGCCGCTGCGCCGTGGGCGTCGCTGACGCTGCGAGCTGACTCACGGCCGCCGGCAGCTCACTCTGGCCGCGCTGATTGGGGAAGACCGCCGCTGCCGCTACGGAGGACGCAGGATGCAGGACCCCGTGCCGTGTCCTGAGGTGTGTCAGCTTCGCGGGAAGCCTGAGCTGTTACCGCCGACTTCGGGACGCCGTCTGGCGCCTCATCTTGTAACACGTCACTTCCGAGTCTCTATAGACGAGTGCTCGGAGCAGTAACCAGCAGATTAGTATCCAACTGTGGCAATGTTATGATGTTTATTTGAACCGGTCCCGAAAGGCAGCCGCGTTTGGAAGAAAGATAAGAGGTCTAACGTCCCGTCGACGACGCTTTCATTAGTACATCTACATCTACATTTACACTCCGCAAGCCACCCAACGGTGTGTGGCGGAGGCCACTTTAGTGCCACTGTCATTACCTCCCTTTCCTGCTCCAGTCGCGTATGGTTAGCGGGAAGAACGACTGCCGGAAAGCCTCCGTGCGCGCTCGAATCTCTCTAATTTTACATTTGTGATCTCCTCGGGAGTTATAAGTAGGGGGAAGTAATATATTCGATACCTCATCCAGAAACGCACCCTCTCGAAACCTGGACAGCAAGCTACACCGCGATGCAGAGCGCTTATCTTGCAGTCTGCCACTTGAGTTTGCTAAACATCTCCGTAACGCTATCACGCTTACCAAATAACCCTGTGACGAAACGCGCCGCTCTTCTTTGGATCTTCTCTATCTCCTCTGTCAACCCGACCTGGTACGGATCCTACACTGATGAGCAATACTCAAGTATAGGTCGAACGAATGTTTTGTAAGCTACCTCCTTTGTTGATGGACTACATTTTCTAAGGACTCTTCCAATGAATCTTAACCTGGCACCCGCCTTACCAACAGTTAATTTTATATGATCATTCCATTTTATATGATCATTCCCGTAATTGAGACAAAGTCGACTTACGGTAGGAAATCGGCCCTTTCAAAAGACCCATCTCCGCATTTATCCGAAACACGCAGAAAATAAATCTGCAAAAGGAATGGAGGGCTTATTTGCATTGGTAGCTCAGATTGCAAAGTGATACAGACTTTGAATATAGAAATATGTCAAATAAATGTGTTTGAGCGGGAAAAACAATGCTGTAATGTTCGAATACAGTATTCGTTCAGATGTCCCTAAAACAACATGAAGGAACTCTGGATACGCTGACGATTGTGCTTTTGCTGCGACCCACAAAGACCTGGACGTTACTGAGTCTGCTTTGGCTGAAGACCTACAAATCGTTGGCAAATACTTCCGTAATTTGAGGTTACAACCAAGTTCTCCCAAAACAGCAGTCATAAGCTTCCACCGTAACAACAAGCTTGCAGACAAGGAAATGCACTGAAGAGCCAAAGAAACTGGTACACGTGCCTAATATCTTGTAAGGTCCTGGCGAGCACGCAAACGTGCCGCAACACGACGTGGCATGGACCCGACTAATTTCTGAAGCAGTGCTGGGGGGAATTGACACCATGAATCGTGCACGGCTGTCCATAAATGTGTAAGAGTACGAGGGGGTGGAGATGCCTTGTGAACAGCACGTTGCAAGCCATCCCACATATGCTCAATAATGTTCATGTCTGGGGAGTTTGGTGGCCAGCGGAAGAATGTAAACTCAGGAAAATGTTCCTGGAGCCACTCTGTAGCAATTCTAGACGTTTGGGTGTCGCCTTGTCCTGATAGAATTGCCCAAGACCATCGGAATCACAATGGACACGAATGGATCCAGGTGATCAGAGAGGATGCTTACGTACGTGTCACCTGTCAGAGTCGTATCTAGACGTATCAGGGGTCCCATATCATTCCAACTGCACTCGCCTCACACCATTACAAAGCCCCCACCAGCTTGAAGAGTCCCCTGCTGACATAAAGAGTCCATGGATTCATGAGGTTGTCTCCATACCCGGAAATGTTCATCCGATCGATACAATTTGAAATGAGACTCGTCCCACCAGGAAACATGTTTCAGTCATAAACAGTCCAATGTCGGTTTTGACGGACCCAGGCGAGGCGCAAAGCTTTGTGTTGCGCAGTCATCAAGGGTACACTAGTGGGGTTTGGGCCCCAGAAGCCCATATTTGTGATGTTCCGTTCAGTGGTTCGCACGATGACATTTGTTGATGGCCCAGCATTGAAATCTGCAGCAATTTGCGGAAAGGTTGCACTTCCGTCACGTTGAACTCTTCAGTCGTCATTGGTCCCGTTCTTGCAGGATCTTTCTGCGGCCGCAACGATGTCGAACGTTTGATGTTTTACCGGGTTCCTGATACTCACGGTACACTCGTGAAATCGTCATACTGGAAAAAAAAATCTCCATTTCATCACTACCTCGTAGATGCTACTCATCGCTCGTGCGCCAACTATAACACCACGTTCAAACTCACTTAAATCTGATAACCTGTCATTGTAGCAGCATTAATCAATCTAACAATTGCGCCAGACGCTTGTTGTTTTATATAGGCGTTGCCGACTGCAGCGTCGGTTTTCTTTTTTTAAATCGTATGCCTCTACCAGTTTCTTTTGCGTTTTAGTGTAGGTGCCTCTCTTGGAAGGAAACTGCTGTGTTACAACAAAAGCTCACTCTACCTAGGAATCACTCTTGACACGACGGTCAGCTGCAAAGAGCACTTGCTCAAAACTGTCGCTAAGGTTAATTCAAGAGAAAGCGTCTTGCAGAAACTTTGTGGCACGATATAGGAATCGTTAGCTCCAACACTAAGGACATCTGCTCCTTTACTTGTGTATCCTGTGCAGAATAGTGCGCTGAAGTCTGGATCAACAGCACAAAGACTGATGATCAGGATACGGGCGTCAAACTCCTCTCCTCCCACGGCTGATCAAATTTCTTCCACCACCTGGATTCAAACTGGCTACTTTTGAGCCTAGCGCGACCGTACGAGCGTGTTCTAGCGATCTCGACGATGGAGGCGGGTAGCAGTTAACAGTGAGACACTGTAAGTGGGAGAACGAAGGTAACCAACGTGAATGCCCACGTTTGGGTCAAAAGCCTCAGTATTTGAAATTTTGGGAGTTGCTTGAGGCTCACGAAATGTGGGAGTCGAAGGGCAGCTCTTCTGAGTGTAGGAGGCGAGTCACAGGTCGCGTGTGGTGGATGTTTTCAGTAGTTTTGCTTGTTACTGACGGAAGTTAATGATTCGCGGTGAACGACAAAGAGAGTGGAAACCTTACAATACTGCGCAGGTGCGTTCGCGTGCGCGAGTGTTGTCATGTTTTGCGCTTTAGTGGGTGTGTTCGTAACTGATCGGTAGATTATAGTGTTGTTAGTGAGCTGAACGCCATACCCGTAATGACGGAAGAGGCGGACTTGGCGAGGATAACTTAAGGGAAATATACTGCATTTGTTTCCGTGAAAACTTCCTATTTTTATTTTGGTGTACCAATATTTTTATTCACACACACACACACACACACACACACACACACACACAAATATCACAGACATCTCTGAAAGATTCAGAACAACCGCTAGGAATACCTTCAACTGTTCCACTGTCAGCCATGTTGTTTTTTCACCTTCAACTGTTCCACTGTTCGCCATGTTTGTTTTTACAGCTGGTAAACAGTGACTGACAGTAATAGTGGCATCTCAATATATAGTGTTTGACAGTGATGAAGATAAATAAAAAGAAAATGTAAGTGAAACATTATGTAAATAGACACACACACACACACACACACAGACAGACACACACACACACAGAGAGAATTAAATAATTTCAGGCATAAAAATAACAAGTTGTCAAATCGTAATTTTGGCTTCATCAATTTATCTACCTTTAGGTATAAGTGGTTGCAGATGACAAACTGTGGAACGAAACGGTCACTGTAGAGACACAACACATCAGAAAAACCACACCATGTGGTAAAAAAAGTATGAATTCATAATTTACGTGTTTTTTCAAATATCTGTAATTACGATTTAAAAACTAAAAGCTTTATGTATACAAACAGCAAAGAACACTCTTTATCTTTAACAGATGAAAAATAAAAGCCCACTGAAGATGCTGCAACTGCAGCGAAGCATGTTTTGGGTTCAAAAACAAAATTGTGTTTTGCTAATGGCGGACCTTTTCAGAAACATACGTATTGTTAAAGCAATCACGGAAAAAAAGAGCTTCAACCACAAGATGATTATTTGGTGAGCCACTTCACTTATGTAGCTTTGAAATATTATCGTGTTCTGACATTGTGGAGATTTCTAGCGGTCTTCAATTCAACTAGTTGAAAATGGTGTGTTGACTCTTAGCGGCGTAACGTTAGCACTACGTTGGTCAGATGTTGGAATATTTTTGAGAGCAATAAGATTTGTAAAGGGCTGCAGCGTTTATGTAACCGTTTCAACACTGAAACGTCAAAGCAAGGAACATGGTCATTTGATTATTTTCACGTGAAAAATCTCCTGAGCTTTTTTTAACTCAGCACGATACTGGATGTTCTTTAGATTACTAATTCGCTGTTTCTCTCTTCAAATCAGCGAAGTTGAAGATACTCAGAGTTGACAGTAGTCATGCGGCAACGATATGTATATACACAACGGCGATAGTATTGCGTACAAAAGGTGTAAAAGGGCAGTGCTTTGGCGGAGGCTGTCATTTATACTCAGGTGATTCATACGAAAAGGTTTCTGACTTGAATGTGGCCGCCGCACGGCGGAAATTAAAAAACTTTGAACGCAGAAAAGTACCTGGAGCTAAACGCATAGGACGCTCCATATCGGAAATCGTTAGGGAATCCAATATTCCGAGATCCACAGTATCAAGAGTGTGCCGAGAATATCAGATTTCAGGCATTACCTCTCACCACGGACAACGCAGTGGTCGACGGACTTCACTGAACAACCGAGAGCAGCGATGTTGGCGTAGAGTTGTCGGTGGTAACAGACAAGCAACACTGGATGAAATACGTCTACATCTACATTTATACTCCGCAAGCCACCCATGGGTGTGTGGCGGAGGGCACTTTACACGCCACTGTCATTTCCTCCCTTTTCTGTTCCAGTCGCGTATGGTTCGCGGGAAGAACGACTGTCTGAAAGCCTCCGTGCGCCCTCGAATCTCTCTAATTTTACATTCTTGATCTCCTCGGGAGGTACAAGTAGGGGGAAGCAGTATATTCGTACCTCATCCAGAAACGCACCCTCTCGAAACCTGGAGAGCATGCTACACCGCGATGCAGAGCGCCTATCTTGCAGAGTCTGCCACTTGAGTTTGCTAAACATCTCCGCAACGCTATCACGGTTACCAAATAACCCTGTGACGAAACGCGCCGCTCTTCTTTGGATCTTCTCTATCTCCTCCGCCCAACCCGATCTGGTACGGATCCCACACTGATGAGCAATACTCAAGTATAGGTCGAACGAGTGTTTTGTAAGCCACCTCCATTGTTGATGGACTACATTTTCTTAGGACTCTCCCAATGAATTTCAACCTGGTACCCGCCTTACCAACAATTAATTTTATATGATCATTCCATTTCAAATCGTTCCGCACGCATGCTCCCAGATATTTTACAGAAGTAACTACTACCAGTGTTTGTTCCGCTATCATACAATCATACAATAAACGATCCTTCTTCCTATGTATTCGCAATACATTACATTTGTCTATGTTAAGGGTCAGTGGCCACTCTCTGCACCAAGTGCCTATCAGCTGCAGATCTTCCTGCATTTCGCTACAATTTTCTAATGCTGCAACTTCTCTGTATACTACAGCATCATCCGCGAAAAGCCGCATGGAACTTCCGACACCATCTACTAGGTCATTTATATATATCGTGAAAAGCAATGGTCCCAAATAACCAAATAACCACATAAATCAATGTGGGGCGTACGACGAACGTATCCGTTGCGTCAGTGCGCCGAAATGGAGCGTTAATGAGCTATATCAGCCGGACGACCGATGCGAATGCCTTTGGTAACAGCACACATCGCCTGCAGCGCCTCTCCTGGGCTCTGACCATATCGGTTGGACTCTAGAAAACCGTGGGCTGGTCAGACGAGTCGCGATTTCAGTTGATAAGAGCTGATGGTAGAGTTCGAGTGTGGCGCACACCCCACGAAGCCACGGACCCAGGTAGTCAACAAGGCATTCTGGAAGTTGCTGGTGTCTCCACAATGGTGTAAGCTGTGTTTACGTGAAATAAACTGTGTTCTCTGGTGTAAACGACCCGATCATTGGTTGGAATCGGTTATGTTAGGCTAACTGGATACCATGTGCAGGCAGTCAGGGACGTCGTGTTTCCAAACAACGATGGAATTTTTGTGGATGACAACGCGTTGTGTCTGAACATCCTGGACAGGAAGGATTTAGCCACCCAGATCGGCCGACGTGACTCCCATCGAGTATTTATGGGACATTGTCGAGAGGTGAGTTCGTGCACAAATTCCTACACAGACAATACTTGCGTGGTTACGGACGGCAATAGAAGCAGCAAGACTCAATATTTCTGCAGGGGACTTCCAACGACTTGCTCAATCTATACCATGTCGAGTTGCTGCATCACGCCGGGCAAAATGCTGGACACGATATTAAGAGGTGTCCCATAGATCACGAATTTTACATGACAACGGTTAAACCCACGTCGAATCAACGCATTGGGGCTTCCGAAGAAATGTTTGTAATTTACTTTGCAGTGTAACGTAACTCCTAAAAGCACGTGTCGTTTCTTCCTGCGCAACTGCTTACCTTAAGACGGCGATTGTAACAGCTACAGAGCCGAAATTACGCAGTGGTTAAGGCTCCGGACTCGCATTAAAGAGAATCGTGGTTCAAATCCCATATATGCCATACAAATTTAGGTTTTCCATTGATATCTTAATCGATGAAATGGAATGCTAGGTTACTTCTTTTGAAAAGACGCAGCCGGTTTCTCTTCCCTATGGAATAGGAAATTTGGCGTCTCACTAGTCAGCTGTTTCTACCAGCTACATCTATTCTTCGCAAGCCACATTACAGTATGTGGCGAAGGGTACTGTGGTACACTATAATTTTTCCTCTTACCTGTTCCATTTGCGAATGGTGCGTGGAAGAACGACTGTATGAGCTCTAATTCCTGTGATGTTTTCGTGGTACTCATTTCGCGAGACACACGATGCCCACGTTGTAAACATGCAAGAGGCCTGGAGATACTGGAACTTTTCATATAGATTATATAATGGTAAAACAGATATTTAAGAACCACATTTTAAATTGTAAGACATTTCCAGGGGCAGATGTGGACTCTGACCACAATCTATTGGTTATGAACTGTAGATTAAAACTGAAGAAACTGCAAAAAGGTGGGAATTTAAGTAGATGGGACCTGACAGAACCAGAGGTTGTGGAGAGTTTCAGGGAGAGCATTAGGGAACGATTGACAACAATGGGGGAAGTAAATACAGTAGATGATGAATGGGCAGCTTTGAGAGATGCAATAGTAAAGGCAGCAGAGGATCAAGTAGGTAAAAAGACGAGGGCTCGTAGAAACCCTTGGGTAACTGTAGAAATATTGAATTTAATTGATGAAAGGAGAAAATATAAAAATGCAGTAAATGAAGCAGGCAAAAAGGAATACAAACTTCTCAAAAATGAGATCGACAGGAAGTGCAAAATGGCTAAGCAGGGATGGCTGCGTATGTTCTTTCTCACACACCTACTGCAGATTCCAGATTGTGCTGCCCATCTGTCTTGCATCACCGTGCTTTCTGGTCCGCCGGTAGTCGTGGCATAACCAGCATATCTGTTGAACTCCGTCAAAAATTTTGTAACTTGGAACCCTTATTACTCTGTGCCGTAATAATACGTCTTTGTTTAGATTTGTTCCAAAGTAAGTCCAACCTACGTTATAATGAAGTGAACTAATACACTCCTGGAAACTGAAATAAGAACACCGTGAATTCATTGTCCCAGGAAGGGGAAACTTTATTGACACATTCCTGGGGTCAGATACATCACATGATCACACTGACAGAACCACAGGCACATAGACACAGGCAACAGAGCATGCACAATGTCGGCACTAGTACAGTGTATATCCACCTTTCGCAGCAATGCAGGCTGCTATTCTCCCATGGAGACGATCGTAGAGATGCTGGATGTAGTCCTGTGGAACGGCTTGCCATGCCATTTCCACCTGGCGCCTCAGTTGGACCAGCGTTCGTGCTGGACGTGCAGGCCGCGTGAGACGACGCTTCATCCAGTCCCAAACATGCTCAATGGGGGACAGATCCGGAGATCTTGCTGGCCAGGGTATTTGACTTACACCTTCTAGAGCACGTTGGGTGGCACGGGATACATGCGGATGTGCATTGTCCTGTTGGAATAGCAAGTTCTCTTGCCGGTCTAGGAATGGTAGAACGATGGGTTCGATGACGGTTTGGATGTACCGTGCACTGTTCAGTGTCCCCTCGACGATCACCAGAGGTGTATGGCCAGTGTAGGAGATCGCTCCCCACACCATGATGCCGGGTGTTGGCCCTGTGTGCCTCGGTCGTATGCAGTCCTGATTGTGGCGCTCACCTGCACGGCGCCAAACACGCATACGACCATCATTGGCACCAAGGGAGAAGCGACTCTCATCGCTGAAAACGACACGTCTCCATTCGTCCCTCCATTCACGCCTGTCGCGACACCACTGGAGGCGGGCTGCACGATGTTGGGGCGTGAGCGGAAGACGGCCAAACGGTGTGCGGTTCTGTAGCCCAGCTTCATGGAGACAGTTGCGAATGGTCCTCGCCGATACCCCAGGAGCAACAGTGTCCCTAATTTGCTGGGAAGTGGCGGTGCGGTCCCCTACGGCACTGCGTAGGATCCTACGGTCTTGGCGTGCATCTGTGCGTCGCTGCGGTCCGGTCCCAGGTCGACGGGCACGTGCACCTTCCGCCGACCACTGCCGACAACATCGATGTACTGTGGAGACCTCACGCCCCACGTGTTGAGCAATTCGGCGGTACGTCCACCCGGCCTCCCGCATGCCCACTATACGCCCTCGCTCAAAGTCCGTCAACTGCACATACGGTTCACGTCCACGCTGTCGCGGCATGCTACCAGTGTTAAAGACTGCGATGGAGCTCCGTATGCCACGGCAAACTGGCTGACACTGACGGCGGCGGTGCACAAATGCTGCGCAGCTAGCGCCATTCGACTGCCAACACCGCGGTTCCTGGAGTGTCCGCTGTGCCGTGCGTGTGATCATTGCTTGTACAGCCCTCACGCAGTGTCCGGAGCTACTATGGTGAGTCTGACACACCGGTATCAATGTGTTCTTTTTTCCATTTCCAGGAGTGTATTTGTGTTATAGTATCCACTCGACCTCCTCATAGAGTAACGTAAAGAACCCACCACTGTACGGACAACTGTATTGCCGTCCGACACAACATTGGTGTTCTCCTGTATCCAGAAAACACCAAATCTGCCCCGAATATAACGTGTGTGGGACCTCCTCGGAAGTGAACTACTTCTCTTTGCCACTTCCAATACATAGGGGACTAATTATAACTGGATACAACAGGAGAGAGTACAACGGTTTGGTGACATATTTCCCAGTCGTATAGGTGCACGCATCCAGGCCAGAGAGAGTTCAGCTTCGAACTCACAAGTTTTTGTAAATTGGAATCGATTTTGTAATCACTGAAATAAGATCATAACCCCTTTCGGGCCTGTGAAATCTCATTTCGTTTCGTCCTCTTCTGAGTACTTCAGCCGGCCGCGGTGGCCGAGCGGTTGTAGTCGCTTCAGTCCGGAACGGCGGGACTGCTACGGTCGCAGGTTCGAATCCTGCCTCGGGCATGGATGTGAGTGATGTCCTTAGGTTAGTGAGGTTCAAGTATTTCTAAGTTATAGGGGACTGATGACCTATGACCTCAAGTCCCATAGTGCTCAGAGCCATTTGTGTACTTCACTATTTTTTATCAGCCAGTGTACTTTTTCTACTTTTCGTAACATTCCTCTCATACATGTCTCCGCGTAGTCAACGATGCCATAACAGACTAATGTTCAGTAACGGGCTCCTCTACATTGACTGTGATACATTTCCGTCTCCTCTATATCTCTTTTGTTGCGCAACCTTCCCTTCTACAGTAACGTATGAAACCTTCCCTTAGGATTTCTATCTCTTGCTTAATAATAAAAAATGAAGTCTTCCCTTTGATATTAATTCTCTTTCTCAATCTTCGCATACAAATTTAATTGCTGCTTATTAAAAGCGATTTTCTGATTATTTCGACGAAACATAGAATGTGTCGTCGTTGGGCCCTCAGTCGTTACCTGCAGTAACCCAAAACTGTTCCTTACCTTTTTTACTGTTACTGGACCGCCACCTGACTGCTAGATCGAACTGCGACATGAATATACTTTGTTTTACTATAGTCTATTAGATGCTGGTGGGCTGTCATAATAAGTGGCTGTATTTATTATTCTTTAATAGCAAAGCTGACCTTGTTCTTTAATTAATTTGACTGAAGTTATTCGTAGTTAAACTTTTTCTTGACAACAGTAAAATTTTGCAGAGTTTTACGTTGATGGTTTTTGGGATGGATTATAATCAGTAATGCTATATTGCTGGCAAAAATTAATTATATTCTGAATGAAATGATTTTACAAACGTTCAAATGGGACTTACTTTTTACAATAATCTTACAGCTACCATTGTGCAATCATACCTTGAGTAGTCCTGAGTTTCTCAAAACATTAATTCAATAATATTAGTTCCTCTTATGATAATAGTTAGCTGATGTCTCTGTACATCCGTTTATAATCTCTTGTAAATCATAGCTAGTGGCTGGCAGGCACACCGCTCCTCTCAACCTCTCGCTTCAGACCTGCTACCGACTCGCTTCACATCTCTCTCACTACTGACTTCCTACGAACGCTAAAGTGCTGTCTCTGCTGCCAACAATGCTTTCTCGTGCAGACAATCCCTGCTACCATTACAAAATGTATCAATGCGCGGTCTCTCCCGCTCTTTTCTGAAAATGTATCCATACGCTGTCTCTCCCGCCCTTTTTAAAATTATATCAATGTGCGGTCTCTCCTGCCAACAATATTTGGTGCAGACATTCCCTGCTACCACAATTATTTCCAATATGACAAATATTAATTATTCCTACTTAATCCTATTAATAAAATATGAACATCGTTCATAAATTGCGGTTTGACAATAGAAATATACACGTCTTACAACCGATTCTAAATTCTCAGGTCAATTAGTTATCAGTAGGTCTTAGACATTGTCCTCACGAGTGAGTTCTCCATCTGATCGAGGTAATTTTAGGGTAAGACATTCAGTAGAAAGTCACACGAATGCCTCTGTCTGGCAGCAGTTATGATAGCATGAATATTCCATTCAGTGACTGCAGATGTGTGTGCTGAATATCTCGTTGCCGATAGGTCGGTGTACCCTGATGTTTCTTACCTTAACCCCAGCACGTCCTTAGTCCAGCACTGCGTGACAGTGCGTGTTGGACGTAAGTTTTAGTAGCGCGCCGCGCCGCGACCATTGGGAACTGGGCGCGAGGTGAGCCGTCGCCCCAGTGCAGGGGGCGGATGGCGGCCATCAAGCCATTAGGACGACCCAGTGACCTGACAGCGCCGCGCGACGTACAGTGGCACTCTGGCAGCGTGCGCACGCCCCTCCGTCCCAGCCTCTCTCGCACCACGGGGCAACCAGACAGCCTCATTGTGCCGGCCTGTCGCTGTTACGAATGGGTACAGAATCACTTCGGAGTGAGGACCATTAATGTTTTTTTTTTTAGTATTGAATTGGACTGAATAGATCCAGCAAACAACACATAAGGGCGAACCTATTCATTAACCCCCCCCCCCCCCCCACACACACACACATACACTATTTAAAAGCTGCACCAAATCAATAATTTTGAATATAGGGCAGTCATATTTTGTACCATGTTATACATGAAATTAACACATTCGCTATTAAGTTCCTTGGATGAAATATATATAACTTTTTACGAAATTTAAAAGCTGTATTTTCTAAAAAGAATATATGTATCCAATTTCTCATTAACTATTCAAGAGATTCCTACAAAATTTTCTCAGTTTAATCTCTTTGCTGCTCTCTTGAGATTTTTTTGAATATATCGAATAGGGGCACTTTAATAATTTTTGAATTATAATTCTGTAAGTATAACATGAAATACACGCAAGATTCCAAGCAGTTTGCCCCATATCTCAGCTTACACTCTGAATTTCAAAATTTTCTCTTCAGACAACCTTAAGTGGATTTATAGAAATAAGTCTACTAAATTTATTAAATTTCATAATTCTAGACTTTCATAGACTCTGAGAAAAAGGTACATAAACTGTAGAACACACAATTTTCAGAAAATCAATTTCAAGTTCAACGTAACGAGTCACCTCTGCTGAAGGCCCCAGGTTTGTACTCTGGTCGCTGTTTCCCTTCAAGGCTTCTCTTCTGGTTTCATATTTTCAGCCTTCTTTTCTCTATCATGTCTTCAACTGACTTTCCAGTTGTATACAGGCGCTAAAAATCTATTTTTCTCAAGATTTCTTGAGTGAAATTTCCTATATTAAAGCCCATTCAACCTAATACTTTCATCCTACTTATATTTGTATCAGTAAATACAACAAACGCGTTATAAGTTGCAATTTGACATCTGCAGCAGATGAAAATGTGGCGAAACAAGAATTACTTCTTTAAAAACAAAGCAGCTGGTTTATTATTGTTCCTAAGATAGGAAACAGGGTCACAGATGATCTACGAAACAAAGTAGTCCATATCACAGACTTCTAGATGTATCCCGTGCAAGATTGCTTGAAAGTAATGCACGTAATAGTTGCTCACCGAGTTACTATTGAAGTGTTGCTTCAAAACGTGGACGTGGCAGGACGGTCGCGTTACACATTTAATTATTTTTCAGACACTTCGGATGCGATTTCATCATTGAAACTGTGGGAACTTTTTGTCCTTGAGTTCTAGTAACAAATAAAAAATTAAGTTGAAACTGAACATTTTTAGATCAGTTTCATGAACGTCCCCTTAAATGGAGATATATCTTCAGATATAAAAGCTGCTTCGGGCATACCCCAAGGGATTGGTATACGACCTTTACTGACTACAATATGCCTTGATGAACGAAAACATCATAAACGCTTCCCACTGCTACAGTGACTGCTGCCTGCTGGCGTTGCGAACACGCGACTCGATGAGGAAAGTATAAGAGGAAATCGAAAAGGTTCCGTTTGAGGGCGTTGCTCCAGCGTTTATGCAGCGTACAGGGATTCCGATTCGGGTATACAAATGGTTCAAATGGCTCTGAGCACTATGGGACTTACCATATGAGGTCATCAGTCCCCTAGAACTTAGAAATACTTAAACCTAACTAACCTAAGGACATCACACACATCCATGCCCAAGGCAGGATTCGGACCTGCGACCGTAGCGGTCGCGCGGTTCCAGACTGTAGCGCTTAGAACCGCTCGGGTATACAAACACGGACGTCGAGACAAAGGATTAGCGTGGCATTCGTGTCTTTCCGACGAGCGTTCAGTAAATGCGAAAGGTGTTGCTGTGGCGAAGTTATTACCAAATGCGTCCAAACGGGTCCAAGGTACTGTTATTCTGTCCTCGGCTGTCGAAGGACAGACACCGGTAGATATCCACCGCAGAATGAAGACTGCATATGGGGCATCATATGCAGTCTGTCGAAAGCCACCGTTGTGGAATGGTACGCCAAGGATTGCTGCTGCTTCATGATAACGCACGTCCCCATATCGCAAAATGCCGTAACGCAGAATTTAGGCCAACTGAAGTGGGGAACACTCGAGCACCCGCCCTATAATTCTGATCTCTCCCCATGCGATTGTCATGCTGAACATGTAAGCCCTGCACTTACTCATATTTGCAATTTTTCCTTTAAGAATGGCCAGTTTCCTAAACGATTAAAGCACTCAGTAGTAATGCCGATTTATAAGAAGGGAGAAACGGATAATATATACAATTGTAGAACTATTTCTGTGCCGTCAGTTTTTGCTAAAGTTATTGAAAAGGCTGCGTATGTAAGGAAAATTGATCAGCTTATATCACATAAATTGCTATCAAATGTACAGTTTGGCTTTAGAAGTCGTTTAACAACTGTGAATGCTACATTCTCTTTTCTCTGTAAGGTGTTGGATGGATTAAACAAAAGGTTTCGAACGCTAGGCATATTTTTTGATTTAACTAAGGCGTTTGATTGTGTTGATCACAAAATATTGCTCCAGAAGTTGGACCGTTACGGAATACGGGGAGTACCTCACAATTGGTTCACCTCTTATTCCAGCAACAGACAGCGAAAGGTCATTATTCACAGTGTTGAGAATAGCTGTGATGTTTGGTCTGAGTGGAGTGCAGTCAAGTGGGGGGTGTCCCAGGGATCAGTGTTGGGGCCACTCTGATCCGTATTTCTATAAATGATATGCCCTCTAGTATTACGGGTAACACTAAAATATTTCTGTTTTCTGATGACACTAGCTTCCTAGTAAAGGATGTGTGCAACATTCGCTCAGTTTCAAATAGTGCAGTTCATGGCATAAGTTCATAGCTCGTAGAAAATAAACTAACGCACAGTAAGACTCAGTGTTTACTGTTCCTAACACACAATTCAACAGAACCTGACGTTTTAATTTCACAGAATGGGCATATGATTAGTGAAACTGAACAGTTCAAATTTCTAGTTTTTAGATATATGGTAAACCGTCGTGGAAAGCCCACGTTCAGGATCTTGTTCAAAGACTTAATGCTTACATTTTTACCAATCCAACGGTATCTGAAGTGAGTGATCGTTTGCATCGAAAATTAGTCTACTTTGCTTATTTTCATTCGCTTATGTCGTATGGTATTATATTTTGGGGTAACTCTTTCCATTCTAAAAGGATATTTTTTTCTCAGAAACTGTTCGTGCAATAAATTGTGTAAGTTCGCGAACCTCTTGTCGATCCCTGTTTACTAGTCTGGGTATTTTGACATTGGGCTCTCAATATGTGTATTCCTTATTGTCGTTTCTTGCTACCAATATTAGTGTATTCCCAAGAATTAGCAGCTGTCACTCAGTTGATATTCGGCACAAACCCAACCCGCATTTATATCGCGCTTCCTTAACTTTCGTGCAGAAACGTGTGCAATATACTGATGCATCCATTTTCAATAAGCTACCACATGAGTTCAAAAATTATAGTAGTAATCCACACGCTTTCAAATCGATACTGAACAGTTTCCTCATGGGTCACTCCTCCTATTTCAGTTGAGGAGTTCCTCGAAAAACTAAACTGATTATTATGTTACATTGTTGGTTGCGTTTACTTAAACTAATGCCTTGACTCTTTATTTTAATCCGATATTACTTTTATGTTGTAATTTCATGTACTGATACGTTCCATGACCTTGGAGATTTGCTCTTCAATTTGGTCCTACGGAACTAGACGTGTAAATAAAAAAAAAAAAAAAATAATAAGGCCTTTGAAGAGTCGACGATTCATGTTGGACGAGGATATACCAAAGGGGTATCGTCAGCCTGGTGCATCGGTGGCAAGATTGCGTCAGTACTAATTTTTCCCGATTGGCGTACAGCTTCTGGACAGTTCGGCCTTCGAACGGAAACTTTTTTATCGCTCCTTATACAAGCGGAGCCGAGACGAACGGGGAACCATTCTAGCGACGAAGCGTATTGGCGAATGGAGAACTCCAGCGACTTTGACAAAGGCAGATTTGTATGGCTTCTGGTGAAGAATATCTCGGAAACGGCAAAACTGGCCGGCTGGTCTCGTGTTGCTGCAATTGGCGCCTTTGGAACGTGATTGAAGGGCGATGAAACCAGGAGCAGCCGACAAGGTGTTGGACGTCCAGGTCTCGTCACAGGACACAGGGGTCGTCCGCTCTGCAAAGCATTATAGACGGCGGTCTGTGGCAGATCTGACAACAAAGTACAATGATGATGCAGGCAGCGAGTTTCGAAGTACGCTGCTCGGCGAACAATGCTGAACATTGAGCTCCGCAGCGGATAACAGCTACTTCTTTCCATTTTGACCATCGACTTCGTCAACACTATCGCAGTGGGCACAGGATCATCGAAATTGTACAGTGGATGAATGGAAAGGAGTCTCCAAGACGGATGAATCACGATTAGTAGTACACCAGGTGAATGGTTGCAAGTGGATATGCCGCTTTCGACGCGCACAACTTCTGGAAACATGCTCTGCGCCAAGTAAGCAAGTCGGCGGAGGCAGTATTATGCTGTGGGGGATATTCCTCTGGGATTCCATGGCACCTGTGGTAATGATCGAATGCACAATGACAGCCGTGGATAACGTGAACATTACTGAGGATCGCCTGTATTGCTTCACGATTTATGTCTTCCATGACTGTGATGGCGTCTTCCAGCAAGTTATCTGCCCATATCAAAGGGAAAGAATCGTGATACGTAGTATGAGGAGCACGGTAGTGATCTCACGGCTATGTCTTGGCCACCAAATTTCCCTGATACGATTGGACACTTCTAGAATGCTATCGGACGCCAGCTCGACGACACGAAATACCAGTCTGTAATTTTCTAGAGCTATCAAGGACTTGCCGGAACCATGGACCTTGCCGTTGGTGGGGAGGCTTGCGTGTCTCAGCGATACAGATGGCCGTACCGTAGGTGCAAACACAACGGAGGGGTATATGTTGAGAGGCCATACAAACGTGTGGTTCCTGAAGAGGGGCAGCAGCCTTTGCAGCAGTTGCAGGGGCAACAGTCTGGATGATTGACTGATCTAACCTTGTAACATTAACCAAAACAGCCTTGCTGTGCTGGTACTGCGAACGGCTGAAAGCAAGGGGAAACTACAGCCGTAATCTTTCCCGAGGACATGCAGCTTTACTGTATGATTAAATGATGATGTCGTCCTCTTGGGTAAAATATTCCGGAGGTAAAATAGTCCCCCATTCGGATCTCCGGGCGGGGACTACCCAAGAGGACGTCGTTATCAGGAGAAAGAAAACTGGCGTTCTACGGATCGGAGCGTGGAATGTCAGATCCCTTAATCGGGCAGGTAGGTTAGAAAATTTAAAAAGCCAAATGGATAGGTTAAAGTTAGATATAGTGGGAATTAGTGAAGTTCGGTGGCAGGAGGAACAAGACTTTTGGTCAGGTGAATACAGGGTTATAAATACAAAATCAAATAGGGGTAATGCAGGAGTAGGTTTAATAATGAATAAAAAAATAGGAGTGCGGGTAAGCTACTACAAACAGCATAGTGAAGGCATTATTGTGGCCAAGATAGACACAAAGCCCACACCTACTACAGTAGTACAAGTTTATATGCTAACTAGCAGATGATGAAGAAATTGAGGAAATCTATGATGAGATAAAAGAAATTATTCAGGTAGTGAAGGGAAACGAAAATTTAATAGTCATGGGTGACTGGAATTCGTCAGTAGGAAAAGGGAGAGAAGGAAACAAAGTAGGTGAATATGGATTGGGGGGAAGAAATGAAAGAGGAAGCCGTCTGGTAGAATTTTGCACAGAGCATAACTTAATCATAGCTAATACTTGGTTCAAGAATGATAAAAGAAGGTTGTATACATGGAAGAATCCTGGAGATACTAAAAGGTATCAGATAGATTATATAATGGTAAGGCAGAGATTTAGGAATCAGGTTTTAAACTGTAAGACATTTCCAAGGGCAGATGTGGACTCTGACCACAATCTATTGGTTATGACCTGTAGATTAAAACTGAAGAACCTGCAAAAAGGTGGGAATTTAAGGAGATGGGACATGGATAAACTAAAAGAACCAGAGGTTGTAGAGAGTTTCAGGGAGGTCATAAGGGAACAATTGACAGGAATGGAGGAAAGAAATACAGTAGAAGAAGAATGGGTAGCTCTGAGGGATGAAGTAGTGAAGGCAGCAGAAGATAAAGTAGGTAAAAAGACGAGGGATAATGGAAATCCGTTGATAACAGAAGAAATATTGAATTTAATTGATGAAAGGAGAAAATATAAAAATGCAGTAAATGAAGCAGGCAAAAAGGAATACAAAAATCTCAAAAATGAGATCGACAGGAAGTGCAAAATGGCTAAGCAGGGATGGCTAGAGGACAAATGTAAAGATGTAGAGGCTTATCTCACTAGGGGTAAGATAGATACTGCCTACAGGAAAATTAAAGAGACCTTTGTAGAAAAGAGAGCCACTTGTATGAATATCAAGAGCTCAGATGGAAACCCATTTCTAAGCAAAGAAGGGAAGGCGGAAAGGTGGAAGGAGTATATAGAAGGTTTATACGAGGGCGATGAACTGGAAATGGAAGAGGATGCAGATGAAGATGAAATGGGAGATACAATACTGCGGGAAGAGTTTGACAGAGCACTGAAAGACCTGAGTCGAAACAAGGCCCCCGGAGTAGACAACATTCCATTGGAACTACTGACGGCCTTGGGAGAGCCAGTCATGACAAAACTCTACCATCTGGTGAGCAAGATGTATGAGACAGGCGAAATACCCTCAGACTTCAAGAAGAATATAATAATTCCAATCCCAAAGAAAGCAGGTGTTGACAGATGTGAAAATTACCGAACTATCAGTTTAATAAGTCACAGCTGCAAAATACTAACACGAATTCTTTACAGACGAATGGAAAAACTGGTAGAAGCGGACCTTGCGGAAGATCAGTTTGGATTCCGCAGAAATGTTGGAACACGTGAGGCAATACTAACCTTACGACTTATCTTAGAAGAAAGATTAAAAAAGGCAAACCTACGTTTCTAGCATTTGTAGACTTAGAGAAAGCTTTTGACAATGTTGACTGGAATGCTCTCTTTCAAATTCTAAAGGTGGCAGGGGTAAAATACAGGGAGCTTAAGGCTGTTTACAGTTTGTACAGAAACAAAATGGCAGTTATGAGAGTCGAGGGACATGAAAGGGAGGCAGTGGTTGGGAAGGGCGTGAGACAGGGTTGTAGCCTCTCCCCAATGTTATTCAATCTGTATATTGAGCAAGCAGTAAAGGAAAGAAAAGAAAAATTTGGAGTAGGTATTAAAATTCACGGAGAAGAAATAAAAACTTTGAGGTTCGCCGATGACATTGTAATTCTGTCAGAGACAGCAAAGGACTTGGAAGAGCAGTTGAACGGAATGGACAGTGTCTTAAAAGGAGGATATAAGATGAACATCAACAAAAGCAAAACGAGGATAATGGAATGTAGTCAAATTAAATCGGGTGATGCTGAGGGAATTAGATTAGGAAATGAGACACTAAAAGTAGTAAAGGAGTTTTGCTATTTAGGAAGTAAAATAACTGATGATGGTCGAAGTAGAGAAGATATAAAATGTAGACTGGCAATGGCAAGCAAAGCGTTTCTGAAGAAGAGAAATTTGTTAACATCGAGTATAGATTTAATGGTCAGGAAGTCGTTTCTGAAAGTATTTGTATGGAGTGTAGCCATGTATGGAAGTGAAACGTGGACGATAAATAGTTTGGACAAGAAGAGAATAGAAGCTTTTGAAATGTGGTGCTACAGAAGAATGCTGAAGATTAGATGGGTAGATCACATAACCAATGAGGAGGTATTGAATAGAATTGGGGAGAAGAGTAGTTTCTGGCACATCTTGACAAAAAGAAGGGACCGGTTGGTAGGACATGTTTTGAGGCGTCAAGGGATCACAAATTTAGCATTGGAGGGCAGCGTGGAGGGTAAAAATCGTAGAGGGAGACCAAGAGATGAAAATACTAAGCAGATTCAGAAGGATGTAGGTTGCAGCAAGTACTGGGAGATGAAGAAGCTTGCACATGATGGAGTAGCATGGAGAGCTGCATCAAACCAGTCTCAGGACTGAAGACCACAACAACAACAACAACAACAACAACAACAACAAGTCAGCTTCACACCTTCCGCGTTGCCTCTTTCTAATTTGTCGCAGAATATTCTCTACACTCCGTCCAATTCATCATTCTTTTAGTGCGTACTTGGTAACGTTTTTGTGCTACAAGTATCAGGCGGAGCCCGCCGCCTAGATTGCTGCTTCGCCTGCAGTATTGGAATTCCTGATTTTCGAATAGGAGGCCAGCAGGTTTGTGGTACTGGCCACTCCAATTTACGACTGCATTCGGAAGCAGGCAATTTGGAATGTAGCTTGTTAGCGAAGCGGCGGGCATTTCTCTGCGGTTGGCTGCGCACGGCTCGGGTGAGCCCGTTGCCTTCGCCGGATACCCTTCCATTGTGGTGGCTGCGCTTCTTGCGGCCCATTGCTTCCCATATGCAGCCGTCTTTTCTATCCTCTCGTCCAGTGGTCGCCAAACTGCGGCTCGCGAGCCGCATGCGGTCCGAATCAAATATTCGTGCGGCCCATGGCTCTCAGCCATATTTTGTAATAAAATGCACCTGCAAGCAACAGCCGAATACAAAAGCATTAAACAACGTAAAGAGTTTCTTAAGAGATTAGTTTCCGTTCGCAGTAACAAAAAAAAAATACTTAGAAGACAATAACATTTTAAGATGTGCACAATTTTGATTGACATTGGCGAATTCCTCTTTGAATTAAGTAAAGTTCATTTATTTAAGGGCAGAGAAGTAAATAACACGGCCAGTGGGCGGTTAGAGGATGTGAGGAGATGTTCTATTGTCTGAGTTCCAGCACTGACAACTGACGGTCGTGCGCGACTCGAACCGATCACCTAATGTCGTATAAATTTCGAACGAAAAACCTAAATCAGGATGGCCGAATGAGGGCTTGAAGCGTCGTCCTCCCGAGTGCGAGACCAGTGTGCTAAAAACTGTGCCTTCCCGCTCGGTGAAGTCTCACTGGTATCTCATCCGCCCCTGTTGCCTCCTTTCCACTGCTAAGCGACTGTAGTTTATCTTCTACTCCGCAGTAACCTATCTCAGTATCTGCTATTTCGACGTGCATACGATGGTTAAAAGGAGAAACCTCAATTCTGTCTTCCGTGGTGAAAAAGTTCTTTGAGTATTTGGCTGCGAAATGAAAAATGACAGAGAAAGGCCGAAATACTGCATTCTTTCTCTCTAAATTGTTTCGCTGAGAATGATTGTATAAAAATTCCTCATTTCGATCGTCTTACGAATGATGAAATAACGGATATAGAAATTTTCACGGTAAATTATAACAGACAAACAGTTGCAGGATAAAGATTTATTGAAATCCTTGACCACGATTTCGGTGTATCTAAATATACCTTCATCAGGAGCAAAAACACACTAAAATCATATCCTGCAGTGGAGACACGCAAAACAATCATGCCTATCGTCCAAAACAAGACACCAACATTATTTCAATATGATACCTGTTTATGTTTTGTTAAGCTAAATCGTAAATCCAGCTTGCAATTGTCCTCACAAACAACGACTTTCTTCCAATGCAGAACAATCTCTCTGGAAGTGCCTCGTAAGCTTTTAATAACTTTTAACATTCATCTCATATATGGGGTGGATGCAAAGAGTGATTCATATTGAACTCGTATTTGGACGACGTATATAGCGGGATAAATATAACTGAAGCTATAATTCTATTTCTTTCTGTGTAGTCTAACGTTGCTACGTAATTATTGATACGTAATGTATTCCACAGATTAACCACTACACCTTTGTGTGTATGATCGCTGACTTTTCGTAACAACTTCTAATAACTTCAGTTCTGATTTTCTGCCCCTTAGAACTTTTCTTACAAAAATGAACTCTTGTTAGCTTTTATTAGTATCGGACTCTTGTGTAGTTTGCATGTACCAACGCAAATCTGTGACTGTGACACCTAAACTTGCAATTACAACACAATGAAGTACATGCAACACGCTCACGAGGAAAGTAATTGTTGTCACTAACAGGCTAGGAGTAAATCACATGTACACTGAGAAGTCAGAACATTATGACCACTGCCTACCGGGAGGCATAATGTCTTCTGGTGGTGTTGCGGGCACGTGAATCAGTTATGAAAGAGTGTAAACCGGAGAGAGACGAATTGACAGTCATTATACGAAAGATACGGACTGCAAATGCAGAAATCCACTGATATAAGCGATTTTGACAAAGTGCACATTGTTGTGGCACTGCAGCTGGGAACGAGAATCTCTGAAACAAGCCTGTTGGCTTACTGCTGTCGTGAGCACCCATGGAAGGTGGCTGAGAAATTGTGAAAAAACGAGTCGCCATATGGTATTGGACGATCACGTATCATCGACGACACAGTACTATGCTGGTGCAGGTTCAAATGGTTCAAATGGCTCTGAGCACTATGGGACTTAACTTCTGAGGTCATCAGTCCCCTAGAACTTAGACCTACTTAAACCAAACTAACGTAAGGACATCACACACATCCATGCCCGAGGCAGGATTCGAACCTGCGACCGTAGCGGTCGCGCGGTTCCAGACTGTAACGCCTAGAACCGTTCGGTCACACGGCTGGCGGTGTGTGGTATATTTAGCACCTGAGCTTTATGTTCTGATTCTAGTTTCACATTAATTACTAACTACACAACAGTGACAAAAGACACTATTGCCACTAGTCTATACACGAAAATTTTGTGGATTAACATTAATAATAATAATAATAATAATAATAATAATAATAATAATAATCCTAAGTACTAAAAGTTAACAACATAAAGTGAATGCATTACTTTCTGCTGGTGCAGGCATAAGTGTTTTCCTGAGCACTCCGTTCAAAGGCCACTGTTGAACATGGAGTAACACATCACACGACTCCTACGTGTTCCTTTGTTGACCCAACGACATCGTCATTTACGATTGCAGTAGACGCAGCGTCACTGAGGTTTCACCGTGGATCAATAGAAACGTGTCGCCTGTCGAATGAATCGCTTTTCTTGTTACAACAGGCCGATGGCTGGGTCCTTACACGCCGTCATCCAGGCGAATGGCTAAACGAAACATGCACCGCGCCACACGTGCAGGCCGGTGAAGGCAGAATGACGTAGTGGAGTACACTGAGTTGGTCTTCCATGGGGTCTGTGGTGGTAATCGAAGGCATAATGACAGCAGTGAAATACGTGAACACTATTGCGAACCCCCTGCATCATTTCATGCTTGAAGTCTCCCCCTAAAGCGATGTCTTCCAGCAGGATGACTGTCCATGCTGCAAGGTCAGAACTCTTCTGCAGTGCTTTGACGGACGTTATAGTGAACCACATTGATATTTTGGCCAGCAAATGTGCCTGAACAGTACCCATTGGAATACATATGGAGCGCCAGCTGAGTGCCTGTAAGCCACTATCGCGCAATTTGCAGGAGTAGCTTGACGTGTGCATACACGTCTGCTGCTACATACTTCTGGAATCTTGGCACGGACCTGTAGAATCCGTGTCAAGCTGAATCTGTTTTGTACTGTGTTTGAAAAGTGTAACAACACGCTATTAAACAGGTAGTCATAATGTTTTGGCTCATCGGTGTATACTAAAAAAAAAAGAAATATCTGTTTAAATTAATTCGCTCTCTAAGCTGTGATTCTTGCCTCATTGACTAGGACATTCATACTAGTAGAATGTGATAAATACATTAATCCAAGAGAATTACTCTTTACAATATTTGCCGGTCGCGGTGGCCAAGCGGTTCTAGGCGCTTCAGTCCGGAACCGCGCAACTGCTACGGTCGCAGGTTCGAATCCTGCCTCGGTCATAGATGTGTGTGACGTCCTTACGTTAGTTAGGTTTAAGTAGTGCTAAGTTCTAGGGGACTGATGACCTCAGATGTTAAGTCCCATAGTGCTCAGAGCCAGTTGAAGCAGCCAGTTGTATAATATTTTAAAAATTAAGAATATATATGTGTGGTGTCTGTTGGGTCGGACATATCCAATAGAGCGGACACCACACTGCTATTTGATACAGCGGCCGTAAATATCAAAATAGCGTGTGACTAGTTGAGAATCTGGATCGGACAGGAAGTGTGTCCGGATGGCCGAGGCGTTTAAGGTAAACGCTCGCTATGAGCGGGAGACACGGTTTGCAGTCCCGGTCCGACACAAATTTTCACCTTTCACCATCGAATTATTTCGATGCTCGATTGCCGCTGGAGTCGGTCGCTACTCCGAAATTTATGGTCGCTGTATCAAACAACAGTGTGCCCTCTGCTCTGTCAGACAAGTTCAGTGCGGATGCACAACAGGGTCTGTGCCTCTTGCTGGAGTACAACTATTTGTCATTTCATTCGTCATTGGAAAAGAGAACTTTAAAATATCAGGATCTTTTCTTATGTTTCACTACAAAATGGTAAAATGTGTGTGAAATCTTATGGGACTTAACTGCCAAGGTCATCAGTCCCTAAGCTTACACACTACTTAGCCTAAATTATCCTAAGGACAAACACACACACACACACACACACCCATGCCCGAGGGAGAACTCGAACCTCCGCCGGGACCAGCCGCACATCCATGACTGCAGCGCCTTATACCGCTCGGCTAATCCCGCGCGCCGTTTCATTACAGACTAATGTACTTTGTGGATTAATTGTCTCGTTCATTTATGCTTTATATTTTGTGATGAAGTCAGACCAGTGTCCCATTTGTATCAACATCTGAAATAATTCTATCTGGTGAAATGGGCTTTGCCTGGAACAAAAAAACTGATTACATTAATAATAAAATAATAATAGTACTCAGTCAATTTGTCGAATTGAACGTCGCAGATTTCTAAATCAAAGAGCACGCAGATGTATTGCACGTGAATGTCTACATCTACATCTACATCCATACTCCGCAAGCCACCTGACGGTGTGTGGCGGAGGGTACCCTGAGTACCTCTATCGGCTATCCCTTCTATTCCAGTCTCGTATTGTTCGTGGAAAGAAGGATTGTCTGTATGCTTCTGTGTGGGCTCTAATCTCTCTGATTTTATCCTCATGGTCTCTTCGCGAGATATACGTAGGAGGGAGCAATATACTGCTTGACTCTTCGGTGAAGGTATGTTCTCGAAACTTTAACAAAAGCCCGTACCGAGCTATTGAGCGTCTCTCCTGCAGAGTCTTCCACTGGAGTTTATCCATCATCTCCGTAACGTTTTCGCGATTACTAAATGATCCCGTAACGAAGCGCGCTGCTCTCCGTTGGATCTTCTCTATCTCTTCTATCAACCCTATCTAGTACGGATCCCACACCGCTGAGCAGTATTCAAGCAGTGGGCGAACAAGCGTACTGTAACCTACTTCCTTTGTTTTCGGATTGCATTTCCTTAGGATTCTTCAAATGAATCTCAGTCTGGCATCTGATTTACCGACGATCAACTTTATATGATCATTCCATTTTAAATCACTCCTAATGCGTACTCCCAGATAATTTATGGAATTAACTGCTTCCAGATGCTGACCTGCTATTTTGTAGCTAAATGATAAGGGATCTATCGTTCTATGTATTCGCAGCACATTACACTTGTCTACACTGAGATTCAATTGCCATTCCCTGCACCATACGTCAATTCGCTGCAGATCCTCCTGCATTTCGGTACAATTTTCCATTGTTACAACCTCTCGATACACCACAGCATCACCTGCAAAAAGCCTCAGTGAAGTTCCGATTTCATCCACCAGGTCATTTATGTACATTGTGAATAGCAACGGTCCCACGACACTCCCCTGCGGCACAACTGAAATCACTCTTACTTCGGAAGACTTCTCTCCATTGAGAATGACATGCTGCGTTCTGTTATCTAGGAACTCCTCAATCCAATCACAGAATTGGTCTGGTAGTCCATATGCTCTTACTTTGTTCATTAAACGACTGTGGGGAACAGATTATATGTGTTTTTCCGTGTGGCGAAATATTTTGAGAAATAATCGTACGTAATGTAGTGAACTAATATTTTTTTTTGTTGTTGTTGTACGTAATCTGTTCTGGCGCAAACTAAATTCATCATTGTTTTATAGCTGTCGTAAAATGCGTTTCTGCACGGGATTTTTGTTTTCACCTAAGAATTCGTACATCTCAATCTGATCCGGTGTGAGCTTCCAGTTTGCCCAGACGACTGCTGCACGTGCAAGAGACGGCGAAGGTCCTTTTTCGGCAAGGTCTTCCGGTTTTTGTCGCTACCGGTTAACGAGGAACGCTTTTAGCGAAGCCGTACCTGCCCCCGTCTTTGTGCACTTATGTTGCAATTTGCAGTGGCATTGAATTGCGATCGTTGGGTACCTACTTCTCGCATGTGTCACCTTGACGTCATTACATTTGACGAGCACAGGAAACGAACAGCCGACAGCTCGCTGCTGCGCCGTTAGTACCTGACAGTTGTCAATCCGTCCAACGTAGTTCCTCTTTCCAGTTTTCATAACATATCGAGTGACTTCAGTGACAACATTTGCTCTTTATTTTGTTCGTTAAAGGATGTTACGTACTAGGCCAGCAAATTATTTCAGTGGACGAGTATTTTAATACCCAAAATACTCGAAAAAATATTTGGTAGAGTAGTTTATTGAAAAGAATTAGCATATAGTATAAGTTCCAGTAAACTGTATGGCAGATGGCCGAGTTGCTTACCAGAGCCCAATTCGTCAGCAGCGTTCTACTAGACGTGCCTGTATAGAAGAGTTCAATTCGCTGTCTGTCATGAACCGTCTCTTTTCCCTTGTGAGTTAACAGTATGATCTTTGGAATCTCGACAAAACTACCGATACAATATGTTATGGACGTTTTAGAAAAAGTGTTTGTTCTCAGGGCTTGAAGATGATCATCACTGACCAAAATTGATTACCTGTTGTATAAGATTGATGTCTGTAGCTGAAGTAAAGACCAAAAACGCTTTCCTGGACCGCACTGAGCTTTGCTGCCACTGTGTCGCAACTCATGAAATTTGTTACTATTCTTACGAGACATGAATAGTAGATGTTACGTGTACGGTTGATTTTCCAAGTCGAATGACGTATGTCAACGTGATATGCTGAATATAGTAACAAGAAGCTATAGCACTGCCTCCACTTGAGTTCTTTAAATATATTGCTTCCTCTAGTTGAGAGTCGGTACTCTACGTTTCTGCCCGCCTTTTTTCTAATAGAAACCGAAGATAGTTTTGAATCTCAAGAAACGTAATTGTTTTGGGTCTTCAACAGCGACCTATCTATGGAGCACACTGCAGATTTTGCGCCGAGTTTCTCTTCTTTTCATTTCTCTTCCCCCATCTTGCGTGGTAAGTATTGTAGTGAGATTTATGACTTGACTCATTTTCTACAGATCATCTTTCAGTACATTACACTTTTGACCCTACCACCAACTAAAGCCACTCTCGCCAATTTCTCCTTAGTAGAGAGACTAAATCACTCGCCTCGGGTCTCAACTAGTGGATTAGGCCTAATCGACTACTCCTTTTTCTGCAATGATTTATGTACTAAAATGCTCTGTTGTGCTGGGGGATGTAGGTGATACATGATTGCTTTGTCTTTTCTTGTATAGCTACTACAGTGTTTTTTTTTATTATTTTGCTACCTCAGTGCAGTGGGGAAAAAGAGCTCGTGAGGGACTGCAATTCGACAGGACAAGTTGTCTGCTGTTAACGAAGTTCTGTGAAGTCGGCAGCAAAGTATTGTCTTCGCCTTTCATCTTCTCACTTTAAAAGAACCTGAATGTTAAGAAATTTTTTGGAACATTGTTAATTCGTGATTAGCTATTCAGTTGACATTCCGATAAATTTCCTTAATTCCACTTAGCCAAGATGACGTAAACCCGCCTTTAACAGCTACGAGAGGAAGTGCTGTTTAATGTGGCCGTGAAAATTTCGTTTGCGACAGACGTTAAAATAATGTAGTAATACCGCTCACGCTATAAACGTGTTACGACTTCGTTTTATGAAAAACGTTCCGTTCTCTTTCTCTGTCGTTAGCACTTTATTTTGGTGCCCAGTCCCACAACTTCGATTTATCTTACAGCTATTTTATATCTGTGGTACCTTTCCTTTTCAACTCGCTCCTTCTCCCCCCAAGAGCACCATCTTAACCTAGATGTATATGCCATCTGTCTGCGAAATACACTGCTTCAGAATTGGTAAGGGACAGGGATATAGTGGGACAGGAATAATCGCAAGGAATCATGTACGATGTGAAACGCAGCACGTACTTAATAGACATGGAACTGTATTTTTATAAAGAAAAATGTTACACATTCACCACATGTTAAAGCAGGATAACAGACTTAAATAAATTCATGTTTGACACTAGTCTGACCGCCAACACAAAGGTAGATAACGGACTCTGAGTAAGGCAGGTGCCCTGCTCGGTCACTAACGCACATTTTGAATCTGTTATTCATGCTGACTTCCATACCGTTGTGGAGTCCTTTGGAGACATTGTCCCTCTTCTCTCTAAGGGCGGTTTTCAGTTCTTCCACGTTCCGGGGAGAGGGTGTAGGTTGAGACACACGTGTACCAAGAGTATCCCAGGCGTACCCAACAGGGTTTAGGTCTGGGGAGTCCGCAGGCCATTCCATACGTTCAATATTTTCACTTTACAGTGTGCCCGACACCGCAGCGGTATTGTGTGTCGTCAGTAAACGGGAAGTTGGAACCTACCGCACCCCTAGACAGACGGACATTATCCAGGATAATCTCCCAACAATACCGCTGTGCTGTAACGGTACCTCACACAAATATGTGCTATGGCTAGGCCGCAGCGATGACGTTCATGCACACTCTGTGGTTTGTAATGTGTTACCCTCCCTTTACACATTAATTGGTGGCCGAAGTCACTTGCCCAGTGACGGGGGTTCCGTCGGAAAACATCAGTTTGGACTACTGTAGCTGATCACAGGCAACATGCTCCCTACCCCAACGAACTCCGTCTCGACAATGACTTGGTTGAAGTAGGATGCATTTAACAGTCCTCCACGCACACGCAGCATCCTGATTTAATCGCCATGAAATGGTTCTGGCAGAGATACGTGTCCCACTAGCGGTTGCAAAGTCTGCAGCGATCTTCCTTGGAATGAGATGCCTGTCTGTTTTCGCCACTAGGGCTATGTAACGATCTTCTTGCGTGGCGGTGATGCATCTACGACCACCGGCAAGCTTTCGGTAGCACTTCCACCTTCAGCAACCTTTTTTTAAATCGCGAGATGACACTTTATGACACACCCAGTGATGTGGCGACAGTAAAGACACTTTGACGGCCGACCGCGGTGGCCGAGTGGTTCTAGGCGCTTCAGTCCGGAACCGCGCGACTGCTACGGTCGCAGGTTCGAATCCTGCCTCGGGCATGGATGTGTGTGATGTCCTTAGGTTAGTTAGGTTTAAGTAGTTCTAAGTTCTAGGGGACTGGTGACCTCAGATGTTAAGTCCCTTAGTGCTCAGAGCCATTTGAACACTTTGACGGACTTCGAACCTACAACTGATCGTCCACAATTGAAAGCACTCAAATGATGTCTTGCAGACATGTTGCCTTACCACATGGAGTGTCGTACTAATCGGTTCCACAGCAACCTTCGTCACAGATTGTACTGCGTGAACTGTGAAATGCATACAGAGCGTTCATGCAGAGGCTTGGCCGAGGCTGACACGTCCCACCCTCTACATTTCCTTTTCTTATCATTGGTCGGCTATCTGTAGCAGTTGTCGGTTGTTCTGTAGCAACTGGCAGTTGTTCAGTAGCAGGTGTCAGTTGTTCCTTAGCAAGTGTCACAGTATATGTGATTTAACTGTTAGTGTGGTGTCTTTCAGATACGATGATGAAAAGGTGGGTCGTTATTTGTTTTGATTGGTGGAAGATGGAATGGCTTGTTTTTCTTTCTAATAGTGAGTTGTACAAGGTGGACCTCTTCGCGTATCTTGTTACCAAAGTCGGGATGCAGTAGCAGTCAGAAAAACGTGGAAGGATGTGCAGTGTTGGCTCGAAACTGCACTCAGGCTGGCCGGTGGGTCAGACCGCGTGCCGGTAAAACGTCACAGGACTCGACCTGGCTCTGACTCACCATGTGTCGCAAGCTAGCGTTCTACACGTTACGCTGTGGAAAGTTCTGCCTGTGGCAAATCTTTTGAAGTGCAGCTAGTGTTAAGCTGCTCGGTTTTATTTTAATGTCGTAGATGTTACAGCAAGACAGAGGGACTTCTGGAAAAATGGTTCTGTGTGATAAAACGGATGAAGTCACCTCGTTACTTAAGATAACTGCTCTGTCAGGAAAACTTAGTGCAAGTTTAATGCAGTAGTTGTTGTACCCTGAACAAAACCAAATGGAAAAACGGATTTCTGAGGGATGTTAATACCATTTTAAAAATAATCTACCTGATTTTGTGCGGCAAGTTATTACTATTTATGATATATGCGTCCACTACTCAGTAGCAGAAACGAATCTGCAACTAAATCTTAATATAGTTACTCGCTGACACAAAAGTTATTAGGTGTGTGGTTAGTGTCCTGAAAAGGGTTTGTAACATTAACACAGTAAAAATAGCGAATGATAATGGAATCAGATGATTGTTTGCATTGTATGGAGGGACCTAGAAACGATGCAGAGGCTTCGTCCCCGCCGTTGCCCTCAGTGGTTCACAACCCCACAACAGGCTACAGCAGTCCACTCACCCCACCGCCGCCCCACACCGACCCAGGGTTATTGTGCGGTTCGGTCCTCAGTGAACCCCCCCCCCCCCCCCCCCGGGAACGTCTCACATCGGTCCTCAGTGAACCCCCCCCCCCCCCCCCCCCCGGGAACGTCTCACACCAGAGGAGCGTAACCGCAATGTTTGCTAGGTAGAGTAATTATGGTGTACGCATACGTTGAGAAAGCGTTTGCGCAGCAATCGCCGACACAGTGTAACTGAGGCGGAATAACGGGAACCAGCCCGCATTCACCGAGGCAGATGGGAAACCGCTTTAAAAACCATTCACAGTCTGGCCGCCACACCAGACCTCGGCAGAAACGGGCTGGGCGGATTCGTAGCGGGGACCGGCACGCCTTCTCGCCCGGAAAGCAGTGCGTTAGGCCGCACGGCTAACCGGGTGGGCTAATCAGATGATACCAGAGAATTATAAGGGACAGTCAAACGAAAACCGAACACCAGCCACGACGGAACCGCGGAACGGTTCCATTCAAAATTAATCATCGCACTGGGAGACGGGTCGACCGATTCCTGTTTTGTAGAACGCAGTCTGCCGCTGACGCATCCACAGCCGTACCCACTCTAACACTTTCTCGTCCGATTGAAACAGACGTCCATGAACTTTCTTCAGGTCGCGAAAGATGTGAAAATCACACAGTGGAAGATCCGGGCTGTATGGAGACTGTTGTAGTGTTGTCCAACGAAATTGCTGAAACGTAGTGTTCGTCCTATCGGCAGCGTGGGGACGTGTGTTACGGTGCAACAGAACTGTACCGCCCGACAGAATTTATAGCATAGCCTCCGGTAAAAAAAGAAGTATAAATAGGTTATCGATACGCAACAATGAAGAAGCGTGATCTGCGCTCTCCGAATCCGATTTTTGTCCATTTCTATAAAAAGAATGACAGTTTTTTGTTTCATTGTCTTCTCGATTCTGATGTTCTAACTGACGGTTCACGGTCTGTAATTCATACAATTATCTGTAGCAGTATTAGAATTTGTTTGAATTTATACAAAACTACTGGTTATAAAACGTGTTTTTGTCAGTAGCGAGTACCTTTGCTGAATATGATTTAGTTACGTAATGATTAAATGTTGTCCTGGCCATTTTTGTGTAGGCTCATTGTTGTAGCGACGCCATTAATGATAAAAATGATATAAGTTCCTTTAATAGTCATTTCATGCTAAAAGTGTTAAAAAGAATAATTTCAATAAATGGAAAACGGCGTCTTGTAATATTTTCCAATTCATACTAGGCCAGAGGTACAGTTTTTTTATTCACAGGAATTTCTATAAATGCTTACGCTGCCATTGCACATAGGCAGCTATCCTGGAGCATCAAGCCTCACAGAAAAAATTAAGCATTGTGTTTAATGAATTATCGCGTAACATTAAAGAAATATTTTTAATCCATCGTGAGAAAGACGGTTGTCTTCACGTTGGGATACGTGTGATATTTCTGGCGACAGCACCCTGAGAAAATTTAGCTGTGGCTTTTAACAAACATAAAAGAGTATTTTCAAAACCATTTCATACAATAGGAGTAACGGCACAGTTATCGTTGTACGAATTAACAGCATTTTCAAAAAGTTACTCCATACATTGCTGGTTGTTTTTACTTTATGTTGCGCTGCAGTTTCTGCCAAGTGTTTTCGTAGCGCTGCACGTTGGTTGCGGTTCCACGTTCGAGGAACTCGTCGAACAGAGAGCGCCTGAAGTCGATGGAGAAAGTTATCATGGCCGTACCGGACCTTGTGTGAACAGCTTCGAATTTCTTTGGCCACAGAGACGTGGGATGTTTCTGCTGTTGGCTTTGCCGTTTGTCCTCGGGCTGTCGGAGTGGTGTCGGACGGACTCATCGTGTAGCGCGGTAACGACCGTCCCCTCACTGCCAATCGGACGGAGGCTACACTTCTGCGATTTGGTTGGAAAACACTGCTACATCCTGTGTACAGCCCAGATCTTTCACTGTGTGATTTTTCACATCTTTGGCGATCTGAAAAAGGATGTGCGTGGACGTTGGTTTCAGTCGAACGAGGAAGTGCGAGAGTGGCCGCGCTTACGGATTCGTCAGCTACCGATCGCCTTCTGCGAAACAGGAATTGATCGCCTCGACTCCTACTGGGATGAATTTGTTAACACGTGTGGTGAGTACTTTTGAATGGCACCATTCCATGGGCCCGTTGTGGTGGGTGTTCGGTTTTCACTTGACTGTCCCTCGTAGATAAGAATATGACACTCTAAAAACGGTGGACGAGTTTTAGTACTTGTGTAACAAAATAACTATCTATGGCCGAAATAGAGGGGATATAAAATGCAGGCTGCATATAGTAATAAAGGCGGCTCCTGAGAAAAAGCAAATGCTTGGATTTCTTTAAAGAATTCAAACAAGAAGAGCACAGAGACTTTTGAAATGTAGTACTACAGAAAAATGTTGAAGATTATAAGGTTAGGTCGGATACCAAATGAAGAGGTACTGAATTAAATCGGGATGAAAAGGAATTTATGGCTCGACTTGACTCAAAGAATTGATCGGTTGATAGGACACATCCTGTGGCATCAAGGGGCTGCCGATTTGGTATTTGAGAAAAGTGAGGTAGATAATATTATAGAGGGTATGCAAGACTTGACTGCAACAAGCTGTTTCTAATGGATGTTACATGTACTAGTTATGCAGAGACGAAGAGAATTGCGTGAGATGGTCTACCGTGTAGCACTGCATGAAACCAGTCTTCGAACTGAAGACCGCAGTAACAATGATATTGTTCACACCACCGGCATGCAGCACAATATGGATCAATACCAGTCATTAGTTTTGTTTGTTAATGTGATGTCTCGCTAGAAAGCAACTCGAGAAATGATCTCACAATTACTGCAACGTTCGTTTCCTCCGCGCGGGCGCGAAGTAAGTTCGCGCAGCTGCAGTTCATATGCTCCAGGCGAGATGTGCGGTAAATCAGTTCGCTGTGCGGCGTAATTACGCCGCCGCCGTAGGCGAAAGAAAGATTAATCAGCTGACCCGAATTAATTTTCCCACACCCTCGTGCTTGTGAAATATTTACTACATGAGGGTCACCAGTTTCCCTTAGGCAAGATTAAGGTTACATATCCTATTTCCTCGTGCCACTTCAGTACCTTCGCAGAAAATCCCACGCATCCACCCACTGGATCGGAACATGCAGCATCGCGTGTCGCCGCCACTTAGCAGCCAGTTACGCTGCTGCTGATTCAAATTGCAACATCGTGAAGTCGGAATGCAACTGTGAAACTGGTGTGTACGACATGCTTGGTTATGCAATTCATTAACGTTTCAGTGCAACCGCATGAAGTAGGTATTCCGGACCTTCCGCTATCTTACTACGAGAAACTATATTCAAGTGCACCTAAGAATAGTACTTTTTCAAGTTTATTTATTCACATTTTAAGCACAAACCTTCAATCCTCTTCAAAGCACTCTCCACTTGCATTAATACACCTGTCCAACCTTTTATTTCATTTTTCAAAACAATGTTTAAATTCATTTATGCGTGACACCCCTTTCGTTGTTTCTTTCTTCCTTACAGCAATTTCAGCAAAACGCTTACCTTTCATGTCTCTGAAGCCTGGTAATCAAGGGAAGGCAGGATACGCTTACGATTTTGGACGGGGCCGTTATCAGTTACTATTGGTTCCCTTTTCCAATTACACACGTTTATTTTAAAACGGTAATTCCAGACTCAGCAATAAATAAATATATCACACGTTATTAATGAAGGAATAAACAACTACGTAATTTAATAGTGCTTTCGGTGCTTTACAATTTACCAAATGAGCATAAAATACAGACACAGGAAATAATGTTTTAAAAACAAGTCAATGAGATCCCAATTAGAATTTTAAGGCAAGTAACCGCCGTCACGGCTGAAGGCCTTTTACTCCAAGAACGGCAATTATAAAAAAAAATTCACAAACATACTGTAAAACAGCAATGCTATAGCAAAGGTTAATTTAAAAAGACAGGCAATTGATCACCAAACGGGTGAGACAAAATGATGGTAAAGTTGGTAGCACAACCATTTAAACCTGTTGTAACGCTAATAATGGCAATTATATAAAAAACTGGCAATTATATAAAAAGATTTAGAAACAAACAATAAAACAGCAAATACAATAACAAAACACAAGGGTCAGTCAAAGATAATGCACGAGGAATCGACCTCTGAGGAGGTCCTAGGGGAAAAAAAACAACTTTCGTTAGCGATGAGATAGGCATTCAAGAATTGCATTCACTTCACAAGATGGTAACTCAGATTAGTGGCAGTATAACGAATTACTAATGATACTCTTGCCGAGGCTACCTGACGTCCAGTAAACCAAATGCAAGGACGTAAAAATACGCCAAAGCCAGAACCAGCTCTCTGGACTCTGCCCTCAGAATACGGTGCATAGACCGCCTGGAACGAGAAAGGAATCACTACAACCAGAGTAGAAGAATGGCCAAGCAGCCTGCAATCAAGAAAGCTGTCAAAACTACGCGCCTCACCAGCCAGCAGCGGCAAGGTGAGGAAACGTACATTGCCATTAGATACACTAACCCCCAGGGCTGGTAACTGGGGTGTTAGCTGTCACAAGGCAGGAAAAATACCTCTGGTTGAACTCAACAAACGGTAAGAAACTGAACGCAATAAATAGCATCTAGAAGTCCAGGAAAGCTAATCAGATCCGCCTTCTCCAAGCACTCCACTCGCTGCTATTCACCTCATCAACACTGTGAGCAGCAACATGAACCCATGTCACTGGAGAATCGCAAGATCTCACAATGGTGGAGGTTTCTCTTCTTGAATCCAAATGTACTCAACTTAAAGCTTGCAAGATCCGGTTTATGACGAGGTTGTGCACCCTCGTGACCACAGGCCTTCGATCCGGCAGTCCATGTGCGCCGCCAGCGGTCCCGGCGCGTTCGCGCACTGCGCAGACCTGGCTCCTCCTGAGTCCCCAACTGAACTGCACGCTCACACGACCCGGAAGAACAACGACATCGACCCAAAGATAGGGCCACAGTTACTACATATCGATAACCGCCGCTGCTGCCACTAGCGGACAGGCAACGCTTGCGAAACAAAGTGGCTCCAGTCACTACGAGAAGAAGACAAACAACCGCAACCATGTCAACTTAACGATATGGTCTGGCCTCCAACAGACGGCGGAACCAACCAACAGCACCAACGCTAGCCGCAGCACGGCTCAGTCTCTTTTCATTCTACGAACAAGAAAAGTCGTATGGGGCAAGGTCGGATAAGTGTAGGGAGTGACGAACAGAGTGTAGGGGTTGAGGAACAGAGGTCATCCAATTTTTGGTCAATAATTGTCGTACAGACAGGGCTGTGTCAGCAGGGGCATTGTCACGAATTGGGCAGCCGCACTTATCATTCTCAAATCTTCTGTAAAAATTCGCTCCACTAAACTCCAAGTCACTCCCTACAGCTTCACAGTTTCCTCAATGGTTGGTCGCCGATCTTCTTTGAAGACCGCGCGAATATTTTCAATATTTTCATGTGTATGGGTGGACGAACAGAACGAAGTTTATCATTTCACCAAGTCTGAAACGGGAAAACCACTGGCACAATTGCGTTTTTCCCATATCATGGTCCTTGTACGTCGTTTCTAACATTTCGTAAGTTTCCGTTCTAATTTTCTGATCGAAAATCAGTTATTGCTAAAACGATAATCACACAAAACAGTTGTCAAAAATGGTTCAAATGGCTCTGAGCACTATGGGACTTAACATCTGAGGTCATCAGTCCCCTAGAACTTCGAACTACTTAACCCTAACTACCGAACGACATCACTCACATCCATGCCCGAAGCAGGATTCGAACCTGTGACCGTAGCGATCGCGCGGTTCCAGACTGAAGCGCCTAGAACCGATCGACCGCAGCGACCGGCAAAACAGTTGTCACTATAAACTCTGCCGTTCTACAGTCCTGACGTTTTTCAGCGACGTCACTCAGCTTACTGACTGGAATGTTCGCTCCATGCACTCGTAGCAGCAGAACGCGTACTACAAAAGCTCTGCCCACCAGAAAATAAGTTTGCTTTCTTTTGGGTACCCTCTCGTGAGGTGAAATCATCATGAGTAACTAGAAAGATTGAATAATAGTAAGTTTACCCATCTGGTTATTGTATTGACTCATTGATAATGTGACTCGTTGAAAACACGGATGCCTGAAAAGAATAATATTGTACTTTATTTTCTTTTTTAAACTTAGGTGGCATGATATGGTTTCTTACTTTAAATCTGAACATTGCTGGTTTCAAACATCAGAAATCAGTCTTAGTTCTACTTCATACACTAATAAACTACCAATTTGAACAGACAACAACTCACTCACGGCTTGACAACAGTTTAAGTCCAAGAATAACGAAGACAATACAAGAAATCCCTGCTCAGCCATCTTAAAAAATATCGATCTTTGACAATGAAAAACATTTATATGCAATTAATTATTTCTCTTACAAATAATACCAAGTTATTACTCAGAATAAATTATGGAATAACATTCATAAATCCGAATGTAATTAAAATTTCGAATTAAATTGATTTGAAAATAAATCTGATGTTAATTTCATGTTTTATTTCTGTTTATAAAAATGTAAGTTCTTTTTGGTTGTGAAACTTTTATCTGTTTTGGATGAGGATCACAGCGACTGTGATGGGTAAAGGTTTCTTGAAACTGCTGCAACCATTCGTGTTTAAATATGCGCCGAAAATTTTGTGAAAATGGAATGTTCCATTGATGTGCAGTTATCACAGAATGGATTGTTGGGCAGGAGCTCGTAATGTTGACCAATAAACAGGTTATAATAATACTTAGTGTTTTTGTTCAAATATACACTTTTTAAAAATGAAACAATTCCTATTGACGTTAGCAAACTAAAAGCATGGCAAATTAGGATTTCAATTGTGTTTGATTCTAGTGCGAGGAAAGTTTTCCCACAGACACTTGTTCGGGCCATTCGGTCTGGTTATTCGCTAGGTACGATGTCATGTTTGCTTGTGTGTTCTTTGAGTGCATTACGACTTGCTAGTCAGTGTGTGACAGTCCAACCAGTAGGTTGTGAGTGGACGATGGTTTTTATCAGTGCAGAAAAGCCGACATGATCATAGTGTATGAAGAGTGTGATGAGAATACAATTCGTTCTTGGACGATGTATATGGCGACATATCCCAGTAGATGTCAACCATTTCATTTATCTGCTTCTTCAACCAGTTACGTGCGAGTGGTAGTGTAACACTTATGAAACGTCCCCTTAGAACAATTATACATGACTGGGTTTAAACCCCTGACACACAATATTTTTAGCGCAACGCTACTTGACTTTCAAAAATCCGTACAAAAGAATGGCCCTGACTAACATTAACCTATAGCTTTCACAAATCACTTACCTCACCAAAAATCTTCGTTACTCGAACTACTGCAATACAGCGAGCGCCACTACTACCAGCTAAATAAAAGATTCAAACTACTGAAGGCAGTAACTACTAATAGGCATAGTTAGCAAATAAAAGATTTCGATAGAGAACAAACAATGTATTTACCTTAGTAGTCATAATATATATAGCAGTTCATGGCATCCAGTCTTACAAATTTCAAAACTCCGCCATCTCTCTCCTCACATCCACCACTGCTGGCGGCTCACCTCCAACTGAGCAACGCTACGCGCTGTTCACATCCAGCTGCCCAACACTGCAATGGCAGACAACAATGCAAACTAGCCACAGACTGCACACAACACAGCCAGTGATTTTCATACAGAGCGCTACGTGGCGCTACCAAAATAAAAGCCTAAACAGCCTACTTACACACTTAAAGAACGTTACAGAAAAAAAGCAAGTGACGACAGAAAAGGGGGAAATTAATGTTATTGCATCTGTTGCAGTTGATCCGGACGTTACCTCTCGCGCAATCGCACAAGGAAGTGGTATGAGTCATGCAAGTGTCCTAAGCATCGTTAAGTGTTAACTTCTGTACATGGGCATTAAAAAAAGGATACTTCAGATGTATCACGTATCTTGTTTAATGATGGAGCCACATTTACCAATCAAGACCAGATAAACCGCCGAAACATACAGTATTGGTCTGTTAACAATCACCGTTGGCTTCGTCAGGTGGAACGCCAGCTCCATGAAGTGTAGACGTTTGATGTGGGATTGTGAATCGTCAGCTCATAGGCCGGTTCTTCGTAGACAGAACACTGAAAGTGCACAAGTATCGCATTCTCCTAACAGACCATCTTACGTTGATGTTAAAGACGTTCCTCTGCAGACAGGAGGAACCTGTGGTACCAACACGTTTTAACGATTTGTTTCCAAATCGTTGGACTGGACACAGAGGCACTGTACCTTGGCTACCCGTTCCCCAGATTTGACGCCTGTAGACTTCTTTCCGTGGGGAAAGCAGAAAGACGCCGTCTACAAGGACATACCAACTGTACCTGATGACTTGTAATCACGTATCACTGTAGCCTGCTCGGAAATATCCGTTGATGTGCTACCACGTGTGCAGCGGATATTCCATACCAGTCTGGAAGTGTATATTGCCGCTGCCGATGGTCGTTTTGAACACAACCTATAATGATTAGTCACCTCGTTACTGGCCATAGCCCACGTAACTAGTGTATGCACTCGTATTATTCTTTAGTATGTGCTTCCACAGATACTGTTCAAGATACGGCGTGCAAACTATTCAAAATACGATATCTCGTAAACGACTCGTAATAGAATCCTGCGACAGACATTCTACTTTCCCCTGCTTTTAGTTTGTTAGTGTCAATAGATACTGTCCCACTTAAAGAGTGTACATTTGCACAAAAAATAGACTTTCTAAATATTATTACAATGTTTCTAGAGCAGGAGAGCTTCTGTAAAGCTTGGAAGGAAGGAGACGAGGTACTGGCAGAAGTAAAGCTGTGAGGACGGGGCGTGAGTAGTGCTTGGGTAGCTCAGTTGGTAGAGCACTCGCCCGCGAAAGGCAAAGGTCCCGAGTTTGAGTATCGGTCCGGCACACAGTTTTAATCTGCCAGGAAGTTTCTTATTACAATGTGTTTATTGGCTAACGATACGAGCTCCTGACTACCAAACCCTTCTGTGAAAATAGCACGTCAATATAAACTTCCAATTTCCGCAGTATTAGCGGTGCAAATTTTAGGCGATTCACTCGATTCGTCTTATGTAGCGTATCTAACGATTTATAGTGGAGGCGATGTAACGCTATAGTGGTACATCTCCATACCTTGCACAACTGCAACTACTTATAGTGCTTACAGATCCCACAGGGTGTCCTCTACTTCCCCCCCCCCCCCAAAATACGGTAGGATTATTGTTCTTTCTGTAATTATCATGCTTCTGTCCTCTGCCGGGAAAGGCCTCCTACAGGTTCGCAGGAAAAATTCGATTGATTGGAAATGAATATAATTTAATAAATATTAGTTGAAATACATTAAAGAAAGGCTGGGGCGTACGTAGTTTCTTTCGCTTTACGTAAAAAAAAGGGAACTAGCTCTTAGACTCCTATGCACTTTATTTCCCGCACTTCTTTATTGAGAACAATAAGGAGTCGCTGACAATGGACGATTGCATGCACCGTCAGCTGCTCCACCTACCAGACGCCTTGACGCTGGCTAGCGAATCGTGCAAGTATACCTTTCACTCCACACATCCTTGCCACAAACGTATGTCGTGGTGCAATACACCGACTTATGTAACTTTGCATTATTTTTTTTAGTTATGATTTATCAACTCGTCATGGTTTTACTAGTAGGTCTTGCCTGTTTCTGTTAATTGCATGCATGCTAATAATCAGGATACTGTATTAAGCACCGCAAAATCCCAATAAAGAGGACTATTTCTTCCTTACAGATGCAAAATGCTAAAACGTTAAAGCCTATTCAAAACGACTTACAAAACAAATATCCAGTGTTAAAAAGAGGATACTAATGACCGCATGTGTTGGGGAAAATAATCCTATTTGAACAAAATGCCCTGGGTTTTCGTAGTCTTTATCCGAAATCGGCAATTTGAGTGATGGCATGCCTGCTCCAGGGGCTGTCGAGAGACTGCCGCTGCGAGCTGCTCACCACCTATTCTGATAGAACACCAGCACAGCATTGAAGCAGTATAGAATGAGGTACCCATAGCTCTCATCGATCTCTATGGCCAACCTAGTTAGAGCTCATGCCGCCCCTGCAGATGGTAGCTCTGTGTACTAAATTTAGCTCCTCGTATACTCCGAAGTCAGTTACAAATTTAACTACATGTCCTTCCTACTCTACAGCTTACGCACAATAACTAAAAAATGGTTATTTCCTATTCTTCCCGGCACTGAAATTTAATGACAAGAAACGTAGCGTCTTTCACAAACACGTTGACGTGCAGAGAAGTTTGTAAGTAAAAGTAAGAGACAGCAGAATAAAAACTTTCATATCACATAAAATGCAGTTTTTCGTTCAGCTCAGCCTCGCCAAGCCCGTTCTTTGCGACTTTATCATCGCTCACGTGGTTATTACGATTCTCTCCTTACAGTGGTCTGCCTCCTAGCCAAACGCGTAATACACCAAGTTGCCCAACAGTTGCTAGTTACGAACTAATCGTGTAAAGACTTCTGGGTTCATATGCGGGTAGTTTCATGCCTATGAGCAGCATCTAGGCTATTCTTATAATTCGTTAGTGGTACATATGACGATCTTTCCATAAGTCAAGGCAGCTATGGTACACACATCAAAAAAAGTTTTGCATCACCCCCGTTCCCAGATCACCTGAAGATTGACTGTGGATATTGTATCACCGACACAGTCCTTTTGACTGTTCAGAGATGTCACTCAACCCGCCCAAAGATGTAAACAACCATGCATGAGCAGTGCCTATTAGACGGAGAGGGGCCGACAGCCCATCAATTCCAGCCATCCCACCGGGAAGGAGGTACACGGCTCGTGTTGTCTGTAGTTCAGCCATGCCTAGACGGTCAATGCCGTAGTTCGATCTCGTCCGCATCGTTACTTTTTGCCAGGAAGGGCTCTCAACAAGGGAAATGTCAAGATGTCTCGGAGTGAACCATCTAAACATTCATGGTGGTGTCTGTTTGTTCTATATTGTGTCTCCCTACCACTTTCGCGCAACGACGCTCTGAGCGTGTTTTTTAGGGAATTAACTAGTTTGAACCTGGGACCTGTTGCTGGTAAGGAGACGCCAGACCACACATGACATGTAGAATTCAGAAGAGTTCAGTGAGGCTAGCGATGATATAACCAAATACTAAATGATCTCAGCGTCAGCTCCACTGCACTCCCTGTAAAAGAATCTTAATACTAACTAAATTTAGTGGAAAGGGTTCAAGGGTTTCCTATTTTTAGTTAGCTGGTAAAATAACGTCGAAAAAGCAGTTAGGTTTACCATTGGAAATTTTATTCTACTCACAAAACATCATTTATAAATTGCACTATTGCTAAAAGGAAATGTTTTGATACAGGATGGTAAAAACCAACTGCGTTCAACAAAAATGTGAACGAATATTCCCTGAATGGTGTTTCCTAGTTCTACAATGGATCGAAGGATGACCTATGCCATATCACATCTATAATCTCGGTTTAATTTAAGTTTCACAAAAGAGAAAACTATCAAAATGGTCTACAACTATCAAAATGGTCTACAGTGACCCTCAAATATCTTTAATTACTTATTTAACTTGTCGTAAATGACAGTGGTTGATGTGGCTTCTCAATAACTATATAAAAGAAAAATCATCGCTTTTCAGATCTGTACTTCAAGTGGCAAATGTGAACACCGTAAGTTTTAATTAACGATCGACACTAGTATTACGCAAAAAGGGGGTGTAACAGATAAGACTTCTGCAGTTCTGAGTGAAGCCTTATGCGCTCAAAAATGCGGCATCGCGTGCGTTCATTACCTTGTCGGTGTTTAGGCAGCGTCAGGGCGGCGGCTGGCAGCACAGCTCCGCTCACGTCGCCATCTCGGAAGCAACTCTTTTAACTTCTCCTTACTACAATTCACCGAAGTTGGTTTAAAAAAAAACCTATCTGGCTGTGTTTTAATCTGACCAATCAGGGTCTCAATTTTAAACTTCAGCTCCGCCTACAAAAATTCTGTCTATCCAATGAGAAACGTTATACTTTTCATGGTGGGGCAATGTTTTTAAAGTTTGCAACGTAACAGAGACGCTAAAAAGTCTCACGCTAAAACGTGCGGGTGGTGTGGTCCTTTTAGCGTTATCGTAAGATCTATACTGTTCTTCTGGAGGGCTCTATCTTTTAACATGGGCTGGGGGGTGGTCCTTGACGTACCTGAGACACGAAAAAGTCTCACGCTAAAACTTGCGGGTGGTAGTGGCCCTTTTTGTGTTATCGTAAGATCTATACTGTTTTTCTGGAGGGCTCTAGCTTTTAACATGGGCTGGGGGGTGGTCCTTGACGTAACAGAGACGCGAAAAATCCTCACGCTAAAGCGTGCGGGTGGTAGACTTAGCGGTAGGCTTGCGACGTGGGTGTCCACTCCGTCCGTTATCGTAGGGCCTTCTAGCTTAACACGGTTCTGCTCTTGGCTTCTGTCTTCGTTTCTCCCCTCGGAACTGCGTCTGCCTCACGGTGGGAAGGTACGACATGCATTTAGGCATTCTTGTGTTAGTCTGTGGTATTCCATTTGCTCACTCGTTACTCGTATTACTTTGGTTACTTTAATGTCACGATTTATTTGGAGCTATGTGACATACTACTAGATTTGCTTATTATGTCAGGGTTTTCATGGAAGGTTGGTGGATTTGCCTGACACCTTACAACCAAAGCGATGTTGTTCGGACATGGAGCAGATACAAGAGACAGGAACTGTCGATGAAAGCCTCGCTCAGGCCGTCTAAGGGCTGGTACTGCAGTGGCTGACCGCTGCCTACGGATTACGGCTCGGAGGAACGCTGGCAGCAACGCCACCATGTTGAATAATGCTTTTCGTGCAGCATCGTGTTACAATTCAAACTGTGCGCAATACGCTGCATGATGGGCAATTTCACTCCCGACGTCCATGGCGACGTCCATTTTTGCAACCACGACACCATGCAGCAAGTTACGATGGGCCCAACAACATGCCGAGTGGACCGCTCAGGATTGGCATCACGTTCTCTTTACCGCTGAATGTCACACATACCTTCAACCAGACAATCGTCGGAGACGTGTTTGGAGGCAACCCGGTCAGGCTGGCTGAACGCCTTAGACACAAGAGGTTCCCTGATGTTTTCGGGTGGCATTGTGTGGGGCAGACGTACGCCGTTGGTGGTCATGGAAGGCGCCGTAACGGCTGTTCGATACGTGAATGCCGTCCTCCAACTGATAATGCAACCATATCGGCAGTATATTGGCGAGGCATTTGTCTTAATAGATGACAATCCGCGCCCCAATCGTGCATCAAAACGACGTCGCTCGACTATAGTGGCCAGCATGTTCTCCAGGCATGAACCCTATCGAACTTGCCTGGGATAGATTAAAAAGGACTCTTTATGGACGACGTGACCCCCCAACCACTCTGAGGGGTCTACGCCGAATCGCCCTTGAGGAGTGGGACAATGTGGACCAACAGATGAACTTGTGGATAGCATGCCGCGACGAATACAGGCATCCATGAATGCAAGAGAACGTGCTGCTACGTATTAAAGGTACCTGTGTGTTCAGCAATCTGGACCACCACCTCTGAAGGTCTCGCTGTAGGGTGGTACAACATGCAAATTGTGGTTTTCTTGAGCAATAAGAAGGGCGGAAATGATGTTTATGTTGATCTCTGTTCTAATTTTCTGTGCAGGTTCCGGAACTCTCAGAAACGAGGTGATGCAGAACTTTTTTTGATACGTGTACATCTTGCGATAATGCGACAACATGGAGAATTCCACATTGTGTATCGAACCGGTACAGAAGTGTGTATCTGAATGCTAACATAAAATAGGGTTCCTGTGTAGGAGGTAATGGTAAAGGTTGGATTAGGACTCTGTAAATTTATTACGCACGAGTACAAATGGAACAAAAATGAATCAGAATCAACTATTGTGCTTCAGAAAAGTCCCCCAGTGCGTACACACAGACTTGACAACGACAGGGAAGGCGCTGAATACCATTAGCATTGCCATCATTGTGTGTCACCTGAGGACATTCGGCCTTTTTGCAAAGTGCCTCCCACGCAGTGGTTTCTTCAGTTGTGGAAGAGGTCCAAATCACACAGACGGAGATCTGATGAGTTGGATGGAGCAGGATCTATATTGTAGCACAGCCAACGTCTCACTGATAAATGTTTTAGGCGCTGGTAACGAGTCATCCTTGCATGGGGTCCCAATCTGTCGGTTGGTTTCGGTAATGTTACCGACGGGTTTTCGAATGCAGTTACGGTAATACCATTCGCTCACATACCATAGTTGCCCTTAATTACTGAATGACCTTCGTATAGTCCGTTACACGACGTATTGTTGCGTAACCAAATGACAAATATCGAAATAAGTGACAGGGACAGAAAAGCAGAGGAAAGGCCAATTCTTTTCTACACACAGTATGCGAAAGAATTTGCCCCTCTAACAGCAGTGTAATATAGGTCTCTACAGAAAAGATGCGTTCCTAATATTAGGAAAAATCACAGTTTTCAAGAAGAGTTTTCGAACAGATACACAAAATTATAGGCTAATATCTCTGACGTAGATCTGTTGTACAGCTCTGGAACATGTTTTATGGTCGCGTATTATGACGTTTGTGGAGACCAGAAGTCTCCTCTGTAGGAATCAACATTGATTTCAAAAACATTAGTCCTGTGAAACCGAGCTCACTGTGTCCGTCAACGAGACCGAAAGCGTTAGATAAGGCTTCGTGGTAGATACAGTGTTCCCTGACATGCGGAAGGCGATACAGTTCTGTACTGCCGCCTAATGAACGAAATACGAGCGTATGGGATCAGAATATGTATGTCATTGTACTGTAGAGCTTCTAGCAAACGGAACACACTACCGTATAGCATTCTCAATGCAGAGAAATCTTCAGATGTAAAAGTAATGTTGGGCGCAGACACAGGGAGTGTTCACAATATGTCCATATAAATGACGTTGTGGACAGCATCAGAAGTTCCATGATGCTTTTCGTGGGTGATGCTGTTTTAGAAAGAGAAGTCGCGTCACTAGAAAGAAGAGAGTAGCGAAATGCAGGAAGATCTGCAGAGGACCGACGTTTGATACGCAGAGTGGCAATTAGCAAGCTAGCCTATGGTAGTGGCAGTTCTTTGTACGCCAAACGACTAAAAAGCTGTAACCAAAAGGTGCCACATTTATCAATAGCGCAAGGAAATCTGACATTCGTTAAATAGTAGCCCCTGTGTGGATCACCTAATGTGTCATCTAACTTGACATAAAATTAATTTAATTCCTTCAAACCCACAACAGAATCAATGACATCTTAGGAAATGAGAATTGGTGTCGTTGAAAAATTAATAACAAGGACCTTCGGTATGACAAAGAGATTTATTAACTAATATCGAGGTCAATAGAGAACAAACATATAAACAGAAACTTCAACTGTATAACATATCATTAGCACAAACTCAGGTTGGTTGGCAACGGACTTGCGGAACCTAACTAGAATTTACGTGTACGTGACACTGGCTACTGCTAGTGGAAGAATGCTAGTCTAGGCAAGCACAATATGCCGTATCCTTCGAGTGATTGGTCTCTCGTATCATAATATAATTAAGCATGCAATGGACACTGGGAGAGACTACGGCAAGTACAAGGCTGCTATAAGAAAAGATGGTCGTGAAAACGATTGATAGGCCTCTGAATTTGCACAACATTACTGATATAGCCCGTGAAAGACGAGATGCTTTCGTCTGTGTGTGGGCGCTGCCGAAGCTGCTAGGATCGGTGGCGCGTCGTGTTGCGGGTGATGAACCCCGACTGTACTCCGCGATGGTCTAGAAGTAAGACCTAGCCTCTACCGTTGCTCAACCAAAAAACAGTCGTCCCCCCCCCCCTCCCCCTATGTTCTTGATAAACCTGTCATGGCCCAGCAATGGTTGCAGTGCCAATCATGTTTTCTACCAAGGAGACTCTATCTTCCTCGACCAGTCACTGCAGTGCTGTACATATTCTGTTCTCTGAAAAAACAGCACACAATGCCTGGAGGTGCTGCAGCCAAACCTCCGGCGCATTTAGAAGGTGAGGGAAGCTTCCTAGTGAAAACAAGCCCCGTCTCGTCCATAAAACGATTAAGTTGGCGCTGTTTTAACGAGGCGCGGGGGCATCCAAGAAACGCGACATCCAGAGAAATTCGTCCTCCCGTCTCACAAGGTACGCAGTTCTTGTAATAAACACATTAGCTGGGTGCTAGCCCGACACCGCTTTACCTAGATCCGCACACGGGATAAGGAGGCCAGACTTCCATACCACGTCCATTCGCTAATAAAGCGGTTAGGCTGGCGCCAGGATGCCCGGCGCCTCCAGTTTCTAAAGAAGTGTCATTTCGCATCCAGCCACGGCGTTCCCACCCTCTAGCGTTCCCTTCCACTAGCGGAACTAGGCCGACCGCCAGAATGGCGGCCTCATAGAGGAAGGCTAGCAGGGAGAAGGTTCCGCGAACTTGCTGGCTGCTCGGGGAAAGTTCTGTAGCTATCCCTCGTGCAATGGGCACCTCCAGCGTCCAAAAATTTGTCTCTATAGCCAAGTTTAATTCTACTAATGCTATACACGTCATACAAGTACTAGAAGATCAATCACTTGTTTACCCTAACCCTAATAGTACATCAGATTAATATCAGTCAGGGGAAATTGAAATACACCAAAGGTGAAACAAAATCAAAGGGGAAGTGCCTGACGGGTATTACCACGGCAGTGGCTTGCCCGGAATGAACCGCCGTCTTTCAAATAGACCCTCAACATAAACAAATCTATTCCAAATACATAGACACAGAGACCCTTTATTGTGTGATTGCAATCTCCGGAAGCAGCTACTTACGTAAAATGTCTAGGAAAATGCGCAAGGATCGATTAAAGGTGGAACAGCCGATTAAAATTAACCATGAGTAAAGCAGATTCCAGACTAAGATTCATTAGAAGAATCCAAAGGAGATGCAGTCAAAATGGTTCAAATGGTTCTAAGCAATATGGGGCTTTATCTGAGGTCAACAGTCCGCTACACTAAAAACTACTTAAACCTAACTAACCTAAGGACATGACACACATCAAAGTTCAAGGCAAGATTCGAACCTGCGACCGTAGCAGCAGCACGGTTCCGGACTGAAGCGTCTAGAACCGCTTGACCACAGCGACCGGCTGAAGTGGATCCACGTGTGGACACCCGAAACCGAAACCACAGACGAGAAAACTAATGAATCTGGGCAATTGTCGATTGAAAGGTGAGAATAGTGGTGACAACGCATAACATGAAAAAATTGCATTACAATTTATGAGCGAAATGATACACAAGAAAGCTTCGCGCAAGGCAAATGCCGCATTTATGAATATCGACAAAAAACTAAACAGTTTTTAAGATGTTTCGAAAATGTTCCTTCCGTTTTTTATTGTCGATTTGTTAATTTTAATGAGATGTGAGCGCACCAATTTACGCCGAAATCCAGCAGTAACAATAGCACTGATGGCCTTGCACTGAAGGGGGGCGAACTCTGCTTCATGAGTTCGGAAGACTGTGGACGGTGTACCGTGGCTGTATTCCCGTTTTATCAGTGGTATACATGGGCCTCACATCAGACAGGGCACTCACCTACAGAGAACACTGCATGAACACGAAGTATGAAGTAGCTGCTGAAAACGACATACACTAGTAGGCGCTGCATGGGATGCACAGTCCAGGACACTGCAGCTTCAGTCTTGTGCTACTCAGCTGCGGAAGTTCGTATGCCTTGTGTAATGTAACTCCACCCATGCCAAACAAGTGGACTTACCATTCAGTGCACCATGTCGCGTCACCTCAGTTCGTCTGAGGCCAACACCGGTGGCTAGCTGTAATGCCTAGACGGTATCGCTCCCGCTAGCATCAAGCGCAAATTGGCAGCGAGGAAGGAAAAACCTAAATCGTTTACTTCGGTGGCCCACCCCATATCTGTATACCAACCAGCCAGCCGCTGACTTAAATGAAGGGCGAGTTTTCTGCATACAGCAGAAAATTTCATTAGTGGACCGCAAAAAACGAGAGCAGAAACGTGACAATAAGAAATTGCACCTCCTAGATTGCTATGTACCTAGGAAGAAAACTGTTTCCACAACATACAGAGGAGTGGAACATACGGAAATCTTTGAACAGACTACGTTCCAGTGTTGCAAAAACCAGGAGCAACTGACGATTATCAGCTGTGTCGTTGTGGACAAGAACGGACTACCCTCTACACTCATGCTTATAAATTAAGGATAATGCTGGTACATGGTGAAACAACGCCTTGGTGGGCGGCTTCAGGGTTTAAATGTATGACCATGCGGTGCATTTGACCTGCGGTCGTCGCACGGTGGCGCTGGCAGCAGCCCACATACGCAGAGGTGTGTTGGTGCATGTCAGAGTACGGTACAGCGAGTAAGTCTGCAGACGTTTTCAGACGTGCTGATGGTGACTGTGTGTTGAAAATGGCTCAGAGAGCACATGTTGATGACGTTATGAGGGGTAGAATACTAGGGCGACTGGGGGCTGGTCAAACACAGCAAGTCATAGCACAGGCCCTCCGTGTGCCACAAGTGCGATCTCAAGCTTATGGCAACGATTCCAGCAGACGGGAAACGTGTCCAGACGCTACAGTACGGCACGTCTACAGTGTACAACATCACAAGAAGACCGATATCTCTTCAGTAGTGCCCGCAGACGGCCACGGAGTACTGCAGGTAGCCTTGCTCGGTACCTTACCGCAGTCGCTGGAACAGTTGTCTCCAGACACACAGTCTACAGACGACTGAACAAACATGGTTTATTCGCCCGGAGACCAGCAAGGTGCATTACATTGACCCCTGGTCACAGTAGAGCCCGTAAAGCCTGGTGTCAAGAACACAGTACATGGTCATTGGAACAGTGATCCCAGGTTAGGTTCACACACGAGTCCAGGTATAGTCTGAACAGTGATTCAGGCCGGGTTTTCATCTGGTGTGAACCAGGAACCAGATACCCACCCCTTAATGTCCTTGAAAGGGACCTGTGTGGAGGTCGTGGTGTGATGGTGTGGGGTGGTATTATGACTGGTGCACGTACACCCCTGCATGTCTTTGACAGAGGAACTCTAACAGGTCAGATGTGTCGGGACGTCATTTTGCACCAGTTATGTCCGCCAGTGGGTCCTGCCTTCCTCCTGACGAATGATAACGCACGGCCCCACCGAGCTCCCATCGTGGAGGAGTACCTTGAAATAGAAGATATAATGCGAATGGAGTGGCCCGCCTGTTCTCCGGACCTAAACCCCATCGAGCACGTATGAGATGCTCTCGGTCGACGTATCGCTGCACGTCTTCAGACCCCTACGACACTTCAGGAGCTCCGAGAGGAACTGGTGCAAGAATGGGAGGCTATACCCCAGCAGCTGCTCGACCACCTGATACAGAGTATACCAACCCGTTGTGCGGCCTGTGTACATGTGCATGGTGATCATATCCCATATTGATTTCGGAGTAGATGTGCTAGAAAGAGTGGCGTTTTGTAGCACATGTGTTTCTGGACGGTTATCACCAATACCGTGGACTTACAGATTTGTGTCGTGTGTGTTCCTTATGTGCCTATGTTATTAGCGCCAGTTTTGTGTAGTGCCACGTTGTGTGGCACGACATTCTGCAATTATCCTTAAATTTATGAGCATGAGTGTACATCATGTAGTTGGAACTAGACCAAAACGCCTGCACTGTTGAGGAGCTCAAGAAGGCCACGCCAAATGTGCTACATGTGGCCAGCTTTTCGTCTATATTTCCTAACTGTATAATGTTAAATATTACATGTTTGTTTATGCATAGCTTTTAGTTCGTCATTACACACACTTAGGTGACAAAAGTCACCAGCCGAGGAGAGGCGCTGCAGGCGATGTCGTGCTGTCAGTAAAGGTATTCGCGTGAGCCGTCTGCTGCCGCAGCCCATTAACGCAAAATTTCACCTCACTGTCCTAATGGATACGATCGTCGTACGCCCCGCATTGATTTCTGCAGTTATTCCACGCAATATGACTTGTCTGTTAGCACTGACGTCTCTACTCAAACGCCGCTGCTCTCGGTCGAAAGTGAAGGCTGTCTGCCACTGCGTTGTCCGTGGTGAGATGGTGACTGAAATTTGATATTCTGAGCAGGCTCTTGACACCGTGGGTGTATTGGATTCCCTAACGATTTCCGAAATGGAACCATTCTGTATGCAAAGTCTTCTAATTCCTGTCGTGCGTCCATAATCACATAGGATACCTTTTCACGTGAATCACCTGAGTACAAATGACAGCTCCGCCAATGCATTGCTCTTTTATGCCTTGTGTACACTGTACTACAGGAATCTGCATTAGTGTAAAAAATTGTGAATTTGTGGTAAGATCTTATGGGAACAAACTGCTGAGGTCGTCGGTCCCTAAGCCTACACACTACTTAATCTAACTTGACAACACTTTGGAGAACAGACACACCCATGTCCGATGGAAGACTTGAACCTCCGGGGAGGAAGGGGGGGAGGGAGAGGAGCCGCCCAGACAGTGACGAGATGCCTAAGACAGCGCGGCTACCCCGCTCGGCTCTGCATTTGTGCATATCGCTATCCCATAACTTTCGTCACTTCACTATACTATATTTTGATGCTTCTGATAGGATTACATAACACTTGATATCCAATTTTAGCAAAGTAACCAGTATATCCTTGCCACTCCACATGTGTGTTTATATGGAAAAGCCTTCCTGATGTAGCGCTTGGCCTGCGCAGCACATTAATCTCTTGTTTGCCCCTACCATACTGGTCTGTTCCCTTTAACTTGAGAAGCATATACCACTCATTGTGAGGTAGACCAGAGTGTCGCCAAGGATGGTCATCATTGTGTGGGGCTCAGAAAGGAAATTTTCCCCTGCTGTGGCTTAAGATACTCTGACCCGTCACCCCACAGACTTGTCTCGCGGCTCATATACCCAGAGTACGAGTGCGCTCGCGACACTTTCAGCGCTTCTTCTGGGGTAAGAACTTCTCTCTCCATTAGTCTTCACCATCAGGCATTGAAATATTCAGTCTGACTTGTAGTCTGTCGCAACCGTCCTCATTTCTGTATTATGTTTCCTTAATTTGTGTTTCCGTAGTTTTGCAGAACTGCGTGTTTATATTTAAGTGCCAATCAGAAAGAGTCATAGTTCGTAAGAATTTGAGTTTTTCTCGTTTGTAATGATTTGTGTTCCAACCCACGTTAGTAATGTTACACACAGAGCAGAATTCTTCAAGTGCTATTTACCCATTTCATATAGTACATTCCCTACAGTTGGTTGATGAAACCTGTTCCCTCCGTTATAAACGTTTTGTGAATTCCCACCTCAGATAAGGAAACTTCTGTGTAATGATTTGAAATGTCCAATCTGCTGGCTTCACTTGCAAGTAGACTACTTTGTTCCTGTTCTCGTGTACCGTAGAAATTCATGCTCTCTTTTACATGCGCAGTGATATCTGCGAGACTCGGTTTACTATGAAAGGTAGACTCGAATGTAGCCGCCCGTGTGCGCTTAGATTCCAAACATATTCTCGCCGGTCGCCCAGTAGCTATTAAATATTAGTTTAGCGAGATTCATGACATGATTATTTGCTTAATGAATACTTCTTCTTCTTCTTCTGCTTCTTCTTCTTCCTCTTCTTGTTCTTGCGTTACGGCCTCTGTAGGACCACGGGTAGCCCCTTCGTGGACTGCATTTTCCTCTTCTTCTCCCAGAACCTCTTCATTCTTTCTCTTCTTCTCTCCAGCTCTTCTTCCGTGATCTTCAGTTCCCTTTTCTCCTGTCGGCTCCACTGGTGACACTTTAATCTTATCCTGTATTCTTCTGTGTTATTGATCTCCGGCGTATTGGTCCGTGTATATTTGTTCCTCCAATTTTCCTTTCCTTCGCCACGATCCCCAATTCGAACCAGTCTTTCCGAAGTTCAACAACCCACTTGGTTCCTGTCCTTCCCCTTGTCCTCCCTGTTGTTTCCCACACTCTCTTCGTCATTCTGTCCACACTCATCCTAACTACATGCCCAGCAAACCTTGCCCTTTTGAGTTTGATTTCCCCGGATATTGTTCTCATGTTCCGGTACAATTCTTCCCTAGGTCTTCCCATCCACCTCTCTCCACCTCTTTTGGGACCTAATATTTTTCTCAGTATTTTTCTCTCTTCTTTCTCTAGTTGTTCTGCCCCATTTCTTCCTAGCGTCATCGTCTCATCAGCATATAATATTGCATTCCTCACCGTTGCCTTGTAGTGGCGTATCTTTGCCTCTGTGGATATATTATTTTTATTGTATATGTCTCTCGTCATGCAGAAGGCTGACCTCATCTTCTTTTATCCTCTCTATTATTTCCTCCTTGCTCCTGTTCTTTCCTGTTATAAATTCTCCCAGATATTTAAACTTGTCCATCATTTGCACAGTGCCTTCCGGTGTTTCCCATTCTGTAATGAATACTTGTATATACATATATCCTTTCCACCAGGTTAATGGAGTTTTTAAAATTATTGTGTTTTGTGCTACATTAGTTTTAATTCTACCCCACAGGGACTGATCCCGTGGCCATAAGCCATTACTCACGATAGAGCCTTTCCTATGAGCCATTACCTTAATGAACTTTCTTCTGTGTTTTGAGCATCGGCTGCTCTCGTTGTAGTTTGATTGCATGTTGCTCTGTGTAGCCCGTGCGTGCAAATATTTCGTCTCCTGTGAGTGTGCCTGATCATGAACATGTGTCATTCCCCTGATCCTTGAGGTTACCTCTGTTGTATAAGTTATGATTTGTATGATAGTAAGTGCTTCTCGGATCCACAAGAGCACAACATATGCTAAGTTCTCTATATATGTCTGACTGAAGTAATAATTAAGTGTGCCTGTTAGTTTATGTTGTTGGTAAGGGCTAATGGTGCAGTAGATTTGCATTATAGACAATGCAGTCTTTGGTGATTATTCTCAAGTCATTACCGAATCTAGGCCCTGTCATATTTTTGTATTTATATTACATCACGGCAGAATTAATTAATTCACTTAAAAGGTCTGATTTAGGGAGCTACTGCGCTCCATATGACTCCTTATTACTTGCTCCTTCTGTGCTAGCGTTTTCTCTTGCTCTATAGTTTACCAAAATTCTGGACCTGACTCCGTTATTTGCGCTACAGCCGGCAGTAGCTCTCCTTTTGACAACTTTTTAAATAAAATAAAATGAAGAAGCAGTCCCCCTTCAACGATATTTTGTGAAATGTCAGAAATATTCTTGTTATCGGTATTTAACAACAGGTGAAACAATAATTCGTGAGTATTATGCTAATCTTTCCACTGGCCAATTGAAAAAATATACTTGGATAGAAAAAACTCATTTCTCGTCAGGACGAGAAACTTGCCCACAAAGACGCTTCTTAATGGCAAAACTAATAAGACCTCAAGTAAGAAACTTTGGAACATTCAACCTGCAAAACCCAGCGTGTGTTTCAAATAGTTGGTCTGACCCAGAAAATTAACCAAGAGCCAGACACACCTTTAAGATGCAAGCTGAATTACTGTGCACAAATTGATTAACTAACATGAACAATTTATGGTCCTAGCTCTGGATCCTAAAGTGGAGAATTACGGAATATTAAGCATGAGATTAATAAAAGGCGTTAACAGAAACAAGTTTTAAATGAGCACATTAAGTTATTCAGTTAAGACACAAGCATGAAACGAATTTATGTAACAACCTCAGCTGATAATACAAAGCTACACAGCTTGGTTACGCCAAGAGAATCTATTCGTTCTCAGGGTTATTTGGAAGTCTTGAGAACGTGCTCCTTAGACAAAACTGACGTTCTAAAAATGATCTGTGAGCTTCTAAATAAATAAGCAATGTGAGTGTTAGCATGACTCTTAGACTGAGAAACCATCTACGAAAGCACTCTGAACTTGAGGTAGATAACTGTAATGATCTGAGTAAATTCTGACCAAGAGTTGCCCTAAGGTGCCAGTGTTGCTAATAATACGCACCATGAGATATCAGCATAACGTGTGCAGAGCGTTGACGTTGCGACCGACTGCCTCTCTGAAATATAGAACGAGGGTCATGCTTCTGAGAATATGAACCCTGGACCCCCAGTCAGCTGCTCGGGCGGAGAGTGTAGCTCACAGCGATTCATTCCATGCCAAGATCCCGTCGAACTCCAAGATACCCACTTCTCTCTGTCCCTGCATGTGCTCCCAATTTTCTAGCTTTCCTTCTTGCAAAACAAGACCTGACTGCCAATCGCTGTACGAGAACAGTGAGGCAAACAAAGGCGTGATTGCTTCTTCCGCAAAAAAATCCCCCCAAGAAAAACGCTTCGCGTTAAAACTGCAGTGAATTTTCGATCCACGCCTCTTTTCCAAAAGACTTATCCGTATAATTCTTCTTCCGGACATCACGCATTTTCGCGCTCAGCCCGCTTCAGACGTCATCAGAAAGTAAAAAACTACGCTTGAGGCTACGCCGTGTTTCTTTAGCACTAGTCCGTTATTTGCTGAAGACGCTCTTTAAAACACAGCAGCAAATCGGTCTCTCGCTGATAAATGTTCCTCCCCTGCTCGGCCTCTAGGCTGGAGAGAAGTCGTAAACGAACAATAGCACCCGTCCCCCGGGTTTCGCTCGACGATGCAGCTATCATAAAGACAACGCGTTAAGCCGCCCATCTACAGGCCGACTTGTCGTCCAATGCCCCGCCCCCTCCCCCTCCGTTGCGCTGGAGGCCGGTCTATCTGACTGTGTGTGCGCACACTGCGGCTGCATGGCGGACCTCCACCTGCTCCCAATCGCGTGCTAGTTTCAACCACGACAAAACAGAAGGGATAAGGACGGAGTGTGAGGTGACAAATAGAGACTGGGGCTCGCAGGTAGCGGAGCGCCGGTCAAGTCGACGCACCCTGATCCTGAAACCAACCGCTATAAAATCAAGGAGAACATGTCGCCGCAGACCAGCTCGGCAGGGGGAGTTTGGCCTACTGGTCGGCCTGTGAATGGGCAGCTTTACACTACCCACCCTGTGAGAATGCCAGAATTCTTGCGGGCTGCTCGGGCCCACTTTTTTGTTATGTCAGATACTGTTGTACCTTCTTCATGTCCAGTGTGCTCCCTGTCCCAAGCACTCTCAGAAAACAAAGAAAAAAGAAGACCTGCACCCATGTGGAATGTAGTTAACATATCAACTTAGTTAAAGGTCAGTACATACAGCCACTGCAGTCCAGTTCCCTTCTATAAGCCATTATCCTCTTAGTAGACTGAAATTCTCATACAAAATGAAAAGGGACATAACCAGATGGCTTGTCACTTTTCGACCCTTTCACCCAGAGTTTGCAACCTCTAGCTTGCAGCTATTCCCACGTCCAAACTAATTTGTGGTGGCCGGCCGCGGTGGTCTCGCGGTTCTAGGCGCGCAGTCCGGAACCGTGCGACTGCTACGGTCGCAGGTTCGAATCCTGCCTCGGGCATGGATGTGTGTGATGTCCTTAGGTTAGTTAGGTTTAAGTAGTTCTAAGTTCTAGGGGACTGATGACCACAGCAGTTGAGTCCCATAGTGCTCAGAGCCATTTGAACCAAATTTGTGGTCGGTAAACTCTTTGAGTTCAAAAAGAGAGTGCACTAGCCATCGAATGACGTTTTGTAATCTTCCAGAAGCCGAGCGGTCTGTCACAATCCACGCGGCTCCCCCCATCGGAGGTTCGAGTCCTCTCGCGGGCATGGATGTGTGTGTTGTCCTTAGCGAAGTTAGTGTGTAAGCTTAGGGACCGAGGACCTCAGCAGTTTGGTTCCATAAGACCTTATCACAAATTTCCAAATTTTAATGTTCCAGAATCGTACTTCAGGGATGGTAGCTACAAGAGGAAGTCGAAGTTTCAATCATCATCTCAAAAAAATGAAGTTATCCAATTATTTTTTTGTTTGTTTCTGGGTACTATTTGCTCAAAACGTCCTGAAAGAGCGATCCTTAGTTCTAGATTGTCTGAAGCCAGTAGAAATAGGTCGACCTGAGGCCATGAGTGTTTTTTTCTGGCCTAACGGTATAGTACCGATGTGTAATGTAGCTAGGGTTGCCATCTGTACATTGGATTGTATATTATTTCACGCAATCGTTCTCTATACTTTATTAGAACAATGACGTACATGAGAAGACTTTATTTCACTTTTTTTGGGCTCATTTATGTATATCACTAAATCACCCCAAAAGGTGATAGCAATTTCTCATATAAGTGATCAGTTGACAGGGTGTATACGACCCGGGACATTCGGGAGATCCGGGAAAAACCCGGAAATTTTTTCGTTCGGGAGAAAACCGGGAAAAACCGGGGAATTTTTTAGAATTCCCGGAACTTTTCCTTGTTTTAGTCACCAGTTAAACTTGTGTGATTTTGACTGGTAAGAACCAATACTCTAACGAAGGGTATTACTGTATCCCTCTTCTGCAGAATAATGCTGCAGAAAAAAAATTATGAACGAGAGAAAAAAAAAACGAAAATAAAACTTAAGTCGCAAAGGAAATGCGCCATATCCAACAACGAAACACAGTACTCATACAAGCGTCTGCCAACCAAAGTGTGTCAAAGGCTTTAGGAACAATACGCAGTGCTTCCTAACAACAAATGAGTGTGACATGACAGCTGTTTACATTCGATTCATTTGAGCAGTTGCGGGGCGGGGGGCTCTTGCGCATGCGCAGTTGAGTCGCCTATGAGTAGTACCTTCTCCCGCTTCTGGTTATAGATGTGTGGCTGGGCGCCACTATCTAAATTGCTCCGGTTCGGAAAATATCGTAGATCCAGGGCTGATGCACAGAGCAGTCTGAGTTGTACTGGGGAGGTGGGTAGTCTCCACGTGACCTGTGTTTACGTTTAGTGCTTTTGTTGTTTCCTCTTCGTTTATTGCTCTTACATTAAACGAAAACAAAACGGATTTCTGAGGCCGGGAGCTGCCAGAAGAATTAAAATACGTTCGCATAAAAACGGAAGGCTAAAATATGTTGTTAGTTTCAGGTTTTATTTCCACTCATTAATCACCTTGCAGAACAATGAAGTTATTTTTGTCGGTTTGCTAAAGAGATTTGGCTTTTATTAATATTTTGCGCTGAGGCAGTCAATTTATTTGAAACGTAGTGTTTAATTTCACACTGTTGACTAGTTTCAACTGTTCGCTGCATTTGAAGTGCACGTTTTCCATCTTCTAGCTCGCATGGTATTATGCCATAATAAAGAACCAAACGTGAGATAATAACAGTACTGGTACTCAACAAAATTTACATCCGAATCCGGACATACGATTGTGCACTTTAAGCTGAATTACGCATTTTAGTATATTTCACGAAATTCCGATGCTCCTGAGGTATCCTTTGATGTCTTATTTCTTTTATGACATAATGCAAGATATTTTACTGTTTTACACTTACGAACATGCAGGCTTCCTTCGTCATCGTAGCTGCGCAGGCGCAGTGATGCCTGATATCTGGCGCTCTCTGGCAACTGCTGAAACGAACCAATTTCTAACAGGTCACGGGAAGATATTGCGAATGATGGTTTGAAAAGTGTTACTTTCAAAGTAAATTTCCTTTTACGCGAGATGAACTATGTGCGACAATGTACGATGAATTTCTTAAATCACAGAGCGTTTGATTCTCATGTAAAAATCAACGCTTTCAGGACGACCATCTAGAAGAATTTCGAGCCCAGAAGATTAGACATTTTCGTCGTTATTAAAAAATTTTACTGGCACATTTGTGTGATGTATCTTAAAGTGTAACACGCGCAAAATGATCAGCGTTATATGTGGAACCTTAGCTTCTCTTGCAGCCTCTTAATCTTCGAGACAAATATTATTTGAGAAGGCTTTGTTTTTCTTTTATCGAAACTACGTGCATTAATCTAAACCATTAACTTTTCTTTTTGTGTGTTCGCGCTACTTACGAGTGATCTTGCCATTGGTTGACTACACTAGGTGTCCTGTGCTGTCACCAGCTGCTGAGACCACGTGACATGAGCTATGACTGGCTTATAAAAGCGCGTCGCAATCTTGATTTCATTGCTTCGGAAAGTAAGATGCAGTGTTTGGTGGAATTCGAATTTATACCTCCGTAAAACGAAGAAATTCAGCGTACATCTTGCTATACATCAAAGATCTTTCCAAAACGTGTCTCCCCCCCCCCCCCCCCCCCCCGGGTTTCGTTTTCTAAAGTGCCGACAAATTCTACGTCTGTTTAGAAAACCATGAACATTCTAAGGATTGACAAGTTTTACAGTGCCGAGGAAAAGTATACTGTCATTTAACACGGAAAAAGTGTATTTTCACCCGGGAGAAAGTGTATTTTCACCCGGGAAATCCGGGAATTTTTTTCCTTTGTCTGTGAATGTAACCTAACCTCAACTGTCAATATTATCAGTGTCAAAGCTCCAGTCCAGAGATAGCGAAAACCTGTTGGTTTCACTTTCTTTGCAAATAGTTAAGTACCACATATGAATCTACTAGACTGTGTGTAATGAGGAAACATCCCTGTGTGAACCATTTGTTTCGCGAAATTTTAGCCAGCGGCCTCCAGAGTAGTCTACTACTGCTTGTTAAAACAGCTAGACTAGTCACATAATTTTTTCTTCTTATGAGACAACTGTTGCCAATCTCATTAATCTAACAGTTGTGTCACTATTGCAGTGTGGCAAAGCCTTGTGTTGGGTGTTTCAATTTGTCGTGTGTGAGGTGCATTGAGTGCAGTAAAGTGCGATTATTCGGTTTAGTAGCTTTATGTAGTAGAATCACAGACAAAGGCAACTTAATTAAACTTAGTACTCCCTGTGCAAGTATAAAACATATTCTAAATCGTGAAACAGATAATGAATATAATAAGAAAAAAATCGCCAGAAAGACTGATATGATAGTACAGAGAACAAAAAGATTGCAGAAGTATAAAAGTCAATAGGAAATCAAACATGGTTCTTGGTTAACTGATAATTCACGAAACGAATAATACGAAAAATGAAAATTATGTGGCGTTACATTTTCCTTTGATTCAGTTAAGATAGGTGATTGGAAACGTTTGTGCATTCATGTGTTGTGTATACATGTGTGTATGTTTTGATATGTTTATGATGGATGGCAGACTGTTCTTTTCAGATTAAGCAACACATGGGAACAAGAATTATAATGTAAAAAGAAAGGAAAACAATGTGGACTGCTTGAGAAATTTCTGTGTCTCTATTTCTGTACTATGAAACTGAATAAAGTTATTTATGTTAATTCAAGTACAGCTACAAGTATTCGTCTGGTTGGAGCCAAAATGGAAACTCTCGTTACAAAGGTGTATGCCCATATGCCATTCAAAATGTAATAGACTATTTAATTTAACTAGTGACAATTTATTTTACTGCTTACAAACTGGTGCTTCTAACAGGAAAAACATAAAACTGTTTCCATTAGCAGTGCAATATTTACAGCAAAAAATGGCATTCAAAGGAAGTTAATACATTTTTATGAAAGCAGAGAGCGATTCAAAAGTCAATTGAAAAATACAAATGACTTTTTATAATCTATCTGGACTAAGTGCTGACAACACAGATGCCAATTTTGGTGCTAACCATTCCTTATTTACAAATCTGAGGGATTTGGTAACAGGTTTGGTTAAGAGAAATTGCTACATGCACATAGTGCACAACTGTATGAGACATGCCTAGAGTTTTCTATCATATGACTTAAGAGACTGTGCTGCAAAAAGAAAAAAAAAAAATATGGAGTCAGTAGATGGAGACTTTCATTAAGCGAAACACCATGTGGAAACAACAACTCTCTTTTACCCTACATAGTTACATTATTTTTAATTTGGAAAGCCATCATAAGTTATTTTGTATGCTTGGGAGGAAAGTGTGTAATGATTGTACACAAATTATTGATACTTAGCACTGACAATCAATTGACTGAGGATTATTTACGTTATTTTAGCCATAATTTAAATTTGTTTAATAAAACGCTAAATTACCTGGAAGGAACTGCGGAACTGCATAATAATGTTGCATGTATGAGTATATGATATCATGGATAATCTGAAAAACAGACTAATAAAAAAACAAGATCTCCTCTTTGGATATGAAACGGGCAAAAAATGAAACTGCTGTCTTCATCTGAACTGACTAGTAAAATTCAGAAAACTTTTTTCTCTCATTTGTTGGCAAAGTTTTAGAGTACCTAAAAATTGTTTAATTTTAGTGACCCAAACTGGTTATTTACACTAAGCAACATGAATTTAAATAAGCAACGTTGAATTAGACCATTTTGTTAACATAGTTGAAAATTTAAAGCTGTAAAAACTCAAACATGGATTATGGGAAAATTGTGTTATAAAACAAATTTTACGATCAAATAATATATTTCTGAAAGTTTTACAGAAGTATCTGCAGCACAAAAATGGCAGATAATAGTAAATACATTAAATAAGATAAATGATGATTTCATAAATTTGTAGGAATTCATTTCACTTCTATTGTCGATTCCTGCCACTAGAGCATTTACAGGGATGAAACTAAGTCGCAGGGCGAAAGAAACAATGTCTCTGAATTTGATAAGGGATGAAAGACACAAAGTGTCTCAGAGTTTGATAAAAATTGAATTATTTATTTGTCTTAACTTAATTGTAAGAGTGCAAAAATGCTGTGAAGCTGTTCAGCAGTTTCAATTATTTGTTAAATATTGCTAACACAAACAAATAATGTGTTTTTTAAAAAGTAATCAAACAAAATAAATAATACTTTATTTTGATGATACACTTTTTCTTCCTACCTTAACAATCAGCGTACTTTATTCTCTAAAAAAAAGGGGGGACAACCCCACCCATACATAATACCGGAGTGTGTAACAAACGCGTGGCTTGGTCCTCCGCGTCCCCCCCTCCTCCTACACCTCCATCACCACATTGCCTCTCCCTCTCTGTCACCCCTCGCTGCGGTTTGAGTGCTGGGATGTAATGGGCAGATTTGCTTCCTGCGCACCTTGCATCCCACTGTGAATTATGAAGAAACTATACATACCTGCAGTCCTAATATTCATTGAAATCTCCACGCCACTGAACCGTTTCGCGCTACTAGAGAAGTCAGAACAAAGTGGCGCAGCCCAAAGGGGAACAACATTACAACAATCATTGCCGATTTTGTGGAAGTATACACCAACAATGCACCGTCATATGACAATACGGTCTGGAGGTGCAGACGCTTCCAATGTCTTCCGAAAAGTCTGAATGATGTGTAACGAAACTGAAATCGTCTATCTCTGAGGTATCTGCAAATGTAAGACAAGTAGAGGTCATGGTTCTCCAAAGACCAGAATACGTCAATGAGACAATAGCGGAAACTGTGAAAATCAGTCCTGGATCAATTTCAGCGTCTTGGACGACATTTTAAACGTAACAGAGACTGCCTAATATTTAGTTCCGCTACAGCCTGCTCCCATTCAAGAAGTCCATCGAACCGAAGTTGTAATGCAAATATTGCAGCTACACTCCTGGAAATTGAAATAAGAACACCGTGAATTCATTGTCCCAGGAAGGGGAAACTTTATTGACACATTCCTGGGGTCAGATACATCACATGATCACACTGACAGAACCACAGGCACATAGACACAAGCAACAGAGCATGCACAATGTCAGCACTACTACAGTCTATATCCACCTTTCGCAGCAATGCAGGCTGCTATTCTCCCATGGAGACGATCGTAGAGATGCTGGATGTAGTCCTGTGGAATGGCTTGCCATGCCATTTCCACTTGGCGCCTCAGTTGGACCAGCGTTCGTGCTGGACGTGCAGACCGCGTGAGACGACGCTTCATCCAGTCCCAAACATACTCAATGGGGGACAGATCCGGAGATCTTGCTGGCCAGGGTAGTTGACTTACACCTTCTAGAGCACGTTGGGTGGCACGGGATACATGCGGACGTGCATTGTCCTGTTGGAACAGCAAGTTCCCTTGCCGGTCTAGGAATGGTAGAACGATGGGTTCGATGACGGTTTGGATGTACCGTGCACTATTCAGTGTCCCCTCGACGATCACCAGAGGTGTACGGCCAGTGTAGGAGATCGCTCCCCACACCATGATGCCGGGTGTTGGCCCTGTGTGCCTCGGTCGTATGCAGTCCTGATTGTGGCGGTCACCTGCACGGCGCCAAACACGCATACTACCATTACAGGCACCAAGGCAGAAGCGACTATCATCGCTGAAGACGACACGTCTCCATTCGTCCCTCCAATCACGCCTGTCGCGACACCACTGGAGGCGGGCTGCACGACGTTGGGGCGTGAGCGGAAGACGGTCTAACGGTGTGCGGAGACGGTTGCGAATGGTCCTCGCCGATACCCCAGGAGCAACAGTGTCCATAATTTGCTGGGAAGTGGCGGTGCGGTCCCCTACGGCACTGCGTAGGATCCTACGGTCTTGGCGTGCATCCGTGCGTCGCTGCGGTCCGGTCCCAGGTCGACGGGCACGTGCACCTTCCGCCGACCACTGGCGACAACATCGATGTACTGTGGAGACCTCATGCCCCACGTGTTGAGCAATTCGGCGGTACGTCCACCCGGCCTCCCGCACGCCCACTATACGCCCTCGCTCAAAGTCCGTCAACTGCACATAGGTTCAAGTCCACGCTGTCGCGGCATGCTACCAGTGTTAAAGACTGCGATGGAGCTCCGTATGCCACGGCAAACTGGCTGACACTGACGGCGGCGGTGCACAAATGCTGCGCAGCTAGCGCCATTCGACGGCCAACACCTCGGTTCCTGGTGTGTCCGCTGTGCCGTGCGTGTGATCATTGCTTGTACAGCCCTCTCGCAGTGTCCGGAGCACGTATGGTGGGTCTGACACACCGGTGTCAATGTGTTCTTTTTTCCATTTCCAGGAGTATATTTCAGACCAAAGGAGATTACTGCTTTCGCCGTCTGATTACTTTGGACCCTGAGAGAAATGTGTCAGCAGGCAGTTGAAACATGTGGATTCACCGCTGTAAAAAAAGTTGAACACCCAACCATCATAGAGCCACATGATGCTGAGCAGTTTTTGGGGCTGCTACAGGTTGATGCTATCAGAATTTGCTTCTAAAGAACAAAGTGTCACATTAGTTTATTGCCGAAGTGGTACCTGATGGGGTTACAGGAGGCTGTCAAGACGAGGGGTCATGGGAAGCTGTGCAGTGGGATGCTTTCGCTCTGTCACAATGATACATCTTATTCTCCGCATGACACAAGCACACCTGCTGCTTCTTTGGGAGATGAAATTTTGCAATACACCCTTTATTCTCCAGATATGCCACCCAACGACTACTTCTTCTTTCTTCGTACGATGAGGCCATTACACGGCAGACAAAATGCACGCTTTTACTACCGAGACCTCCGCTAAGTAATCCATCATGGGGAAAAATGTATCACACCGAAGAGTGAGTATGTGGATAAGGGCTAAGTCGCAGTTCTCACTTACATGACATGATATGGCATACGATATGCGATGCGATGCTACACTGCAGAAGCAACCCGCTTTTGGTGGAGCTCATAGAAAAAGTTTTTGAAGTGACTGAGCTGGTTCACATAGTTACAACAGTGATACAGTACCGATACAGTTCTCTGTTGTGTTGCCCGGCACAACATAAGAGTGCTGGTTACTCCACGCGACAGTATCGTACAATACACAGAGAGGAAACTTTCAAATCTTCTGATGTGGGTAAAAAAAAATTGTTTTACGTCGATGAAGCAATGTTACACCCGCCTATGTAGTTAGTTTCCCAGCAAAACTTTTACTTTTTGTGTAAAGAAATACAAACCAAGGTTTCGAGATGTGCACATGTTGTTCACTAAGCAATCTTTCTCACTCGATTTTGAGAAAATTATTGGATAATTTTTTTGCGTCTTATAATGTGCTACCACAGGTTGATAGTGAACTGGTTTTCTTTTTACTGTTGTCCATAGTTATTGTCACACTTCACAATTAAGTGAAACACAGTGCAAAGTTTGTAAAGTTTATAGTAAAGACTGTAACAGCTGGGAAGTTTACATTTGGTGCATTTTACGTCACACATTGTTGAGTACCGAATGTAGCTAATTTTTTTAATGTTAGAAGCAGAGCCACATCTCTTTCCAGTCTCGCGTAAATACGTGACATATTTGGAAGTTGTCCATGACGAGCCTGGAGTGATGCACTACACGCGAGGCTATTGCCATGTGCAATGTCTTGTCGCCTGCAATATCGCTCCTATGGGAACACGATCGTGCACGAATAACTGTTGTATCACGCTCTTTGTTGCCATGTATTGTATCGCTTCAGTGAGAACAGTGCCTAGCAGCATCACAGAGTTTCAGGCCTGCAGATTCAATTATTCGCGGTGATATTTAAAACCTTATGTTCGAATCCTGGTGGTGGAAAAAAATTTCATTGACAGTATTTGGCCAGCAAAGGGAGGAGAGTTGGTGGTGTGAAGTTCCAGACACCAGACTTTGTGCCATTGTCCTGGTGTAAGTACTAAACCCGTCTGCAGTGTCTCATAAAGTGAGGGCATGTAATACTGTTGATGGTAATCCGACCTTCGGATGGGGACATGAAACCTGAGATAGGTGTGGCGCTACTTGTGAGGAGTAGGCTGTGTGCGAGCACCGATTTTACACTACACACACACACACACACACACACACACACACACACACACACACACACACACACACACACACGGCTGGAGTGGCCGTGCGGTTCTAGGCGCTACAGTCTGGAACCGCAGGACCGCTACGTTCCCAGGTTCGAATCCTGCCGCAGGCATAGATGTGTGTGATGTTCTTAGGTTAGTTAGGTTTAATTAGTTCTAAGTTCTAGGCGACTGATGACCTCAGAAGATAAGTCCCATAGTGCTCAGAGCCATTTGAACCAACACACACATACGCGCACACCACATACCCCCCCCCCCCCCCCCCCCCCGCCACACACACACACACACACAAACACACACACACTCAGTATTATAAATATTGTAATGGAGCATGTAAATACACTACTGACCATTAAAATTGCTACTCCACGAAGATGACGTGCTACAGGCGCGAAATTTAACCTACAGGAAGAAGATGCTGTGATATGCAAATGATTAGCTTTTCAGAGCATTCACACAAGGTTGGTGTCGGTGGCGACACCCACAACGTGCTGACAGGAGGAAAGTTTCCAACCGATTTCTCATACAGAAACAGCAGTTGCCCGGCGCTGCCTGGTGCAACGTTATTGTGATGCCTCGTGTAAGGAGGAGAAATGCATACATTCACGTTTCTGACTTTGATAAAGGTCGGATTGTAGCCTATCGCGATTGCGGTTTATCGTATCGCGACATTGCTGCTCGCGTTGGTCGAGATCCAATGACTGTTAGCAGAATATGGAATCGGTGGGTTCAGGAGGGTAATACGGAACGCCGTGCTGGATCCCAACGGCCTCATACCTTTAGCAGTCGAGATGACAGGCGTCTTATCCGCATGGCTGTAACGGATCGTGCAGCCACGTCTCGATCCCTGAGTCAACAGATGGGGACGTCTGCAAGACAACAACCATCTGCACGAAAAGTTCGACGACGTTTGCAGCAGCATGGACTATCAGCTCGGAGACCATGGCTGCGGTTACCCTTGACACTGCATCACAGACAGGAGCGCCTGCGATGGTGTACTCAACGACGAACCTGGGTGCACAAATGGCAAAAGGTCATTTACGGGTGAATCCAGGTTCTGTTTGCAGCATCATGATGGCCGCATCAGTGTTTGGCGACATCGCGGTGAACGCACATGGAAGCGTGTATTCGTCATCGCCATACTGGCGTATCACCCGGCATGATGGTATGGGGTGCCATTGGTTACACGTCTCGGTGACCTCTTGTTTGCATTGACGGCACTTTGAACAGTGGACGTTACCTTTCAGATGTGTTACGACCCGTGGCTCTACCCTAAATTCGATCCCTGCGAAACCCAACATTTGAGTAGGATAATGCACGACCGCATGTTGAAGGTCCTGTACGGGCCTTTCTGGATACAGAAAATGTTCGACTGCTGCCCTGGCCAGCACATTCTCCAGATCTCTCACCAATTGAAAACGTCTGTTCAATGGTGGCCGAGCAACTGGCTCGTCACAGTACGCCAGTCACTACTCTTGATGAACTGTGGTATCGTGTTGAAGTTGCATGGGCAGCTGTAGCTGTACACGCCATCCAAGCTCTGTTTGACTCAATGCCCAGGCGTATCAAGGCCGTTACTACGGCCAGAGGTGGTTGTTCTGGGTACTGATTTCTCAGGATCTATGCACCAAATTGCGTGAAAATGCAATCACATGCCAGTTGTAGTATAATATATTTGCCCAATGAATACCCGTTTATCATCTGCATTTCTTCATGGCGTAGCAATTTTAATGGCCAGTAGTGTGAATAAACAAAAAACCTTAAAATATTATAACTACTTCTTCTTTTATGTGTGCCTTTGTCCTGCATCGCCTGCATGTTTGTTAGCGGATTTATTAGCGGTTAGTTTAAGAGGCGGCGGGATGTCCTTCCTGCCGCCTCCAGCTGCGCCCCTGGACGGAATATGTGTACCCTAATTGTCTCGTGCAGGTTTATTCGTGTGAAAGTGAGCGAAAGTTTTCTAAATGTTTCCGAATTGTGTAACTGAGGCGAGACTTGGGTACCACACCACTATTCACACATCCAGGCTGGCCTGCACAGCGGTCCTCGTCTTGAAATGTCCGATCGATCCGGGGCCAATGCACCTCCACGTCCCGGAAGCGCCGCTGTAACACGCATAGTGATCCGAGCTGGTTGTGCTCCGCGTGTTCAGCGATAAAAAGTGAGCGAGAGACGATTGATATAAAAAGACCTCGTTGTCCGCTACCAGTGCCAGAACTTTTCGCCTGCCGCAATGTACCAACCAATCGAGACTATGCGAGGCAGTGAGAGTTGGATGCCGAAGTTCCGCCGGAAGGGAAGGTGCGGTCGACGTGGAGGGGAGGAGTGCGCTGAGAGGCGGCGCCCCAGATGGAGTGACCTATAAGCGGCGCGCCCTGGGCTCACCCTGGGCGCCGCGACGCCCGCCCGGTGGGCGCCAAGGCGGCGGCGGCGACGGAGGCGGTGGAGGCGGCGTCGCCAGGCGGCAGGCGACGCCGCCTCAGCTGTGCAGTGCCCTGGCAGCACCCGTCTCACACAGGAATGCGGCAGACTTCACACAGTTGTACGGGGGTTATTCGTAAACATGGAACAGATTTCAGCTGTTTGTTACAAATAGATGCACATAAAGAGCGTGATACAACAGTTATCCGTACACGATCGTGTTCCCACAGGAGCGATATTGCAAGCGACAAGACACAGCAGATGGCAACAGCCTCGCCTGTGGTGCATCACTCCTAGCATCGCCATGGGCAACTTCCAAATATATCACGTATTTACGCGAGACTGTAAAGAGATGTGGCACTCCTTCCAACATTAAAAACATTAGCTACATTCGGTACGCAACACTGTGTGACGTAAAATGCGCCAGATGTAAACTTCCCAGCTGTTACAGTCTTTACTGTAAATTTAAAAAAAAATTATCACTGTCTTTCTCTTAACTCTGAAGTATGACAATACCTATAGGCAACATTGTAAAGAAAACCAGTCCATTATCAAACTGCGATAGCAGATTATAAGACGCAAAATTTTCTGAAAATCGAGTAAGATGGCTTAGTGGAGAACATGTGCATATCTCAAAACAATGGTTTTTTATTCGTTACACAAAAAGTAAAAGTTTTGCTGAGAAACTAACTACAGAGGAGGGGGGAACATTGCTTCATCTACGTAAAACACACAAACACATTGCGCATGTCACTGGATAGAGGAAGGTTCAGAGTTTTGACACAGCAACTACACCACACGAGAAATCGTATTGCGTCTTCGAATTTGCGCGAAGTCAATCCATTGTCCAAGTGCAACGTGCATTCTGCCGTTCATTCAGCGAGAAGCCGCCTCTGCGCAAGCAGATTTATGACTGACTTTCAAAATTCCTCGAAGTTGGTTGCATATGCAAATGGTATAGCATTGCTCGGCTACGCACATCTGATGAAAATATATGGGTATAGTTACCCAAAGTGAATTTTTTTGTCGTTTCTGTTCACAACGTTTATAAATCTTCCTTTTTTTTTGCAGGGGAAACTGTGACGAGAATGTCGTATTTGGACGTGGTCGTTGTATCCACAACTCCACGAAGATTCCAACGATTTCATTTTTATACATGACGACGCCCCGCCTCACTTTCAACTTTAGGCGCGGCGTTATCTTAACAACACCATCCCATAACGTTGAATTGGAAGAGGTGGGCGCCAAGATCTTGTTCATTGCTTTTATCGTCCCAGCTCACCAGACCTCACACCTGGCGTTAGTTCTCTGTAACGGCACGTAAAAGACAGAGTCTTTGTTCCACCTATCGCAGCCATTCTTCACGAGCTGAGAAATCGAATTATTGAAGCTGTCTGTTTAATAAACAGGGACTTGTTGATTCGTGTGCAGAATGAAATAGGCTACCGTTTCGTTGTTTCTCAAACAACGCATGATGCCCATGCTGAGGGTACGGTACAATGTCTCTCCAAACATAAAGTTTTGAAGCTTCCTGTATCCAGTGAAATGGGAAATGTGTTTCTAGCTTTCAAAGTTTGTTTGTAATAAACAAAATCTGTCCTTTCTTTTTGAATCACTCAGCATTTGTTTTGGAATTACAGTCTCGATGTGTTTTATTAAATGACGATACCTTCCCCGACGACTGCACTATTTATTATCTGACGGACATTCAGTAATTAAAGAGACAAATTCCTGTAGAAAAAACTGTGTATTTTCCTAAAATGAGACTTTGACTACATCTCATCGTAACTCCCTCCTGTATTAATAGACTTCTCCAAAAGGTGAGCTAGTTCTTTTTATACCTGACGCAAAGAAGTTCTTCCCACAGATTCTTTGATGTTCTCGTTGGCTGGACTTTTTTCCACGAAAGGCCTCTTAGAATGGACCAAACAAATGAAATTTTTACCGAAGAAACTCGCCAAACAGACGTTGTTGTTGTTGTTGTTGTTGTTGTGGTCTTTAGTCCTGAGACTGGTTTGATGCTGCTCTCCATGCTACTCTATCCTGTGCAAGCTTCTTCATCTCCCAGAACCCAGTGCAACCCACATCCTTCTGAATCTGCTTAGTCTAGTCATCTCTTGGTCTCCCTCTACGATTTTTACCCTCCACGCTGCCCTGCAATACTAAATTGGTGATCCCTTGATGCCTCAGAACATGTCCTACCAACCGATCCCTTCTTCTGGTCAAGTTGTGCCACAAACTTCTCTTCTCCCCAATCCTATTCAATACTACCTCATTAGTTATGTGTTGTACCCATCTAATCTTCAGCATTCTTCTGTAGCACCACATTTGGAAAGCTTCTATTCTCTTCTTGTCCAAACTATTTATCGTCCATGTTTTACTTCCATACATGGCCACACTCCATACAAATACTTTCAGAAACGACTTCCTGATACATAAATCTATATTCGATGTTAACAAATTTCTTTTTTTCAGGAACGCTTTCCTTGCCATTGCCAGTCTACATTTTATATCCTCTCTACTTCGACCATCATCAGTTATTTTACTTCCTAAATAGCAAAACTCCTTTACTACTTTAAGTGTCTCATTTCCTAATCTAATTCCCTCGGCATCACCCGACTTAATTCGACTACATTCCATTATCCTCGTTTTGGTTTTGTTGATCTTCATCTTATATCCACCTTTCAAGACACACTGTCCATTCCGTTCAGCTGCTCTTTCTAGTCCTTTGCTGTCTCTGACAGAATTAAAATGTCATCGGCGAACCGCAAAGTTTTTATTTATTCTCCATGGCTTTTAATACCTACTCCAAATTTTTCTTTTGTTTCCTTTACGGTTTGCTCAATATACAAATTGAATAACATCGGCGAGAGGCTACAACCCTGTCTCACTCCCTTCCCAACCACTGCTTCCCTTTCATGTCCCTCGACTCTTATAACTGCCATCTGGTTTCTGTACAAATTGTAAACAGCCTTTCGCTCCCTGTATTTTACCCCTGCCACCTTTAGAATTTGAAAGAGCGTATTCCAGTCAACATTGTCAAAAGCTTCAGACAGGCGTATGCTTTTTAGAAATTATTTTATTTAGACAGTTTGTTTCGGCATTTCATTCATTCCATCTTTAGATCTGTATGCACTCAGTGTATAGTCAGTCAGATATCTCGATACTTGCATAACTGGAGCCATAAATATCTGGATTCCGCGAATACATATTTACAGTGTTTACTTCGAAGACTTGACGACAACGCCGATATTGATACTGATGGCTCCAGTTATGCAAGTATCGATATATCTTATTGTCTTTGCACGGAGTGCATAGTAGCCTGAAGATGGCATTAATGAGAAGCCGAAACTGGTTGTCTAAATAACTTTTGAAACATATGGGTGTTTGGCGCGTTTCTTTGGTAGATAATTGACCGGCCGCTGTCCCGTACGCTGATGGATCAACAGAGAAACAACGTCATGAGTGCGGGTTGTAAGCGAAGGGCTTGACACTTCAACTGACCGGCCAGGACGCTGCTTTTCAGACAATGTAGCTCGACGGTTTTTGAAATGGTCTAATTATAAACTTTTTCCTCGTTCATACAACTTTGACCATACTGTAAAATCATTCGACAAAAGATTTTAGCCGATTTCTCGCCTTAAAAAACCAGAAAACCGATCACTGAAATTTTTTCAAGTAATGTGAAAACTTTAAATGGACACAGTATTTTTAAATGCAATATTGGGATTATGAGCAATGCGATTTTTATCCGTTAGCTATTCTCAGCTCATCCAAGTGATTCCAACCGAGTCACGAAGGTACAGAAATTGTTCTACAGACTGTTTCATTTATACATCAATTTGTTTCTATAATTATTTAATGTCCCTCTTAACTTTCACGATTGAAATTTCTATTTTTAAGTCATTTTCGTCTTGTATATCTTACCTACATCTAAATGTACATCATTACTCTGCAGGTCATACACAAATGCTTGGCAGAGAATTAATCGAAGCACTTTCAGACTGTCTCTCTACCGTTCCTTTCTCGAATACCACGTGGGAAAAACGACCACTTGAAGTTTTCCGTGTGAGCTGCGAATTCTTTTATTTTATTACGATGATCATTCCTCTCTATGCCGGTGGCCGTCAACAAAATATGTTCGCATTCGGAGTAGAAAGTTGTTGACTGAAATTTCGTGAAAAGATCTCGCTACAACGAAAAACGCCTTTGTTTTAATGGTTGTCACTCCAACACGCCTGTCATATCCGTGACAATCTCTCTCTCTCTCTCTCTCTCTCTCTCTCTCTCTCTCTCTCTCTTTTAGCGATAATGCAGAATTAGCCGCCCGTCTTTGAACTTTCTGTTTCAGATCCCACACCTGTACTTCACAAGATGACAGACAAGCATAGTGTTGGCAGTCTCTGTAGTAGATCTGTTGCATCTTCTAAGTGTGCTGCCAATAAAACGCAGTCTTTGGTTCGCCTTCACCACAGAATTTTGTATGTGATCATTCCAGTTTAAGTTTTGCGGAATTATATTTCCACGTATTTACTAGAATTCTCAGCGTTTGGATTTGTTTGATTTATCGTCTGGTCGAAATTTTACGGTGTCCTTCTAGTACCTTACAATTTTCACTGTTTATGGTCAACTGCCACTTTCTGCTTCGTACAGGTATCTTGCCTAAATCATTTTGCTATGGGTTGTGGTCTTCTGATGACTGAACTAAACGGTAAATGACAGCATCGTCTGCAAACAATCTAAAAGGACTGTTCGGATTGGCTCCTAAATTATTTACATAGATTGGCAATAGAAATGGGCGTATACAACATCCTCCAGGAATGCCAAATATCGCTTTTCTTTTGCTGAATGACTTTCCAGCAGTTACTACGAACTTTGACCTGTCTGACAAGAAGTCGCGAATTCAGTAGCAAAACTGAGGCGATACTCCAGATCCAAGCAATTTGATTAGAAGCCGCTGAAATTGTGAACAATAATAAACACTGAATTTAGATCATACAGTGTAGGTTTTCACGAACGGTGTTGTCTTCAGTTAAAACTTACGGGCTACAGGCCGTGGTCGATGTATAAAATTTCCACCTAACGTTTCGTCTCCATCTGCGGGAGACATCTTCTGAGGTCGCCCGCCTACTGCAGTAGCATAATAATGTAATGACGGTTCTCCAGAACCTAGGATTCTAAAGAGTAAGGTAATAATCACAACAGGCATAAACATTTTTAGGCCTAATTTTCGCTTCTCAATAATTATTTCCTGAAACATGTATACGTTTTACAGACATGATTAAAAATACTCACTCATGATGATGCAAAGGAGTGGAGGTATGTTTGAACATTAAAAGAATAATTATTTTCATAACATGCAGACATGGATTCTTGTAATAAATATCTTCTGATGGACCAGTGAAAAAGAAGTAAGGTAAATAAATGCAATGGGAAAGAAAGATTTCTAGAGAAAAGCTTAGTATAGAGCAAATTGGGGCCGGAGTTAATGAGAAGAAGGGTTTAATGCCTCGTGTGGAGTTCATATTTCTGAGCGGCTATGAAAGCTGGACATAAGAGAAGAGAGTAACAGACTTGTTGATTTCAAGATGTGGCTATGGAAAGAACGGAAAAGATAAAATGACTGTATAATGTGACGAGCACAGAACTACTGGAACCGATAAAGAAAGAGAGAGCTATCCTAAACCGGGTTAAGGGAAGCAAAGGAGGCTCGTGGGGGCATATACTGTGAGGAAAAGGAATTCTGATTACAGCTATCGGAGGTAAACTGACACATGTTAGTGGACATTAATATGGTGCGTGTCCAGCTTTGGGTGAATTCCCCAATTCGTACCAGATGTGCTACATTGGGTTCAGCCCAGGATTCTGGGCAGCACAGTCCATTTCAGGAATATTATTATCCACAAACAACAAGTGCTATTTTGTAAGAGAGTGCATTGTCAAGATCAATACCGAGTGAGGTTAACGCACTGGATTTGCATTCGGGAGGACGAAGGTTCAAATCCACAACCAACCATCCAGATTATTGTTTATGTGATTTCCCTAAATCGATCCATGAAAATCCTGGGATAGTTCCTTTGAAAATGCATGGCCAGTTCCGTTTCCCATTTTTAAAATAAAGAAATAAACTTTAAGGGGAAAAAAGACGCACTACGATGGAACTCGAGTGGGGTGATGTACAGATACAGCCAAACAAATGATTACAGTTAGAGGAAAATTGGATGATTTATTCAAGACAAAGAGCTTCACAAATTGAGCAAGTCAATAATACGTTGGTCCGTCTCTGGTCCTTATGCAAGCGGTTATTCGTTTTGGCATTGCTTGATAGGGTTGTTGGGTGTCTTCCTGAGGGATATCTTGCCAAATTCTGTCCAACTGACGCTTTAGATATTTAAAATCCGTAGCTGGTTGGAGAGCCTTGCACATAATGCCCAAAACGTTCTCAGTTGGGAAGAGATCCGACGACTTTGCCGGCCAAGGGAGGATTTGGCAAGCACGAAGACAAGCAGCAGAAACTCTCGCCATGTGCGGGGGGCATTATCTCGTTAAAATGTGAGACCAGGATGGTTTGCCATGAATGACAACAAAAAGGGCTTAGGACGGAGTCGACGCACCGCTGTGCTGTAAAGGTCCTGCGGATGGCAACCAAAGGGGTACTGCTAGGAAAAGAAATGTCGCCTCAGACCATCACCCCGGTTGTTCGGGACGAATGGTAGGCGATAGTCAGGTTCGTGTAGCACCGCTATAAGGGGCACCTCCAGACACGTCTTCGCTGATCATCGGGTTTCAGTTCGAAGCGGGACTCATCACTGAAGACAATTCTACATCAGTGAGATTCTAGGCCGAAAATGTGTGTGGAGACATGCCGAACAGCGGTGGGATGCCAGTCTGACTGTTCACACAGCACTACTGACAGAAATGGTTCAAATGGCTCTGAGCACTATGGGACTTAACATCTATGGTCATCAGTCCCCTATAACTTAGAACTACTTAAACCTAAATAACCTAAGGACAGCACACAACACCCAGTCATCACGAGGCAGAGAAAATCCCTGACCCCGCCGGGAATCGAACCCGGTAACCCGGGCGTGGGAAGCGAGAACGCTACCGCACGACCACGAGCTGCGGACGGACAGAAATGATCCTTCGATGGTCGGCAGGAGAAGTGGCAACTGGACACTAGATTTGACAGTGCACATTAATGCTGGATGGTTGATCACTGCAAGACGTGATCATAAGAACAACATATCTCACATCGAAGTGATATACATTGCCAGAAAAAGAGCAACACCCTCAACAACTGTATTCTCTGCCACTTGGACATACATTGATGCGCCAAAGAAACTGGTATAGACATGCGTATTCAAATAAAGAGATATTTAAACAGGCAGAATACGGCGCTGCGGTCGGCAACGCCTATATAAGACAACAAGCGTCTGGCGCAATAGTTACATAGGTTCCTGCTGTTACAATAGCAGGTTATCAAGATTCAAGTGAGTTTGAAAGTGGTGTTGTCGGTGCAAGAGCGATGCGACATGGTATCTCCGAGGTAGCGATGAACTGGCGATTTTCCCGTACGACCATTTCACGAATGTACCGTGAATATCAGGAATCCGGTAAAACATTCAAATCTCCAACATCGCTGAGGCCGGAAGATGATTCTGCAAGAACGTACCAACGACGACTCCCTCCAGTGCTACTTCAGACATTAAATGAGCCCATGCCAAGTCGTGTTGCTGCATGTGCACACTCTGTTTTGACTCTGCAGCCAGTGACAGTGCTCAGTGTAGAGATGATTGATTCCAGCATACAACCATGCCCCACATACGCTGATATAAAGGAAGATCTTGAAGTACCTATGGGTGCTTTTAGAAGGCTGGAACTGACAAAAATAACAAGGCAGTCAACGATTTTGCGATGTCGCTGTTCGGGACTGCTCTTCTGCCCTCGTAATTAGCCCTGGAAGGAACACACGTCAAGGATTTACTGAATGATTAATTTGGCTCTGGGAAATGATGAAGAGGAACCTCAGGCTGCAGAAGAAGAAAATGTGCGTGCTGAACTGCCACCAGTTGAAGGTGACAGTGAAGGTGCTAAATTGTGCTACTGCTAAAGATGCATTCATTGAATGCTGTAATGTATTACTACAATTATTTGTCACTTTCTTTGTCATTTCATTGTAGCAATTTTTGTTACTGTTTTTATGGAGAAAATAAAAGTACATACTCTGGTTGCTTCAACCATTCGAAGAGGGTCGTATAGTGGGTCTTTAGGGAACTATAGATTAACTGCTGAATATTTTGGGCACAGAGTATCTGCGGTGTGTCGCTGCTTTGAGCAGTAGTGTGTGGAACACATCACACCCGTAGACCAAGTTGTGGACGTACACGTAGCTCATACACACGTACGGAAATTACATAATGTGCGGACAAGTACAGGTTGTAGACGAATGATTGAGACATATGGAAGTTTGGATGTGGCCGCGAGTCGTGCACAAATAGTGTAATCCATTAAGACGGCCACTCGTGTAAACCACGAAATCCGGTTTTGGGCCCCGGTCTGGCACAAATTTTGAAATGATTCAAATGGCTCTAAGCACTATGGGACTTAACATCTGAGGTCAACAGTCCCCTAGACTTGTTGCTGTTGTTGTGGTCTTCAGTCCTGAGACTGGTTTGATGCAGCTCTCCATGCTGCTCTATCCTGTGCAAGCTTCTTCATCTCCCAGTACCTACTGCAGCCTACATCCTTCTGAATCCTCTCGGTGTATTCATCTCTTGGTCTCCCTCTACGATTTTTACCCTCTAGGCTGCCCTCCAATACTAAATTGGTGATCCCTCGATGTCTCAGAACATGTCCTACCAACCGATCCCTTCTTCTAGTCAAGTTGTGCCACAAGCTCCTCTTCTCCCCAATTCTATTCAATACCTCCTCATTAGTTATATGATGTACCCATCTAATCTTCAGCACTCTTTTGTAGCACCACATTTCAAAAGCTTCTATTCTCTTCTTGTCCAAACTATTTATCGTCCATGTTTTACTTCCATACATGGCTGCACTCCATACAAATACTTCCAGAAACAGCTTCCTGACATTTAAATCTGCATTCGATGTTAACAAAGTTTTCTTTTTCAGAAACGCTTTTCTTGCCATTGCCAGTCTACATTTTATATCCTCTCTAATTCGACCATCATCAGTTATTTTTCTCCCCAAATAGCAAAACTCCTTTACTACTTTAAGTGTCTTATTTCGTAATCTAATTCCCTCAGCATCATCCGACTTAATTCGAGTACATTCCATTATCCTTGTTTTGCTTTTGTTGTTGTTCATCTCATACCCTACTTTCAAGACACTGTCCATTCCAGTCAACTGCTCTTCCAAGTCCTTTGCTGTCTCTGACAGAATTACAATGTCATCGGCGAACCGCAAAGTTTTTATTTCTTCTCCATGTATTTTAATACATCTATTTAAGGCTAACTAACCTAATGAGATCACACACACCCATGCCCGAGGCAGGATTCGAACCTACGACCGTAGCAGCAGCGCGGTTCCGTGACTGAAGTGCCTAGAACCGCTCGGCCACAGCGTCCGGCCAGAAATTTTAATTGTGGTCATTTCGTTATAAAGTTGACGGCTGTTCGCATTCGCAGTTGCGAATACATTTCACGTAGCTGGTATTATGTTGGGTGAGGAAGTGCGAATATGCCAGGAATGCTGACGGCGGCAGGCAGCGATGGCGATGGCCCGTCCTCGCGCTGGTGGCGGTGTTCCAGTGGCCCAGTGGGGACTGCGGCTGCGGCTGTCGGTGACCCGGCCAACGGCGGCGGGGGTGGCGCCGCGTCGGGGGCGGGCCGCGCCCTGCCTCCAGCCTGCCGCCCCCAGCCCCACACTACACTACGCCACGCCACGCCGCGGCACGGCAAGCACCGCCGCGACGCGACGGCGCCCATTGATTGCGACTGGCCTCGGCTTGGCTGGGCTGGAACTCCGCAGCGGCCGCCCGCCACGCGCGCGCCACACCAAACCACACATCGATTATGACGCCTCTGCGCCGCCTCCACCCACCCCCAAGATCTTCCTCTGCATTTCCATCTCGACACGTACCTTCAATACGTACAAACGTCTTTGTCTCAGCAAACTTCTTCCATCTGAAACTACAGGTGTCCACGATATTCGGTTCACGGATTTACTTCACATTACGACAACATGACGTGTGTGGTGTCACCGCCAGACACCACACTTGCTAGGTGGTAGCCTTTAAATCGGCCGCGGTCTGTTAGTATACGCCGGACCAGTGTTTCGCCGCTATCAGTGATTACAGACCGAGCGCCGCCACACGGCAGGTCTAGTCTAGACAGACTCCCTAGCACTCGCTCCATTTGTACAGCCGACTATGCTACCGATGGTTCACTGTCTACATACGCTCTCATTTGCAGAGACGACAGTTTAGCATAGCCTTCAGCTACGTTATCTGCTACGTCCTAGCAAGGCGCCATATTCAGTTATTATAATTACTTCAAGAATGTATTCTGGACAGATAATATTGTGAATCATGTACCGTCTAGAGCGACGTTCGTAATTAATGGATTAAAGTTATCAAACTAATTACGTCCGCTTTCTGAATTCTCATTCTTTGTCATGTTCCAGACCTCACGTCAGTATAGTTCTTCCCTCCTCACGCCAGCCTGCTTGAGCTAAAACGCGTGCATTTCGGCCTCCACTCGTAACACTGTGTTGGCTCTTCAGCTAACACAAAAACGTGCAAGCAATAAGGCGTTCTACTTAGGCCATTTCGAGAAAATCGCGAGAGAAGTTTTACGCATCGATGATTTACCGGTGCGTTGCGACCCTGAGCTCGAAATGGATGCGGTCATGTGGTTAGCGTTCAAGCTGTGTAGTCGGTGGATCACTGGATCGAGTCCCGCTCAGGCTCTTTGTAATTTATATATTTTTTAACGCTAGTTATATTATTTCACACATTATGTTTCAAAGGAAATATGATGAAAACATACGCTTATTTGCACACACTTTTAGTGAGTTTCGGATGGAATTTCGCTGGTTACTAATTTTTCTTTTCACAACAAATACACTCACGCTCATAAATTAACGATATTGCTTGTACATGGCGAAACAATGCTCTGGTGGGCGGTTTGCGGGTTTAAATCACTTCGGGGTATGGGCATGCGGTGCATTTGTCCTGCAATCGTCGCACGGTGGCGCTGGCAGCAGTCCACATACGCAGAGGTGTGTTGGTGCATGTCAGAGTATGGTGCAGCGAGTATGTGTGCAGATGTTTTCAGACGTACTAAGGGTGACTGTGTGTTGAAAATGGCTCAAAGAACACATATTGATGACGTTATGCGGGATAGAATACTAGGGCGACTGGAGGCTGGTCAAACACAGCAGGTCGTAGCACGGGCGCTCAGTGTGGCACAAAGTGTGATCTCATGATTATGGCAACGTCTTCAGCAGACAGGAAACGTGTCCAGGCGCTACAGTACGGGACGTCCACAATGTACAACAACACAAGCAGACCGATATCTCACCATCAGTGCCCGCAGACGGCCACGGAGTTCTGCAGGTAGCCTTGCTCGGGACCTTACCTCAGCCACTGGAACAGTTGTCTCCAGACACACAGTCTACAGACGACTGAACAGACATTGTTTATTCGCCCGGAGACCTGCAAGGTGCATTCCACTTACCCCTGGTCACAGGAGAGCCCGTAAAGCCTGATGTCAAGAACACAGTACATGGTCATTGAAACAGTGGTTCCAGGTTATGTTCACGGAAGTGTCCAGGTATAGTCTGAACAGTGATTCTCGCCGGGTTTTCATATTGCGTGAACCAAAAACCAGATACCATCCCCTTAATGTACCTGAAAGGGACTTGTGTGGAGGTCGTGGTTTGATGGTGTGGCGTTGGATTATGATTGGTGCACGTACACCCTTGCATGTCTTTGACAGAGGAACTGTAACAGGTCAGGTGTATCGGGACGCCATTTTGCACCTGTATGTCGGCCTTTTCATGGGTGCAGTGGGTCCCACCTTCCTCCTGATGGATGATAACGCACGGCCCCACCGAGCTGCCATCGTGGAGGAGTACCTTGAAATAGAAGATATAATGCGAATGGAGTGGCCTGCCTGTTCTCCAGACCTAAACCCCATTGAGCATGTCTGGGATGCTCTCGGTCAAGGTATCACTGCACGTCTTCAAACCCCTACGACACTTCAGGAGCTCCGACAGGCACTGGTGCAAGTGTGGGAGGCAACCCCCCAGCAGCTGCTCGACCACCTGAACCAGAGTATGCCAACCCGTTGTGCGGCCTTTGTATGTGTGCGTTGTGATCATGTCCCATATTAATGTCGGGGTACATGCGCAGGAAACAGTGGCGTTTTGTAGTACATGCGTTTCGGGACAGTTTTCTCAACTTATCACCAATACCGTGCCCTTATAGGTCTGTGTCCTGTGTGTTCCTCGTGTGCTTATGCTATTAGCACCAGTTTTGTGTAGTGCCACGTTGTGTGCAGCACGTTCTGCAATTAACCTTAATTTAGGAGTATGAGTGTAGTATACGACTTTTGTTTCTATAAGCAAGTTAATCATCTTTATAAAACACTTGATACTTGTTCATGCTTCTCGTGAAGATGCTGTTGAAATAAATTCTGTCGTACATCGCCATTTTTCGACACCTATGTCTACGAAAATGTTGCGTTACGCATGGTTTGCTTCCATATCAAAAGAGAATTTTTTTAAAATGTCAACGGCGTTTTCTTTTTGCTTAAAAATTCTAATGATTCCTTGACCATGCGGGATAATTCTATTCATTCGATGTAGCAGATGCTGTTTTAATTTATTTCTCCGGGGTCTGTATGAAAAAATACCATCCATCAACCTGTAACGTCGAAACCACATCCGACGATTAATCTTACATTACTATCACATTCTGGCATATTGTAACTCATTGTATGACGGAATAAAGTTATTTACACCCTTATTTACGATGTTTGACTTGGGCTTTCTAAGTCTATTCCTCGTACTTGAAATTTGCGTCTCCAGGCCGAAGCGTCCAGGTGCAAATCAGTTCTCAAATATTCTCGGTACCTTACCTGATGGCAGGTACAATGTATTTGGGAGATCACAACAGGCATATATTTTCAGGAAAACTTTATCCATTTGGTCGTTTACTTGTCGATAGTTATAATATCTGTTGCGATATTAAAAACTAGCAATCAACCAAGTAACATTTGAAGACCAATAAAAATCCATGGCAAGACGCGTGTCTTTTCATCATATTACAATCCAGATGTCATATGTATCGCCGGCTGGAGTGGCCGAGCGGTTCTAGGCGCTACAGTCTGGAACCGCGCGGCCGCTTCGGTCGCGGGTTCGAATCCTGGTTCGGGCATGGATGTGTGTGATGTCCTTAGGTTAGTTAGGTTTAAGTAGTTCTAAGTTCTAGGGGACTTATGACCTGAGCAGTTGCGTCCCATAGTGCTCAGAGCCATTTTTTAATATGTATCAAATAGTTTTGAATCCCGCCTGGTAGGCGGCGCGGGGGTCTGCTCCTGTAAACTGAAGATTAGGCCGAATGTAGGAAGCGAGTAGAAGCAAGTGAGGTAAAAATCTCTCGGTACAGCTTTTAGGGTAAAGGTGGCCTTCTGTCTCACTACAATAATAACTTGAATACATAATAACGTGAATACCTAACTTTGCACTGAGGAGCACGTAGGTGCGGAGCCGGATATATCAAAGCTCACAAAAGTTACACAGGCAAAATCTGTGGCGGCTCGCCTACTATAAAATAGAAACAATGTTGCTTGGTCGTGTACTCGGAGCGCCGGCTAGAGGGCGCTGTCATCTGTGTTAAAAAATATAAATTAAAAAACATGAGTGGGATTCGCTCCAGCAATCCATCGATTAGGGAGATTGAACGCTGACAACATGACCGCCTCTACTCGTGCTCCGGGTCTCAACGTACCGTACATACTTCTCTTGCGAGTTACTCGACATCTCCTAAATAGCACGCCTTACAACTTCTACATCATGTTGTCCTAATGGGCAACTACAAGTGTATAAAATCTGAAGTAAATCCGTGATCTGAACGTCGTGGCCTCCCCTTGTGAGACTACAATTGGCCAAGATTCATCCTTAAAGGTGGTATGCACTTTTTTGCTCTTATCATCATCCTCGACGGAAGTAGCAGAGGCGCTGGCTCTTTTCCACTGTTTTTCGTTTTTATTTTTTCGTCATTCTTCTGACTTCTTTGATTCTGCTTTCCGCGAATTACTCTCCTGTGCCAACCTCTTTATATCTGAGTAGTACCTGCTCACAACGACCTCAATTATTTGTTAGACATGTGCCAATCTCTGTCTTCCTTTACACTTTCTAACCTCTACAGTTCCCTCAAGTATTAGGGGCGTTAAATAAGTAATGCAACCCATTTTTTTCTCGAGCAGTTCCGTTAAAAAAAAAGAAGAAGCAAAATTTGCTGTGGGGCACGGTGGAATATTCCCGCTTTAGTCCGTATAGTTTCATGAGGTTCCGATAGGTGGTTGTGCTATATGTAGCCTTCAAAATGTCGCTCGTTACGGAGGTGCGTTCCAAGCACAAAACTGCCATTGAATTTCTTTAGGATGAAAAACAGAGCATAGGCGCTTGCAGTATCTTCACGGAGACATGGCAGATATCAAAAGCACGCTGAGTCGTTGGGCGAACGGTCTGTCCTAATCGCAACAAAGTGACGCAAACCTGTCCGATCTCCCGCTTGGTGCCGAGCTGCACACGGCTGTGACTCCTGCAATAATGGAACATGCGGACACACTCTCTGGAGGAGATGGATGGATCACAGTGGAAAACCTCGCTGCGCCGCTGGACGTGTCTGTTGGTGGCTCCGACACACTCGTCCATCAGCTGGGGCACTCAAAAGTGAGTCCCTGCTGGGTTCCTTGCCGCCTAACAGACGACGTACTACAAACACCAACGGTGGACCGTCTGTGCGGAATCGCTTGCGCGTTATTGGGCCGATCGTGACAATTTTTAGTCGAACGTCATCACGGGCGATGCAACATGGATTCATCACCTCGGACCGGAAACAAAACAGTAATCCATGGAGGGGCGCCACGACACCTCTCCTCCGAAGAAAAAGTTCAAAGGCGCACCATCAGGCGATAAAGTCATGGCTACGGTCTTCTGGGACCCTTAACGGGTTATTCTGTTTGGTTTTCTCCCTGGTGGTGCAACGATTAACTCTGAAGATTATTATGTTACCCTCAGGAAACTTCAGGGTGTTCTCGCTACAAAAACGCAAACAAACTTCTCCTTCTCCATCACAACGCAAGACCTCACCCAAGTCTGCGCACACGAGAAGAGATCACAATACATCATTGGACTGTTCTTCCTCATCCACTCAACCGCCCCGATCCCGTAACTTTCGACTTCCAATTGTTTGGCGCAATGATGGATGCACTCCGCGGGCAGCAGTAAGTGGATTACGGGGAGGTTATTGATGCAGCAGGATGTTGGCTCCAACATCGAGCAGTAGAGTGGTATCATCCGCTCATAGAGACCCTACCTGTAAGAGGGCGTAAGACCGTCGCATTTAACGGAAATTATGTTGAGAAATAGGGTTTTGATTCCAAGAGATTAGGCAGTAATATGATGTACTGGAATCCTGAATAAAAGTAACTTACTTTCAGAAAAAAAGTTTGGCGTCATTTGTTGAACGTCCTTCGCACCATCGAAGTTATTCCTTGATGTCTCAAAACATGTCCTATCATCCCTTCTCTTCTTCTTGTCAGAGCTTTTTCGGAGTTTATCGCGAACTGATGATAGCCACCATTGCATACAAACCCTCGGTAGGACACTGACTGATTTAATTTTTAGACTTTAATTTCAATTGTGGTGACGAAAAGTAATAAACTAAGTTTTCTGTAAAATCTAAACTACTCTATGTACATGATTTTAGACTAGCAATTTGTGCCTTTATTTATTTGGACTGCAATTGAGGTACTGGGAACATGCGAAAGGTGTGTGTGTGTGTGTGTGTGTGTGTGTGTGTGTTGCTCCTCTCAGATGTAGAGTAACCAGCATATCTAAACCCAACCACACACTAGGATTACCCCATTGTTCCGTCTTTCTTTGCTGATTGTTCTTTTTGAATATTATTTCGTGCATTAGCACGTGGGGGTTCAGAACTATACTGTAAACAGTGGACATCCAGACTTTACTTCTACTATTTAATTTTTTTAAATTATTTCCCATGAAATGCACCAAATATCAACCAAACCATAGCAGACAAAATTTAAACCCGAGTACCATCGAATGGAAAAACTAGTAGAAGCCGACCTCGGGGAAGATGAGTTTGGATTCCGTAGAAATGTTGGAACACATGAGGCAATACTGACCCTACGGCTTATCTTAGAAGAAAGATTAAGGAAAGGCAAACCTACGTTTCTAGCATTTGTAGACTTAGAGAAAGCTTTTGACAATGTAGAATGGAATACTCTCTTTCAAATTCTGAAGGTGGCAGGGGTAAAATACAGGGAGCGAAAGGCTATTTACAGTTTGTAGAGAAACCAGATGGCAGCTATAAGAGTCGAGGGACATGAAAGGGAAGCAGTGGTTGGGAAGAGAGTGGGACAGGGTTGTAGCCACTCCCCGATTTTATTCAATCTCTATATTGAGCAAGCTGTAAAAGAAACAAAAGAAAAACTTGGAATAGGTATTAAAATCCATGGAGAAGAAATACAAGCTTTGAGGTTTGCCGATGACATTGTAGTTCTGCCAGAGAAAGCAAAGGACTTGGAAGAGCAGTTGATCGGAATGGACAGTGTCTTGAAAGGAGGGTATAAGATGAAGATCAACAAAAGCAAAACGATGATAATGGAATGTATTCGAATTAAGTCAGGTGATGCTGAGGGAATTAGATTAGGAAATGAGACACTTAAAGTAGTAAAGGAGTTTTGCTATTTGGGAAGTAAAATAACTGATGATGATCGAAGTAGAGAGGATATAAAATATACACTGGCAATGGCAAGGAAAGCGTTTCTGAAGAAGAGAAATTTGTTAACATCGAGTATTGATTTAAGTGTCAGGAAGTCGGTTCTGAAAGTATTTCTATGGAGTGTGGCCAGTGAAGTGAAACATGGACGATAAATACACTTCTGGAAATTGAAATAAGAACACCGTGAATTCATTGTACAAGGAAGGGGAAACTTTATTGACACATTCCTGGGGTCAGATACATCACATTATCACACTGACAGAACCACAGGCATATAGACACAGGCAACAGAGCATGCACAATGTTGGCACTAGTACAGTGTATATCCACCTTTCGCAACAATGCAGGCTGCTATTCTCCCATGGAGACGATCGTACAGACGCTGGATGTAGTCTTGTGGAAAGGCTTGCCATGCCATTTCCACCTGGCGCCTCAGTTGGACCAGCGTTCGTGCTGGACGTGCAGACTGCGTGAGACGACGCTTCATCCAGTCCCAAACATGCTCCATGAGAGACAGATCCGGAGGTCTTGTTGGCCAGGGTAGTTGACTTACACCTTCTAGAGCACGTTGGGTGGCACGGGATACATGCGGACGTGCATTGTCCTGTTGGAACAGCAAGTTCCCTTGCCGGTCTAGGAATGGTAGAACGACGGGTTCGATGACGGTTTGGATGTACCGTGCACTATTCAGTGTCCCCTCGACGATCACCAGAGGTGTACGGCCAGTGTAGGAGATCGCTCCCCACACCATGATGCCGGGTGTTGGCCCTGTGTGCCTCGGTCGTATGCAGTCCTGATTGTGGCACTCACCTGCACGGCGCCAAACACGCATATGACCATCATTGGCACCAAGGCAGAAGCGACTCTCATCGCTGAAGACGACACGTCTCCATTCGTCCCTCCATTCACGCCTGTCGCGACACCACTGGAGGCGGGCTGCACGATGTTGGGGCGTGAGCGGAAGACGGCCTAACGGTGTGCGGGACCGTAGCCCAGCTTCATGGAGACGGTTGCGAATGGTCCTCGCCGATACCCCAGGAGCAACAGTGTCCCTAATTTGCTGGTAAGTGGCGGTGCGGTCCCCTACGGCACTGCGTAGGATCCTACGGTCTTGGCGTGCATCCTTGCGTTGCTGCGGTCCGGTCCCAGGTCGACGGGCACGTGCACCTTCCGCCGATCACTGGCGACAACATCGATGTACTGTGGAGACCTCACGCCCCACGTGTTGAGCAATTCGGCGGTACGTCCACCCGGCCTCCCGCATGCCCACTATACGCACTCGCTCAAAGTCCGTCAACTGCACATACGGTTCACGTCCACGCTGTTGCGGCATGCTACCAGTGTTAACGACTGCGATGGAGCTCCGTATGCCACGGCAAACTGGCTGACACTGACGGCGGCGGTGCACAAATGCTGCGCAGCTAGCTCCATTCGACTGCCAACACCGCGGTTCCTGGTGTGTCTGCTGTGCCGTGCGTGTGATCATTGCTTGTACAGCCCTCTCGCAGTGTCTGGAGCAAGTATGGTGCGTCTGACACACCGGTGTCAATGTGTTCTTTTTTCCATTTCCCGGAGTGTACTTTGGACAAGAAGAGAATAGAAGCTTTCGAAATGTGGTGCTACAGAAGAATGCTGAAGATTAGATGGTTAGAGCGCATAACTAATGAGGAGGTATTGAATGGAATTGGGGAGGAGTTTGTGGCACAACTTGACAAGAAGAAGGGATCGGTTGGTAGGACATGTTCTGAGGCATCAAGAGATCACAAATTTAGCATCGGAGGGCAGCGTGGAGGGTAAAAATCCTAGAGGGAGACCAGGGGATGAATACGATAAGCAGATTCAGAAGGATGTAGGTTGCAGTAAGTACTGGGAGATGAATAAGCTTGCACAGGATAGAGTAGCATGGAGAGCTGCATCAAACCAGTCTCAGGACTGAAGACCACAACAACAACAAACCGTCGCATATGGTTGGCCTCGTCCGAGGCCACGCAAGCAAGTGTAGTTGCAACGTCTGCTGTTGACAGTTGCTAGTGCAGGCTGACACCGTATTTACTCGTACTGTGCTGACATCGCTCATACGCCAGGGGCGTTTTGGACGGACGGTCTTCACGCTACTCGTCGCGTGCTGTCCTACACTGTTTGCTGTAAGCCACCTTCGGTAAGAAATCTTGACGACAGCAAGTGAAACAAGAAATCTGTTCTCGGTGACCTTCGCTGCGCCTCTTGCGACAAATCTGGCTTCCCTTTAACGAGCACCCTGGGCGTCCATTAGCGCCACGACGGCCGCCCATTGCCCCTCGCTACGTAGGACGTGCGTGTTTACGAAGGCGGAAAAGTACGTCGCCCGGAGGCTGCGCCCTTGAGCTCTCCTGGGGCTCGGGGAAGGCTCTGCCAATTAACGGCCGCTGATTGGCCCGACCCCTGCTGGGCAGCCGCCACCAGCCACCACGCCGCTGCTGCTGGCTCTCCGGGCTAGAGGTCGCCCACGCGGAGACTACTAGGAAATGACGATGTCGCCCGCTGCAGAGGTTGTGAATTGAAAATTGAAGTGACAGAAGCGAGAAGTCCGGCCTGTCACGGCTTCTCCTACCCTCACATTAAAATGATCACACCTAGTGATCACCTCCCGAACAAGCCATGAAGGCCCAACGGTACCAACTGGCCGCCGCGACATCCTCACCCACAGGCATCACTGGATGCGAATATGGAGGGGCATGTGGTCAGCACACAGCTCGCCCTGCCGTATGTCACATTTCGTGACCGGAGCCGCTACTTCTCAAGCAAGTAGCTCCTCAGTTTCCCTCACAAGGGGTGAATGCACCCGCTTGCCAATAGCGCTCGGCAGATCGGATGGTCACCCATCCAAGTGCTAGCCCAGCCCGACAGCGCTTAAATTCGGTGATCTGACGGGAACCGGTGCTACCACTGCGGCAAGGCCGATGGCCCTTCTGCTCCTTGGACCACGGAGATATCAGAAAACTTTTCTTACAGCAGGGAATTCTCTCCCTCAGATAATTAAGTTTAATGAAGGGAAAAGGGTGAAACTACTGCTCATGAACAGACAGACAACTGTTATGAGGTCAGTTATAATCTCGATAAAAACAGAATTGCGAGGCAATATTGTCACAAAAAGTGGAAATTTGCGTCCACATTTTTGGACTATACGGCGATCTGCATGTTTGTAATGAGTAGGTCCCGGATTTTAATGACAAGTCATATTTTTTCTGAACTATAGGGTGAATTTTAGAACAATTTATACACAAATCTAGGCATTTTAGTGTCGGAAAATGTATTTTGATTGTGCATATAAAGTCATATTTCGACAAATTTTAGTAATTGGTCATATTGCGGCTAACTTTTAATATCATAGGTCATATTTCCGCTTACGGGACACACGAATAAGAAAATGAATATGTTGCTCACGAGACAATATTTAACATGCTATTATCAAAGATAAACAGATAAATCAGTACACAGCTTTTTTTCTCAGGACTGTAGCAGAAAATCGGAGTACCACAACAGTCGTTGCGCAGAGTCGACAGTACCCTCTCAGGGCCAACAAAGGCGGAATCCTGGATGTTCTACACTGTGCAAAATTAGTGACAGTCTATCAGGGAATGAGGCAACATTTGATGATACTGAAACAAAGCTGAGCTCCACTGACCTTGCTGCCTTCAAATACGCTCCAGTGACGTCTTGTGAAGTGGAGAGGAGCTTTTCCAGGTACAAAACTATTCTCAGCGACAACCGATGATCTTTGTCAATGGAAAACCTGAAAATGCACCTTGTGATCCAGTGCAACTTCGCAGATACTGAAGCTTGGCATACGGTACTAAATAATGTGAAGCGCTTTAAATACTATGTGGAAATAAAAACATTGTTTTACTATGTCGATAGATGATCTTTTCACTGTACTTTGTGTTTAGAAAATAAAACATCCAGACATTCACAAAATAGGTGCAAATTAGCCACAAACCCTACAGAGAGAAAGAACTATATTTACAATATTTTGAGAAGTGAATTTTGTATTACTTTATGGTGAATAAAAAAGTAAACAAACAAGAATGCTTTCAATAAACTTCTATTAAATCATATTTTATTTTTAACGTCATATTTATGTAAGTTTTAGGCCATAAATGCATATTTCACTGTTTTTAGGTAATTGAAATCTGGGCCCTAGTAATGAGTCAAGCGAGTTGTACATAAAATGAAACAAAGTCGCATGAGGAAATGAGGGACAATGACTACTTGTCCAGTTCTTAGAGGCATCATTAATCAGAAAACGAGAAATGAGATTTGGGAATTCAGGACCACGAAAAATAGTAATTAGCCATGAGTAACTACGTAATTTAAGCCCACAGAGAGCGGCTGTGTGACACGCTTCCCGCTCTTAACATTGGTGGAACCGTAATGCTATTGTCTCGTGTTGCTAATCTCACATTTGCACGTTAAGCAGGCACGAAATTGCCTTGAGCACACTACAGCAGGTGCCTTTTCTACAACTGACTGACTATGCAGGATTGCTTCCAGGATGGTTGAAGCCAACACATGTATCGCGAAATGGTGCAACTATCGCACTACCGCCAGTCACGAAGTGAAGCCTATTAGGAGCAGCAACGTACTGGGACTGACACATTATCTCTCAACAGCTTCGTTTCCTCGCATGCTGCACGGCAGTGTGCTTCCTCTAATAGGAAAAAGTTTCACTTGGTCATCTCGACTGAGTCATGTGAAGTTGGCACCCGACTTTCGAGAAGTATACATTTCCTTAGACTTTACTGAGAGTGAGAGTGCTGCGATAGTTCTAGAGTTCCCAAAAAAAAATTTTATTACTTCTGCTGAAGTTCGCGAAAAAAAACAACAGCTTTCGAGAAAATTTCAATCATGTAAAAAGAAGAATTACGAAATTTGTGAAAAAAATACTGATCACAATTCTGAATAACTCCCCATGACCTACACGAAACCTCTATTGGCATTTTTGCAAGACAATAGTTTATAAGATAATTACAATAATGGAAGTCCTATTTTCATCACTTGTGATGACGCCACCCGGCTTCCGAGAGACATATATATTTTTTCAGAATGAAATTTTCACTCTGCAGCGGAGTGTGCGCTGATATGAAACTTCCTCGCAGATTAAAACTGTGTGCCGGGCCGAGACTCAAACTCGGGACCTTTGCCTTTAGCGGGCATGTGCTCTACCAACTGTGCTACCCAAGCACGTCTCATGCCCCGTCCTCACAGCTTTAATTCCGCCAGTACCTCGTCTCCTACCTTCCAAACTCTATTTTTCTCGAATGCTCTCTACAAAATTTGAAGAGTTCCGCAGAGTTTCGGGGAAAAAATTATGACTACAATTGCGATTAGATGAGCAGCTGTGAAGTTGGCAACCGTGTTTCGAGAAACCTGTAAGTATGCATCTGCGCTTTGTTTCAAAGTCATAGTTGTAGAGTAAGCAGTAGGATGTGATGCTGTGCCCTCGTAGTATCAATATGAGTGAATCCGATTGTGAAGTTGAACACATCCATAAGAAAATGAGGAAGAAGACTGTATGTCATCCTGAGCAGTACGAACGAAATGTAATCAGAACTGCTTAACTAAAGGGATTGAAGCATACCAATTACGGAGGTAAGCTAATACCAACAAAATTTGTCGGACTACCTTGTACTTTCCATTTCAAGTGCTTTGAATCCACCAGGAAAGATGATCAGTTATCAATTCGCACACCTTTTCTGGATCTTAAAAGTGAACATGATCTTTACCTAAAGAGCCTTAGATCAAAGAAAGGAAAAAGTCCAAAGGCAAATTCTTTCAAATATCATTGCATGGTGGGAAGAAATTGTATCCAAATTTGCAGACAAGAGTTCCCAAGCTCATTTGCTGTTGGCGAAAAAAGGGTGAGAAAAATAATGTTTGGAAAAATCCCTAAAGATGAAAGAGCAAAATCAAAGAGCGGTAATTCAATATCAGGATTTAAAATTGCCAACGTTCATGAGCACATACCGTTTCCTTTACTTAAGCCAGACTTGAATAGAAGAACCTCGTACGAGCTTTTCAAGGAAGTGAATTCCCTTCTTCCTATCAAACACGGGTACTATGTGAAAATATTTAACCAGAATTTTGACCTTCATTTCGGCAGAGCAAAGGAAATGCGTGTTGTGAATGTGAGCAGTTAATGGTGAGAAATAAAACAGCAAAAGTTTGAATGAGGCATCTCGACGGACAGCGATTTGTGATTTAATGGTGCACAGGAGAAGAGCTAAGAAATTTTATTCTGCTTTCAATGTAAGTGAAAGGCTGTGCAAAGAAAATAAACATATTTTGAGTCTGAGCTTAAATTTCATGCAGATTCTTCATCTATCAAGCGTACCTGTTCAAGGCCTATTTTGTCTCCGGCAGCTGACTGTTAATGTTAATGTGAGTCTGCAGTTACTTGTTTCACTACCTCACTACGTGCGTCCCCAAGTACACAAAAAGTTGTTCGTCTGTTTTATGATAATTGCTAAGCACAAAACAATAATCACTGTTTAATAAGAACGTGTCAAGCTTTCGTAGATGCTGGAAAATTTCAGAGAATGAAGGTATTCTTTTCCGTCAGGCGACACTCTTTCTTGCCGTCTGATGGAGCACAATCAAGATATCACTGCGAAGGATTGACAGAGTATATACCTTTATGGATTACGCTGAAGTGATCATATTATCGAATTCAAGATGAAAATTCTCTGTAAAGTTTATCTCAGCAGATGAAATCCTGAATGTCAAATGGTGGTGGACGAAACTTTACAGGAGGACAACCCATTTATTAGAGACAGTTACATGACGAAGGGACTTGAAAATAGCATTCAGTGTTTCAACATTTCATCATTTTGTCTTCAGTGATGAGGTATTTGGGACTGTAACAGCCTGCTGTATGATGAGTGGTGTAAATACCCACACATTCAGATTATACGTGGAGCTCCTCGATCCGTCGTCAACTTCCCAGCAAGTCGAGTCTTTTCAGATAACTACATTCCTATCAACGCAATGAAGATCATATATGTAAGGAAGTCAGACGCTTACTTAGTGCAAGAAAAACACATCTTAGAATTCTGGAATGCTCTTCCTCAGTGACTGACTGCTGCCGGAGCACAGGACACAGAAGATGTGTAGCTTGTGATATTCACTATTGATAAACAGTTTGTTTTCATGAACAGATATTGAATTCTCTAAACATTGTCTCTAACATTTACGTACATGTTTATTAAATAGTTCGTTTGTATTATGTAAAGGTTTTAAGATTTTTATTTCTTACTTATTTCAGAAAAGCCGTATGTCCAAGAGTAATATTCTGCTCTGGTCAATAAATAGACACAATATTTGAGTATACAGTAAGTCAGAATAACTGTTCATAGTGGTATCTCTCACATGGTCACTGCAAACAATTAAGAAAGTGCCCAGTAAAATATTAAAACTGAATTTTCCACTTTTCCCTTCTGAAATAAGCGATTCAATTACTCTTATTGCTAACATTTTTGAATCATTAAAAATCAAAACCGACTGACTTATTATCTCACGCGATTTGTTAAGTTGCGTGACCTCACAGTAACGTTCACCGCCACTAAGTCGTAACTGACCTCTTCTTCCAAATATTTAAAATTTGTTATCAAAACATACAAAAATTAAGTACAAGTGACTTCCCAATTAGCAGAAATATACTAAGGCAACGTCGACATATGATAGCCAAGATCGATCGATACACACAGTTACTAAGCAAACAAAAATTAAATAGCGTATCTGAGTGGGAGTATACAATTCATCACTTGATGAACTTCATTTTGAAAACGGTAATAAATAATAATAATTCTGATTATTGTAACCAACGAGTATGACTTTCTCAATGGAAGAGAAAAAATTAAAGCTTTCTTTCTGGCACATTTAATATTTTTATCATGAAGTCTGTCTATGTTTTTAACAACGTCATAATCGGTCTTTAGGGTGATAAGAAGTACATTCTGCTTGTGCTAACAATGACTCGGTTAAGTAATTACTATAGGATTAGGGTTAAATCTTAACACACTCTATATATTGTCCTAATAACAATATTAGGCCATGGGCAAGTCTGTTACAATTCTGACTGTCTGCGATGGTACAGTCTTAACTGAGCGGAAGCTTTTGCGTGACTTAACAGTTCGGCGGCAACAGTTACTTTAATGGTTGAAATGGGTCTAAGCACTATGGGATTTAACATCTGAGGTCATCAGTCCCCTAGACTTCGAAGTACTTAAACCTAATTAACCTAAGGACATCACACACATCCATACCCGAGGCAGGATTCGAACCTGCGACCGTAGCAGCAGCAGCGCGGTTCCGGACTGAAGCGCGTAGAACTGCTCGGTCACAGCGGCCGGCCAACATTTACTTTAGCTAAGTCTCATCTTCCACAAGTGGACAACTTTTGAACATGTTCTAGCTACACAGCACTCTTCGTTTGACAATTTTATTGAAGCTCCTTCATTGATCGATACTGTACTGTGGACCACAAACTGCATGCTCGTCTCATCCACAAAGCCTTGTTACATACATTGGCATTACGCTGTACACAGACACACTCGTCTGCGAGCTTTTCTCGCAACTACATAGCGTCCAGCCTCTGTCACAGCTTAACTCTCGACGCTTGTGTTACCATTCAGACTATATCTCCGATTTTATATAATGCAAGATCCCTGACATTGCCAGCGTCTCTGATTTACAACAGCTGCAAAATCGTGTTACATCAAATTAATGTCGAAATCTTATCACGATCTTGCAACTGACCACGTACAAATGAATAAATTAAAATATATTCACGATTAGAGAACAACATTGAAAAGTACAGCGTATTGCAGTGTTACAAGTTCTGTCACTTGCCTCAACACAGCTGCCGGGGTTTCAAAATTCTTTGTTGCCTTTGAGTTCCTGCTAAAGCACAGGTACTGTAGCTGTGCACCCCACGCATCAGACAAAAGAAGACTAGCTGCGGGCTTGGTAACGAGGTATTCTGATACTATAAAATCGTTGGCCAGTAGGGTCTGTGGAGCCGGGAGGAAGAAACGCAGGTTTTTGGTTCCCATTCCCAGGAAGGTTTGACTTTAGAGCAGTTATTTCGTCTCCTCCGAGTGAGTGAAGTTGAACTGTACAGACAAAAGCGGTTCTTGTATAACGGTCGGCTCCATAGTGATAACGTTACTAAATACGAATCTGCGAAAGTTATCCGTTTGGAAGAGTACTCTGAAATTCTCAAGTTACCACCTTTGTGATTGGTCTCTTTTTGAACCATCTCCTCCACTGTAAACATTTGAATATCAAGGCGCTATGTATCAATTAGTGTATCGATTTTGGAACTTGAACAATATCAGCTACGAGTGATGTGTGTCAATGAAACGAAACTACATAGGAAGAAGGTGTTGAGATCGAGATTTCGAGGATTAAAGCCATTTTACTGAAATATCTTAGATGGAGACAAGAAATGGGCATTGTTCCGTGGAGACAAGAAATGGGCGTTGTTATGTGGACGAGACGACCAAGATAATTCAAATCAAAGCTTTCTTGAGTATTGTTATCTTCCAGTCCTTATCTGAGAGAACCGGTGCGGAAGTTAATGAACGGTAGCCCTTTGTAAAGAGACTTGAAGATCGCCGGATTAGAGTGTTACTCACGAATGCCTTTAAGTTTCTCAGAACTCTGCTCACAGGGACTCCAGAAGAAGTACAGCTGGCTAAATGAAGCTGTGATTGCTAACCGCCGGTTGGGAGCTAATGTCAGTGCAGAGCGAGGTCGAGAGAGTGGACTCGCCCGGGGCTCGTGACGTCATATCCGGGCGGCTCTCGCTGGCCAAACAAACGCCTGGTCGACAGCAAGGACCACTCCATCTGCTGCGCCTCGTGCTCGTTACCTGGCTGTGCTGTGCTGTGTGGTGATGGGTACGCTGCACATCGTATCAAACAGTGCCCGGCCTGACCGCGTGAAATACTCGTACGATAGTGTTTGCGCTTCCGTCGCCGAAAAAAGTTTGCCCTTGATTGGAATTAGAAGCAGTATGGGTGTTTTGTCTCCTGCCGGCAGAGCTCTGCTATTGAGTCACACCTGACCCATCTGCGTTCAGACATTTCTGTGACACGTTAATCGATTCTCCCGTCGCTGCTAGCTAAAATACTACGCACAAAAAGACCGCACGTGGAGCGTGTGGTGTAAAAGCACAGTAAATGTCGTCTTTGGCAAGTATAATTGTAACATAATTGAAAACATTTTAGCTAAACAGTAAATCAATGTAAAGAGGACGTACCAGAAAACATGAAGGCTAAACATCCTGAAAACAGGGTATAAAACGATAAACTCGCCAATGTAACAGGTTAAATTGAACTGACTGTACGCTATTCTGTTGTCTTAGCGGCTGCACATCGTCTCTTGTGTTGACTGTAATTCCTTGCTCATTGTGTCCTCCTCTTCCACCTCTCTCACACCCACACACACACACAGTTTTTTATGTTTTTTAGTATATGCCCTTCACATTTATTTACTATTTGATCTAAATCTTTTCAGTTATATTATTACTGCACTGTCAGAGATGACATTTACAGGGTTCTTGCAACCTTCTGCATGCGGAATATCTTTTTCAAGGTTGGTCACAGGTTCTGCATTATCTTTGATGCTAGTAGTCAGTATACTTTGATGATGGCTTGTATGCCGGAAACTGGTTAACGAGGTTAATCCCAAAAGTATGGTCTCCTGTTTTTTTTATAAGTACATAGGCCTGTGTATTTCTACAATGGTTTACATCAGTTGAAGATTTAGCTATTTTTCGACATAATCACCATTTCTGTCGATGCATTTTTGTATACGCTGTGGCAGTTTTTGTATGCCCAAGTCATACCAGCTCGCCGCCATGCTGTTCAGACAGTTATGAACCTCTTCCTTCAGCTCGTCGTCGCAGCTGAATCGCTTTCCGGCCAAACGTTCTTTTAACCTAGGGAACAGGTGATAGTCACTGGGCGCCAAGTCAGGACTATACGGTGGGTGGGTGATTATGATCCACTAAAACTGTTGCAGGAAGCAACGGTTTGCCGTGCGATGTGTGGGCGAGCGTTGTCATGGAGAATGTGTACGCCCTTGCTCAACATTCCTCTTCTCCGGTTCTGAGTTGCCCATTTGAGCTTTTTCCGAGTCTCACAGTACCTGTCAGCGTTAACTGTGGTCCCAGTGGGCATACGGTCGACCAACAATACCCTTTCCGATCCCAAAAAACGGTTGTCATGACTTTACCGGCAGATTGTGTATGTTTTAATTTCCGCGGCTTTGGCGAACAAGCATGTCGCCACTGGCGTGATTGTTGCTTGGTCTCAGGTGTAAAGTGGTAAACCCAGGTATCGTCACTCGTGACAATTGCGTCCAGAAAGTTATCCTGTTCAGCTGCAAGGCGGTGGAGAAATGCGCGGGGAGCATCAACTCGTTGCCGCAAGTGGTCCTCATTCAGCATGCGTGGCACACATCTTGCGCACACCTTCCGGTAGTTCAGTGTTTCCGATAAAATTCTGTGAGCGGTGCTTCGGGAAACCTCAGGAACCAACGTGCAGAGATCATCCAGGGTGATCCGCCAATCTTCACGCATGCTTTGCTCAACCTTCAAAACTGTTTCCTCAGAAATTGACGGTCTCCCGCTCCTTTGTTCGTCGTGAATTTCGGTCCTACCAGCTGCATACTCTCTGCACCACTTACGAACATTTTTGACATCCATGCACGACTCACCATACACTTCCATCAGTTGGCGATGGATTTCAATCGGCGCAGTGCCCTTTGAGTTCAAAAACCGAATAACTGCGCGCAAATTCTCACTTGACAGTAACATCCAACGGGAGCTCCATTCTCAACGGCTGCCAAGCCAAGACTGAGCACCTCAGTGCGGCGTGCGTATGTTTACACACAGCGCGTGAATCACTCTTCATAACAGTGTGATCAACTGCCTAGAAACAGAGTTCTTTACTTAAAAGAAAAAAAATGGCAGACCTTAGTTTTGGTCGAGCGGTTCTAGGCGCTGCAGTCTGGAACTGCGCGACTGCTACGGTCGGAAGTTCGAATCCTGCCTCGGGCATGGATGTGTGTGATGTCCTTAGGTTAGTTAGGTTTAAGTACTTCTAAGCTCTAGGGGACTGATGACCTCAGAAGTTACGTCCCATAGTGCTCAGAGCCATTTGAACCATTTGAACCTTACTTTTGGGATTACCTTCGTAAATAAACTAATACTATGTAACTTTCACATTATTGTGTTTCTATTCATAAAATTTTTGCGACAGTTCTCTATCTTTTTCTCCAATCTACGTAGCATTTGCTTTCATCCAACACTATCCACGAAGATCAAACTTGGGGTCCTGCCCACCACACTTTTAATGTCTGCACGTATCATTTCAGCGCTTTTCCTTTAAAGATTGAGAGACCACGATATGTGTGTGCTTTTGCTTCCTTAAAACTGAACTCAGTATTAGCTACTTACAATATAAATAGCGATCAAAAAGTTTCCGTTTGAGGGCGTTGCTGCAGCGCATATGCAACGTAGCGCAAGTCCGATGCGGATATATAAGCACCGACATGTGTGGCATTCGTGTGTATCCGACATGCATACGGTAAATGCGGAAATGAGATATGGCGACATTATTACCAGATGCGTTGAAACAGGACTAACGTGCTGATCTTCTTTTCGTGTCCGCCGAAGGAGAAACAGCGGTAGACATTTATCGGAGAATGAAGGACTCTATAAAGGCAACATGTCACATGTCAGTCGAAAACCACCGTTGTGGAATGGTGCGCCGGCCTCTGTGGACGAGCATTTCTAGGCACTTCAGTCCTGAACCGCGCTACTGCTACGGTCGCAGGTTCGATTCCTGCCTCGGGCACGGATGTGTAAGATGTCCTTAGGTTAGTTAGGTTTAAGTAGTTCTAAGTCTAGGGGACTGATTACCTCAGATGTTAATTCCCATACTGCTCAGAGCCATTTGAACCATTTGAAAACATTGTTCACATAGGCTATATTCTTTTTATTATCAACGCAATTGGAGGTATTCCTTTATCATAACGCACGTCCCCATATTTCATAAGTCATAACGTAGACGTTACGCCGGCTCAACGGGGAGACACCAAGCACCTGCCCTATTGTCCTGATCTTTCCCCATGCAATTATCACGGCTTCGGTCCCTTAAGAAAGGCTTTGAAGAGTCGACGATTCCTGTCTAACAAGGATGTGCAGCAGGCACTTACGGACTTACTCAAACAGTAGGACACCAAACGGGTATTTTCAATTGGTCCGTCCGTGTGGTGATTACCTCAATGCTCCCGGCGATTTTGGATGATTGGCAAGTCGATTCTGGGCTGTTCGACTGTCGAACGGAAACTTTCTGATCGCCTATTATAAAACTATATGTTGTATTTTTCCGAAACAGCAGGACAGATTGATATTCTGGGCAAATGTATACGAAATCGCTGGAAATTAGATTCAAATGATTGTTGGCGGACATCTTGTAACATTTATATTGTAACTTTCAAAAACACTCCTGGAAATTGAAAAAAAGAACACTGTGAATTCATTGTCCCAGGAAGGGGAAACTTTATTGACACATTTCTGGGGTCAGATACATCACATGATCACACTGACAGAACCACAGGCACATAGACACAGGCAACAGAGCATGCACAATGTCGGCACTAGTACAGTGTATATCCACCTTTCGCAGCAATGCAGGCTGCTATTCTCCCATGGAGACGATCGTAGAGATGCTGGATGTAGTCCTGTGGAACGGCTTGCCATGCCATTTCCACCTGGCGCCTCAGTTGGACCAGCGTTCGTGCTGGACGTGCAGACCGCGTGAGACGACGCTTCATCCAGTCCCAAACATGCTCAATGGGGGACAGATCCGGAGATCTTGCTGGCCAGGGTAGCTGTCTTACACCTTCTAGAGCACGTTGGGTGGCACGGGATACATGCGGACGTGCATTGTCCTGTTGGAACAGCAAGTTCCCTTGCCGGTCTAGGAATGGTAGAACGATGGGTTCGATGACGGTTTGGATATACCGCGCACTATTCAGTGTCCCCTCGACGATCACCAGAGGTGTACGGCCAGTGTAGGAGATCGCTCCCCACACCCTGATGCCGGGTGTTGGCCCTGTGTGACTCGGTCGTATGCAGTCCTGATTGTGGCGCTCACCTGCACGGCGCCAAACACGCATACGATCATCATTGGCACCAAGGCAGAAGCGACTCTCATCGCTGAAGACGACACGTCTCCATTCGTCCGTCCATTCACGCCTGTTGCGACACCACTGGAGGCGGGCTGCACGATGTTGGGGCGTGAGCGGAAGACGGCCTAACGGTGTGCGGGATCGTAGCCCAGCTTCATGGAGACGGTTGCGAATGGTCCTCGCCGATACCCCAGGAGCAACAGTGTCCCTAATTTGCTGGGAAGTGGCGATGCGGTCCCCTACGGCACTGCGTAGGATCCTACGGTCTTGGCGTGCATCCGTGCGTCGCTGCGGTCCGGTCCCAGGTCGACGGGCACGTGCACCTTCCGCCGACCACTGGCGACAACATCGATGTACTGTGGAGACCTCACGCCCCACGTGTTGAGCAATTCGGCGGTACGTCCACCCGGCCTCCCGCATGCCCACTATACGCCCTCGCTCAAAGTCCGTCAACTGCACATACGGTTCACGTCCACGTTGTCACGGCATGCTACCAGTGTTAAAGACTGCGATGGAGCTCCGTATGCCACGGCAAACTGGCTGACACTGACGGCGGCGGTGCACAAATGCTGCGCAGCTAGCGCCATTCGACGGCCAACACCGCGGTTCCTGGTGTGTCCGCTGTGCCGTGCGTGTGATCATTGCTTGTACAGCCCTCTCGCAGTGTCCGGAGCAAGTATGGTGGGTCTGACACACCGGTGTCAATGTGTTCTTTTTTCCATTTCCAGGAGTGTAGATGCGGCGCGCAGTTGATAGTTCGCAATTTTTTTTTTTTGAGTGATCGGCAACACGGGTTTTGTAAAAATACATAAAAACGACAATGGTGCAGTGATGAAACATTTTTATTTACAATACAAACGAATTTGAGACAAATTCCCGGGCACTGCACCAACACCAAAGCCGCTGTATCACCGGATAAATGAAAAAAACGTGGTCTCGTAGCCACTGGAGATTGGATAGCTTATTCTGCAGGTATGGTTGATATGACTGATGTTATTGTGACAGAACATAGATATATTAAAATTAGTAATATTCTTGAGATCATACAGACGAATACGCAAATCTTGAATCAAATTCTTTGTGTAAACAAAGATGAGAGCGCTATGTATGCCTGGGTGCCAGCGTTTGTCATCACTATGCCAACAACACTCCAGAAAGGACATTTCAGAATCGTATTTGGTAAACTTGAAGCATAATACGATGCAGATCTGGGGACGTTGGGTGATAGTAGACGAAATATGGGTTACCAGTACACGTCGGAGACAAAAACTGCAATAAAAACAGAAGATTGCCAGAACTGAAAGCACACCGAAAGAAGTGTCTTTTGGCGGGAAAATTGATGTAAGTATAATCATGAGTGTAGTCATATTGCAGCGTAGGGGCAGTGAGTTGAAGCAGAAACGACCAAAATTGTCGCTTTAGTTTGCCTGTCGTTTACATGTGTGTCGTAAAACAGTTTCGTGTTCAGTTCAGCTATTCCAGGAAACCCCCGCGATCAGCTGAGACTGCTACCAGCTTAGGAGTAGTAGTACTCCTCATTTGTTTAGTCTGGTCCATCAAACTGAAACTTGCTACTGAACTACTTGCAACGTGACATACCGTTCTACTTAACGGTGGCAAGATGTTAAGCATTTAAATAAAATTTGATGATCAAGTATTTTTTATGGCAAGAACAACTGGGAAAAAGCTTTGAATTTCTGTCCAGGTAGTCATCGAAAACATACAGCCGAAAGGATATTTTTGCGTTTGCAAGCTCGGGATTCAGGTAAAAACTATTACTTTTGCAAATGAAGTATCGAACCTTCCAGCTCAGGAAATCGAAAAATATGTTTTGAACATCGAGAAGACTTAATCCATGAATTTTTAGTTCATGGTTGCCCTTACGTGCTTACCTTTGATCTTGCCGGTACCACAACAGCATCTCGCTGGGCATAAGGATACGGTGACCTCAAAATATCACCACTGACGTCAAAATTAATGTAGGCGTCCAGCAACCTATCTACATATACATGTATATAAAAAAGAAGGACGCTTAGAAAAGGCAGTCATGCGTGCTACTCGCGCGAAAGGAGCGTTAGCACGTGGGCGTTCACAGAAATTCGAAAGCTTATAGCGCTCTTTGTACCCCCAATCCCGTCTCTGCCCTTTGTACCCGGGACGTTGGAGGAACAGCACCTCTATAAATATACAGTATTCTTTCATGTTTTTGTTATATAACATCGTGTGAAGGTGTGTGGACATTTTAATATGCACCTTCTCAGAGTCTTTGGGATTTTCCACAAGCAGGATCAGGGTCTATGGCATTAAGATTTCGAGATTTCCTGGCCAGTTCAAGTGGCAGATGTATTCACCTGCAAAACATATATCCAATATAGCAGCTCGATGCGAACGGGCGTTATCTACTGTTAAAAAAGACGTCTGGGCCACCTGCAGAGCCTCTTGGCGCCAACAGATTCCTCCAAACACTAACGAAGATATGAAATTCCCAAGGTTCCTCACGAATGAAGCTTTCCCTTACCAGTGAGTCTTGTAATTGTACCTCCTACCTCTTCACTTCAACGAACATCAGACAAAAATTATTGTACAATGGAATTCGTATGCATGCAGGCCACCTCAGCACTGCCTTGAATCAGATACAAGAAGTCTGATACGACCGTTCTGATAAACCGTTTGCAAGGAAACTGCAGTTCCTATGGCAGCTGTAAGCTCGGCAGACTTGTGTTAGAGACATCATTGGACTTGTTCACTTATCGCCAGACGCAGGGTGGCCAGAAACAGTCTGAAAAGCTTGTCAGGATGTTACATGGTAGGTTGTGCTGAGAAGTATTTGTCCAGAAAGAAAATCGACACGTTGCGCCGTTTCCGAGTTAAGTAGCATCGTAGTTAGACAATCAGGCCGCTAAGCGCGTAAGTTCAAGCCGCCCGTCAGATAAAATTAGTGTTAGTTGTTCACATAGCGTAGACGATAGAGCACACGACTGGTCTGCCTGTGTCTTGGCTTCGATACCTACTACCGTACCATGTCCAATTTTGGTATCGCTCCCTTGTTCGGTTTCAGCAAATCAAGCGAAAAAGACGTTTGGCGACACGATCTCTAGCTGGTAGCTTGAAATTAGCGCGCGCAACGGTCTGATTGGCTAACTTGAGTGTCAATTAACTCGGAAAAGCCGCAACGCATCGAATTTTTTCCTGCGTAATTGAAGGGATGAAATGATATAATCAAAAGTCACACCTTTCTCAAAAAGTGCTTTTATTGTTATTTGAACTATTGAATCTACTGCAAAAGTATTTTAGCTTCGACTCCCTAGATGCAGAGCGGTTCACTCTTGATGCTCTCATACATTGTAAATGCCATAGAAATTCTGGCAGACAGTACACATCTGATAAAACAGGACAGACTATTGGTGCTAAAATTCTATGTCCTGTATGTACTTGTAAAAACAAGCTGTGAGGCAAATTTCGTGAATGTATAGATCAGGTATTCCATTCTTTGTGGGGTATGGGCTATTTCAGTTATCAAAATAATTACTGTCTGAGTAACAATAAGATGTTCTGATGGATTAATGAAAATCATAAATTCGATTTTTATATTACGTACCATTTATAGATAAAATTATTATTTTGACTGATTAACATATTTTATCTTTTCAGGTAACCCAAAGGAAAGGAAAAGCACAATACCATGGTGAATGGTTACTATTCTGTACATGGTTAAGGTTAATGGCTGTAACATTTTGGTATGCAGAGAGGTTTTTCAGTGTTTCAACAACTTGCAAAAATAGTGATGGTCACGGCACTTCTCCAAGCGACGGAAGAGGCACCTAAAGATTAAATAAATATTACTTCCCGGAAAATCCTTAAATATGTCGTATTCTGTTTGTTTATGTTGTTTTTTCATGAGAAAAGGAGAACCCATTAAGAAAAATTTCACCAGATAGATCTCAGACAGTTCAAAACTTCATAAAAAACATACCTAAGAATGGGTAGCTCTGAGGGATGAAGTAGTGAAGGCAGCAGAGGATAAAGTAGGTAAAAAGATGAGGGCTGCTAGAAATCCTTGGGTAACAGAAGAAATATTGAATTTAATTGATGAAAGGAGAAAATATAAAAATGCAGTAAATGAAGCAGGCAAAAAGGAATACAAACGTCTCAAAAATGAGATCGACAGGAAGTGCAAAATGACTAAACAGGAATGGCTAGAGGACAAATGTAAGGATGTAGAAGCTTATCTCACTAGGGGTAAGATAGATACTGGCTACAGGAAAATTAAAGAGACCTTTGGAGACAAGAGAACCACTTGTATGAACATCAAGACCTCAGATGGAAACCCAGTTCTAAGCAAAGAAGGGAAAGCAGAAGTGGAAGGAGTATATAGAAGGTTTATACAAGGGTGATGTACTTGAGGACAATATTATGGAAATGGAAGAGGATGTAGATGAAGACGAAATGGGAGATACGATACTGCGTGAAGAGTTTGACAGAGCACTGAAAGACCTGAGTCGAAACAAGGCCCCCGGAGTAGACAACATTCCATTATAACTACTGACGGCCTTGGGAGAGCCAGTCATGAAAAAACTCTACCAGCTGGTGAGCAAGATGTATGAGACAGGCGAAATACCCTCAGACTTCAAGAAGAATATAATAATTCCAATCCCAAAGAAGGCAGGTGCTGACAGATGTGAAAATTACCGAACTATCAGTTTAATAAGTCACAGCTGCAAAATACTAACGCGAATTCTTTACAGACGAATGGAAAAACTGGTAGATGCGGACCTCGGGGAGGATCAGTTTGGATTCCGTCGAAATGTTGGAACACGTGAGGCAATACTGACCTTACGACTTATCTTAGAAGAAAGATTAAGAAAAGGCAAACCTACGTTTCTAGCATTTGTAGACTTAGAGAAAGCTTTTGACAATGTTGACTGGAATACTCTTTTTCAAATTCTAAAGTTGGCAGGGGTAAAATACAGGGAGCGAAAGGCTATTTACAATTTGTACAGAAACCAGATGGCAGTCATAAGAGTCGAGGGGCATGAAAGGGAAGCAGTGGTTGGGAAAGGAGTGAGACAGGGTTGTAGCCTCTCCCCGATGTTATTCAATCTGTATATTGAGCAAGCAGTAAAGGAAACAAAAGAAAAATTTGGAGTAGGTATTAAAATTCATGGAGACGAAGTAAAAACTTTGAGGTTCGCCGATGACATTGTAATTCTGTCAGAGACGGCAAAGGACTTGGAAGAGCAGTTGAACGGAATGGACAGTGTCTTGAAAGGAGGATATAAGATGAACATCAACAAAAGCAAAACGAGGATAATGGAATGTAGTCAAATTAAATCGGGTGATGCTGAGGGAATTAGATTAGGAAATGAGACACTTAAAGTAGTAAAGGAGTTTTGCTATTTAGGAAGTAAAATAACTGATGATGGTCGAAGTAGAGAGGATAAAAAATGTAGACTGGCAATGGGAAGGAAAGCGTTTCTGATGAAGAGAAATTTGTTAACATCGAATATAGATTTATGTATCAGGAAGTCATTTCTGAAAGTATTTGTTTGGAGTGTAGCCATGTATGGAAGTGAAACATGGACGATAACTAGTTTGGACAAGAAGAGAATAGAAGCTTTCGAAATGTGGTGCTACAGAAGAATGCTGAAGATTAGATGGGTAGATCACGTAACTAATGAGGAGGTATTGAATAGGATTGGGGAGAAGAGAAGTTTGTGGCACAACTTGACTAGAAGAAGGGATCGGTTGGTAGGACATGTTTTGAGGCATCAAGGGATCACAAATTTAGCATTGGAGGGCAGCGCGGAGGGTAGAAATCGTAGAGGGAGACCGAGAGATGAGTACACTAAGCAGATTCAGAAGGATGTAGGTTGCAGTAGGTACTGGGAGATGAAGCAGCTTGCACAGGATAGAGTAGCATGGAGAGCTGCATCAAACCAGTCTCAGGACTGAAGACAACAACAACAACAACAAGTATGCCAGTCATTACAGGCTTTCACAGAACTCTAATAAAGTGTACTTCAGTCATGACGTGTCGATCTCTTCATTATATCTAGCACATTGCTTGAAATATTGTGAAGAAAATAATACGCAACAAGCATAAATTTCAAAATTTCGAGATATTTTAAACCACTATTTTAATATTGGTTTTAAAATTGGCTCGTTCGGATGCAAGTCATGCATGTGACGAATTTCAAGTTGAAATTCAAAATGCACTATTGAGCAACTCTGAAGTTATAATTAGATGATTAAAGATTGAAAGGGACGTACATCACGCCAAAGCATCTGCAGGAGAAAACATCATTACACAAGTTTGCAGGTTAGCTAGAGAAAATTCCAAGGAACACCTTACAGCAGCCTTCGATCTACAACAAATCTTCCCAACATCGCGACTGACGTGCAGGCCTGCGTTCTGTAAGAGGAAATTATGGCCTTATAACATTTATAGTGAGTTTAAAATAAATTGCAGCTTTTGACAGTCCAATACGGAGCGAGGGGACGGAGGCGTAGTTGCCGGCGTGTGCTGGTGCGTCGGCAGGTGACAGTTTCATAACGCCAGACCCACTCGGCGTGGAACCTGGCATGAACTCCGTGAACAGAACGCTGCCCAAGCCGACTGATCTGCGATCTTTGTCCAACGTTTAAAAGAAACTATTCGGTAATAAACTCTAATTCCCGCACATCTTATAGTTTGATCGTCAGCTTGTTGATGAGCCGGCTATCATTTCGTTAATGGTCATAGTTATTGTGATACTTCGATAGTAGGTAACTTACTGCAAGGAACACTTAGTCTGCAGTGAAAAATATGTATCTCTATGAATTTGTGTTTGGTGCGTGATAGGTTACATGTTGCTGAGTATTAAATGTAGATGATATATTGAATTATTCTTTAAACTTGTAATGATATCATCACCTATTTCCAATTTTGAGAAAATATAATGTATATTGTTGTGTACATACAGGGTGTTTCAAAAATGACCGGTATATTTGAAACGGCAATAAAAACTAAACGAGCAGCGATAGAAATACACCGTTTGTTGCAATATGCTTGGGACAACAGTACATTTTCAGGCGGACAAACTTTCGAAATTGCATTAGTTACAATTTTCAACAACAGATGGCGCTACAAGTGATGTGAAAGATATAGAAGACAACGCAGTCTGTGGGTGCGCCATTCTGTACGTCGTCTTTCTGCTGTAGGCGTGTGCTGTTCACAACGTGCAAGTGTGCTGTGGACAACATGGTTTATTCCTTAGAACAGAGGACTTTTCTGGTGTTGGAATTCCACCGCCTAGAACACAGTGTTGTTGCAACAAGACGAAGTTTTCAACGGAGGTTTAATGTAACCAAAGGACCGAAAAGCGATACAATAAAGGATCTGTTTGAAAAATTTCAACGGACTGGGAACGTGACGGATGAACGTGCTGGAAAGGTAGGGCGGCCGTGTACGGCAACCATAGAGGGCAAAGCGCAGCTAGTGCAGCAGGTGATCCAACAGCGGCCTCGGGTTTCCGTTCGCCGTGTTGCAGCTGCGGTCCAAATGACGCCAACGTCCACGTATCGTCTCATGCGCCAGAGTTTACACCTCTATCCATACAAAATTCAAACACGGCAACCCCTCAGCGCATATGAGCTTGTTTAAGTTTGGTGTCTGCGTCTTTATAGCCTCTGATACTGATACCAGCATTAGGACTCGAAGCGTTAGGCAAAGAAAGAAATATTCCTGGGACCACCACGGAATGACCATATAACAAAACTCACCATCTTCACAAATATCTGTGTGAAAGCATGCATTGTATGATCTCAGCATTTTTTAGATAGACATAAGTTTTATTAAATTAATTACATATCTAACAAATGGTTCACATCATGCTTAAAAACTGACTATAGAACATTATGCTGCGTAGTTCAGTAACTGTAGACAGGAATGCCGACAAATGCGAACAGCTGGGATTGTCGGCCATTTTCGGACGCCACATTTTTGAGTTAGTGGCCGTCTTCAAAAATGGTGCGTAATTTAAAACAGGTAAATGTTTTTCTCGCACACTATATACACAAAGAGGAATATTATTCTTAAATATACACCGATTTGTATTTTGAACAGCACGTAAATAAGTATTGCTACTATGATGCACATTGAGTTACAACGTATTTGTTTTGTTTTAAATGTGAAGTACGAAGATATGTATGGCTGCCTATACTGGAATTTCCTGAGGCCAAACAACGCTTTTTGTTTAGAAACTGGAAAACGTGGACTATTATCTGATCAAATTGTCCTTTTCATGTTAAACACCACCATTTTTGGTAGCAATTTTGTGGTCGTAATCGTTCTCTCTGGTAGGTAAGATTGCAGTTTCAGAAAATTGCCCTTGAGGAACCAGTGTAACTTCCTCTGTCATTTATTTTTTAGCGTCGTTGATACATTTGACCAGCGCACACGTTCGTATCTATATTAATAATGCAGGAGCGAGCTCGCAAGTCGCTGTTATATGCAGTTCAAACAATACCACCGTATTTGCGGCCGCTACTGCGCTGCATATTGTTACGTAACATTACGTGTCCACAAATCTCCGATGTCAGCTAGTCTCTATGTGCGCATATCTTCGGACGCCCTCGAGACAGCATCCTTTTTTTAAAACGGGGGTCACCCTTCCAAACCGAATCAGTGTATGTATCCAGGCCAGAAGGTGAGCAATGTCTTATGAATAAGTGAGCTTTGATTCGCTATTGTAATCACTGAAATAACATTACATATGGTCCCAGCTCGTGAAATTGTATTACGTTACCTCCACCCCTTCTGGGTGATGCAACTCTTTTGTCAGGGAGTGTATTACAAAGATTAAATAATAACACAGCACCAGAGTCTCTCTTCTATGTCCCATCGAGGGCATTTGGCTGTGTAAATCAAAAAAATTTGCTCGAAACACTTAAGTTTTAGTAAAATGGTTCACTTTCGTTTGCAGATGATAAAAGTTAGGTAACCAAACTCATTAGATACAAAGTAAGAAAGGAACTTGTAAACTATGTGACTGCAAGAATTATTGGCATGTTTTTTTGAGCGTTCCTTAAGTCTCCTATCCAAAACAATACAAAAACGGCTGGGTGTTAACTGTTTACCGGAAGTTGGCTGTGAATGAAAACCCCAAACAGTTCAAGTAATAATTTAATTACATGTGAATAAAAGCAACCAGATCAGTTACATAATTCACCAAGATGATTTATTCTTCCGGATACTGAATGACACATTTTCTATCACTTTTTCATCCCACCAGCCACACAGCAAAGCACACGTAAAGTAGTTGTTCTTTCTCCAATTTTTTGATCGAAAATATTTTGTGATCCTTGATAGAAGTCGGCTACATATGGAAAACTAATGAAAGCTACCTAATCGATTATAACTACAAATATAGGAGAAAAATACAATGACGTCACTGAGACGAAACTAGAGCAGAGTTTTTCGGTCTATGTTTCACGTAACACTACGTTCCGCGTGAAGTGAATTAAGGGCTCCTCGGAAAACTGTTTTAACACGGCGTTTTTTCCAATATTCTACGGTACTAATTATTATTTTTAAAATTTTGTAATGATTTCTGTGTTATTAATTATGATTTAAAATAGAAGTAATCACTGAGTGAAACAAGTTATTCTCATTTCTTAAAATTATAGTTACCTTCAAAATAAACAAGGGTTCCGTCAAAGAGTCAAAATTCTCAAAGTGTTCCGTCAGAGGAAAAGTTGGGAATGCTTGATCTAGAGTGGAGTTCGTAAGGCTGCATTGACGTGTTCTTGGCGGTGTAGATATTTGTTGCAACAGGGAAATCTTGAAAACAAATTTAAGTGGAATTATAAAGTACGAAAATAAGAGGCATTAGGAACCATTGGCGAGGAAAGAAGTCTGTGGAAAAGTGCCACCGTACTAAGATATATCGTCGACGGGACATAGAAAACAAATTTTAAAAAACGCAAAATCCCTAAGACTAGCAAAATTTTGCAGAAGTTCGAAATATAGTACGTACTTCAGTGCGAAATGCTTTCAATAATTTCCACAACGAAATTCTTTCTCGAAATCTGGCAGAAAAGAAGAGATTCTGGTCATACATAAAGCACACCAGTGGCAAGACGCAATCAATACCTTCACTGCGCGATAACAACGGTAAAGTCACTGATCACAGTGCCTCTAAAGCAGAGTTATTAAACACGATTTTCTGAAACTCCTTCACTAAAGAAGAAGTAGTAAATGTTCCTGAATTCCAATCAAGAACAACTGCAAAGATGGGAAACATAGATACCCTCAGTGTCGCAAAGCAGCTTAAATCACTTAATAAAAGCAAGGCTTCCGGTCCAGATTGTATACCAGTCAGGTTCCACTCAGAGTATGCTGATACAATAGCTCCATATTTAGCAAATTATATACAAGCGCTCGCTCACAGGAAGATCCGTACCTAAATACTGGAAAATTGCTCGAGTCACACGAATACTCAAAAAGGGAAGTAGGAATAATCTGTTGAATTACAGGCCCATATCACTTACGTCGATTTGCAGTAGGGGTTTGGAACATATTCTGTATTCGAACATTACGAAGCACCTCGAAGAAAACGATTTATTGATACGTAATTAGCACAGGATTCAGAAAATATCGACTAGCTCTTTATACTCATGAAGTAATGAGTGCTACCGACAGGGGATGTCAAATTGATTCCATATTTTTAGATTTCCAGAAGGCTTTCGACACCGTTCCTCACAACCGTCTTATAACCAAACTGCGTGTCTATGGAATATCGCCTCAGTTATGTGACTGGATTCGTGATTTCCTATCAGAAAGGTCACAGTTCGTAGTAATAGACGGAAAGTCATCGAGTAAAACAGAAGTAATATTCGGCGTTCCCTAAGGAAGTGTTACAGGCCCTCTATTGTTCCTGATCTATATTAACAACATAGGAGACAATCTGAGTAGCCGTCTTAGTTGTTTGCAGATGATGCTCTTATTTAGTCTTTTAAAGTCATAAGATGATCAAAACGACTTGCAAAATTATTTAGATAAGATATCTGTATGGTGTGAAAAGTGACAATTGACCCTGAATAAGGAAAAGTGTGAAATCATTCACAGAGTACTAAAAGAAATTAACTAAATTTCGATTACGCGATCGGTCACACAAATCTGAGGGATGTAAATTCAACTAAATACTTAGGGATTACAGTTACAAATACCCTGAATTGGAACTATCACATAGATAATGTGGGTAGAGCCAACCAATGACTGCGATTCATTGGCAGAACACTTAGAGGGCGCGACGGTCTACTAAAGAGACTGCTTACAACACGCTTGTTCGCCCTACTATGTGCGGTGTGGGATTCGCATCAGGTGGGACTGACGGATGCTATCGAAAAAGTACAAAGAAGGGCAGCTCGTTTTGTATTATCGCGAAGTAGGGGCGATAGTGCCACAGACATGATGCGTGAACTGGTGTGGCAATCATTAAAACAAAGGCGTTTTTCGTTGCGACGGAATCTTCTCCTGAAATTTCAATCATCAATTTTCTCTTCCGATTGCGAAAACATTCTGTTGGCACCCACCTATACAGGGAGAAATGATCATCACTAGAAAATAAGAGAAATCAGTGTTTGTACAGAAAAATTTAAGTGCTTGTTTTTTCCGCGCGCCGTTCGAGAGTGGAACGGTAGAAAGACTGCTCGAAGGTGGCCCATTGAACCCTCTGCTATGCACTTTGTTGTGAATAGCAGAGTAATCACCTAGATGTAGATGTAGATCCTTATTAAACGAAGTTTCGGACTTGCAGTTATCCGCATTTACTGCACCCCGCGGTATTTCGACTTGGCACCTGCCAGTCTTCTACAGCTATCGAATACTGTAGGAGACTTCCGCGTTCCGCAATTTGTTTGTGCGCTCTATGTATTGCGCGTATGCGTTAACGTAGTGCTGGCAGATAAACCACACTACTTCTGCCCTCTCTCGTCGAATTTTGGAACCCACAATCAGATGTCCTCAGGGTTGTCGCTCGCCACGGCCATCGGCTACTGTGCCGTCATTTAAAAAACCCGAGGAAATGCTGGGGTTCCACACATTATCCAACTGGTACCCGCTTTTACGCTTCATTACATTTTCCGCCCTTGCGTATTTTCATGGACTTTTTAAAGAATGGATTCCGATGAAATGTTGCTTTTCCCAGATTTATTGTTTTATCATACTCTCTTGAATGTCCGGTGGAGATCTAAACGTTCAGAAATAACAGACTTGATTGGTTTGTAATGTCTCAAAATAAAAGATGAAAAATTACTGAATAGCAATGAGTGTACTCAATTACTCCGAAAACTAATTGTTCACAGTCGGGATGTATCACAGTGACCACAACAGGAGCAGAACTTGGTAAGCCACATTCAGATATTTTTAGTCTCGAATAACTTATCCTGCTGATGGTCGAAGAAGACTTCCTTAGTCACGCGCGTGTTTAGTCGTAGGTTCAGACTCTTTGTTGGCGAGCAGATAATTTCAATATCGATGACCCGTGATGGAGTACAGTGCGATGAAATGTTGTGCGTTATATTAGGAAAACATTAATCTGATTTTGTGAAAGAAATTTACAGTGAAAGTTTCTTCTTCCATAATGTGCAAATCTGCACATTTTGGTGCACGGTAGACACATGAACCGATACGTCACCAAACTAATCGCTTCCCAAGGTAATTAGAGCTGAAACATAAAAAACTTTATATATCATTAGTAAAGGATAGTGGTATCATTTCCAATAAATAAACCTTACGTAAAGCTAATAACAATAGCTATTATTTTCGTAATTTGCAACGAGCAAATAAAATGGCGTGTTTACAGTATGCAAGACATCAGAATACAGACTAAGTTAAGCGACGATTCGTGCTGAGTTATTTATAGATTTGAAAAGCGAAAATCATAGCAACGATGGCTTCAAAATAATTACAGTGGCGATGTACAATTTTATCTTTACATTGTTAGAAGAAATTAATTAATTACAGTTGCTAAAGGGGAGAGAAGACATTCGGTGTAGTGTTCTGCCACGGAGGACGTAGTCTGGCCTATCGCTTCACTGATATCAGGAGGCCAACAGTGTTAGACGTGGACAGAAAACTATTTTAACCTGAAATTTCTGGAGTATTCTGGCTGTCTTGAATGAAATATTGTCAACAAAGTGGAGAAACGCTAGTCATTTTACCTGCGTAATCACCTCTTTATCGATTTCCTGGTTTTTGATAGTAGTGTCTCTTTAATCTGCTGGGTAGAATATCGTTTTTCTTCTGAACACTAAGTGAGCGAACTCTTCAGGCAAAGTATCTGGATCCGAGGCTGTGTAAGCTCTGTGTTCCAGTGTTTTAAACTCGCTCATAGTTTGCAACAAATGATGCCGACCTGCCGATTGTCAATACAAATCGGTATGGATGGGCTTACGTTAAACTGAAGAAAGTCATTATTCTTTGGTCTAACAACAGTATTCAGGTAAGGGGGACAACCATCTTACTCTATTTCCATAGTGAACTGAGCTCTGCTATGGATGGGATTTTTAATATATCTATGATGCCACACTATCAAAGTATCGCCCACATACCTCCAAAATAAAGTTGCTTTAAGGACCACTGATTAAAACATTCTCTCTTCAAAGTCCTATAAGGTACATCAAATGAAAACCGAACACTCACCACAACCGGACCATGGAGTGATTCCATTCAAAAGAAATCACCACACCTGGTAAGACATTTATTCCACTGGGAGACAAGACAATCAGTTCCCAAATCGTAGAAAGCAGTGGACCACTGATAGGTCCACAACCGCAGCCATTCTTTCATTTCCTCGTCCGACAGAAACCGACGTCCGCACTTATCTTTCTAGAGGTCGTCAAAGATGTGACAATCACACGGTGAAAGGTCCGGGCTGTATGTATAGCGTTGCGGTGGTTCCCAACCAAATATCTGAACTGTATCCTTCATCCGACTGGCAGTTTTGGGGCGGACGTGATCGTCCAACAGGATGATTCCATCCGACAGCGATCGTGGCAAGTTTAACTTTATGGCACATTGCAGTTTCTACAAAGTGCCTTCAGAGCTGTGAACGTTGACTGCTGCGCCATATTTGATGAACTAGACGAGCAGAGAGTCCATAGAGTCGAAGATGAAGTCATCCTGACCTAACCGGAACAGCTGTCAGACGGAGTCATCCTGTTGCACGATAACGCACGTCCCCACACGGCCAATCAGACAAAGACTACACTTAACCGATTTGTTTGGGAAACACTGCAGCATCTTCCGTACAGCCCAGATCCTTCATAGTGTGATTTTCACATTGTGGATCCATCAGCGACCGATTGCATTCGAGGGAATAGGTACTGATCGTTTCATCTCCCAGTGGGTTAAATGTTTCAACGCGTGTGGTGATTGCTTTTGGATGGAAGCATTCCATGGTCCCATTGTGGCTGCTGCCCTGTTCTCAAAAAATGGCTCTGAGCACTATGGGACTTAACATCTGAAGTCATCAGTCCCCTAGAACTTAGAACTACTAAAACCTAACTAACCTAAGGACACCACGCACATCCATGCCCGAGTCAGAATTCCAACCTGCGATCGTAGCAGTCGCGCGGTTCCAGACTGAAGTGCCTAGAACCGCACGGCCACCGCGGCCGGCTGTCCTGTTCTCATTTCAGTGCCTCTGATACACAAAGCAGTTTGCCATCAGAGAAGAAAGGAAGCGTTCCATGGCGACCCATCAGTCTGGTCAACAAATCCTTGATTGAGCATAAAATAGTTCGAAGAAAGAGCTTGCTGAAACAAAGCAGTGATCTCCACCTGAAATTTATTACCAACTGGTGCCAAACACTCTGCGAGAGGGAGCCTTGTAAAATGTGACACTGCGTCAAAGCTAATTAGGCCTATATGGTCCGAACTGCTTAGACGAAGATCTCGCAGTCGACTGATAAATACCCTCATCTGAAAACATGATGCCGAATCGCGGATAAACATTGAGGTTATTTAACAGCGGCTGGCCAACCTTCCGCTGTTTCGCTGAAAATTTGGTGCCACGAGTAGAACGAGTCTGTGAGCCTGTAGTACGTGACGGGCGGTTCCAGAGATCGCTGGACGCGGCCGTTTAGCTGCTGCAGGCTGCAGGACACGGAAGCAGGCGTGATTGCCGCCCCTGGACATGCCGGTCACGATCCGCCGTGGTGACCCACATATCACCGCGGAGCAGCGGCACTTAGGCCAATTGTCCGGTGGAGACCGCCGCTGACATCATGCTCCACATTCCGAGAACATACGCACCGCGCCGTGCGTGGACGCTGCGTTACGCCAGGCGGCCCCGCCTCGCGTCACGCTTCATTCATAAGTGTGACCGGCACGCAGCGGCTCTGTGTTAGCCGCCGTTAGCAACGACTTGCGGTTCCTGCAGGGTGGCGCACGAAATGTGTTACCATTTTGTTTTTGAATATAAACTTTATCGTCTATACAATCTGAAAGGAACATGTACTACAAAAATGTTCTAACTCAGCACATGCATATGTCCACCATTTCGGTGTGGTGGTGGTGGTGGTTAGTGTTTAACGTCCCGTCGACAACGAGGTCATTAGAGACGGAGCGCAAGCTCGGGTTAAGGAAGGATTGGGAAGGAAATCGGCCGTGCCCTTTCAGAGGAACCATCCCGGCATTTGCCTGAAATGATTTAGGGAAATCACGGAAAACCTAAATCAGGATGGCTGGAGACGGGATTGAACCGTCGTTCTCCCGAATGCGAGTCCAGTGTGCTAACCACTGTGCCACCTCGCTCGGTCCCACCATTTCGTTTCCTAACTTCCTTCAAACGAACACTGAAGTTAGTGATTACCCTACGGCACATGTCTTCCGTAGTTTCATTGCAAGCTTGAAGAATGAGTCTTCTGAGCTCCATTAAATCACGTGGACGTTTCGGGAAATTTTTTCCTTTAGGTACCCCCAAACTAAAAACTCACATGGATTGAGATCTGGACTATTGGGGGGGCCAATTTTCTCCGTCATTGAAGCGAGATGGAAACCTGAGTGAAATGATCCGCATGTCGAAATGCTCGTGTAAAAACTCCAACACAGTGTTTGCAGTATGTGGCCTTGCTCCATCTTGCATGAACCACTGCGTGTTGAAGGGCAAGACTGTAGCAAGAAGCTGTGGAATGAAGCTATTGCGAAGCATGCTCAAATAACGCTCGCTGTTCAGTTTCTTCAAAGAAAAAGGGTCCATTAAGTCCGTGACAGGAAACTGCTGCCCACGCTGTAATCCTCGGAGCATAATGTTGTCGTTCATGAAGCACTTGTGGGTTTCCAGTGGCCCGAAAGCGTACATTTTGTTTGTTAACCACACCGTCTAAGTGAAAATGCGCCTCGTCTGTAAACCAAACGTTGTTGAGAGTTTCTTCCCTATCCTCCACCCACTGAGCAAACAGTAGTCTCTGCTGCTTGTGTTCTTCAGTGAGCTTCTGTGCACAGGTCATTTTGTATGGGTACATATGGAGGTCACTTTTAAGAATGCGTTTAACGGAGCGTCTGGGTATTCCCAGTTGCACTGCTGCCTTTGTACACAATTTCCCGGGACTTCTCTGTACAGCAACTTGTACCGCTTCAATATTCTCCGGCGAACGAACAGGCTTAGGCCGACGTCGCTTCGCTGCCAATACTGTTCCTTCCTGTACAAATTTATCTTACAACCTGTGGGTGGTCTTCTTGGACCCATCGTGTGTTAATCTGTTGTCGAAAACGCCTCTGAGTCACAACAAGGCTTTTCGTTTAATGAAAAAGTAACACAATTGCCGATCATTGCTGTGTCGTCAGTCTTCCATTGTCAGCCATTACTGCTTACTAGCCTCCTAGCGACAGTATCGTGAATTACACGTCATTTCGTAACTCATTTGTTTCTCCAAGCTCTGCTGGTACTGCTGTAGAGATCCCAGCGGGATATCTAATGTGCGTCGTAAATTGTGAAAGAAACAATTGGTAACACATTCCGTGGGTCACCCTGTACTTGTTGAGTAGCGATGAGAGGTGGGGAAACAGAGTTGAAGTCAACAAAGAGCGAGATTATAACGGCATTTAATATAAAATAATTTATTTTATTTATGATATGACGACAGAGAAATATAGACAGGGGGTCTATACAAGGGAATGAACTAGAAGTCAATATTATAGAAATGGAAGGGGTGTTGATGGAGTTGAGATGGGAGATATGATCCTGCGAGAAGAAACTGACAGAGCACTCAGAAAACTAGGTCTAAACAAGACCCCAATAACAGACGACATTCCGTCAGAACTACTGATAACCGTGGGAGAGCCAACCATGACAAAATTCTTCGATCTGGTGTGTAACATGTATGTGACAGTCGAAATACCATCAGACCTCAAGAAGAACATAATAATTCCAATTCTAAAGAACGTAGGTGCTGACAGGTGTGAATATTAACGAACTATCAGTTTTTGTAAGCCACACTTCTCACTGGAGGTTTGAGTGACTTCAGCCGTTAAGTTAAGTAATAAAATGGAACACGTACAGCCGTCCTTACGATGTTACTTATTATATGACTACACTTTCAGGCCTTAACTGACACTGAGGAGTTGACTCCACTCGTATACACAATTCATCAGTGGCCAACACCTATAAACTGGTTTTCGCAGACTACCTGTAACAGCCGGCCGGGGTGGGCGAGCGGTTCTAGGCGCTACAATCTGGAACCGCGCGACCGCAACTGTCGCAGGTTCGAATCCTGCCTCGGGTATGGATGTGTGTGATGTCCTTAGGTTGGTTAGGTTTAAGTAGTTCTGAGTTCTAGGGCACTGATGACCTCAGAAGTTAAGTCCCGTAGCGCTCAGAGCCATTTGAACTACCTGTAACAACCATGTTGTGTCCCCAAGCATCAGCTACCATTTCAACTTCGTAGTTGACGATTAGAGACACAACATCGTTTTTACAGATAGTCTGCAAAAACCAGTTCACAGGTGCTGACCACTTACGAATCGTTTATACGATTGGAATTAAGCTCCTCAGCGTCAGTTAAGACCTGAAGAAGGTTTACTGAAGCACCGAAACTGATGGCCATATGATAAATAACGTAAAAAGGACGGCATGTTTGGAAATTTAATTCCTATTGGGTCAAATAGGGAATGAGAGTTTTTATGAAAACTTTTCATTATGCAATAATTTTTAAGCTAACTCATGAAAATTTGTATTTGAATTCTCTGTTAGAAATAAAAAAATACACATTTGATTGTTTTTGGAAATTCAACCCTAAGGGGCTGAAATCGGCGTGAAATGTTTTATGAAAATATTTCTTTGCTAAAGCATTTTAAGGCTAAAACTTCGAAAATTAGTATTTGGGTTGTCAGTTACAAATAAAAAAATATATATATCACTGTTTTTGGTAATTCACTGACTCATCATCGTCCAGCTCAAACAGCCAAGAACAGAAACTCTAAATTTGGCGTGGGTGTGGATCTTATTCTGTAAGCATCACTTAAGAAGAGACTGTGCGACATTCTACTTCAAAGGGGGTGAAATAGGGGATGAAAGCTTTTTGAAAATACTTCGCCGTTAAGGCAGTTTTGAAGCTAGAACTAATAAGATTGGTATTTGATGTCTCAATCATAAATAAAAAAAATAGATGTTTCAGCATTTTTTTGAAATTCATCATTAAGAGGTTTTAATAACGAGTGAAAGGTTTTTAGAATAAATCATTATTTAAGAACTAGTGAAGCCTTTCTAAGGCTACATCTACGAAAATTGGAATTCGACTTCTCGGTTAAAAATTAAAAAAATACGTGTTTCTTTGTTCTCTGTAATTCAACCCCCTTAGGGAGTGAAATATGGGAAAAGAAGTGTTACTAAATTATTTAATCATGGAAGCATTTTCAAAGATAAATCTGTAAAAATCTATATTTGGCTTCTCTCGTAGATATGAAAAATATTTGTTTCATTGGTTTTGGAAATTCTGTTCGTAAGGAGATGAAACACGCGGTGTTTCAGAAAGAATAATCCGATTTAGCACGTCTATATTTCTGAAACTAATAAACATATTTAAAAAATTTTGTTCTTTGATGAACCGGAAACTCAAAATGTTTTTCTTTCGTACCTTTTCATAGGCGTTCAGCAAGCACCCCTTGACATGCGCGGCATATGACAATGTGGTATTCAAATTTTTCCCACACTGCAACCAGCATGTCTTGAGTTACAGCTTCCACAGCTGTTATGCGATGTGTCAGTTTATTCATTGTTGTCGGTAAGGGAGGCACATAAACAGGGCCTTTTATAAACCCCACAAGAAATAATGACATGCATTCAGGTCCGGTGACCTTGGTGGCCAGTAATGTAAGGCTGAATCATTTGGTCCAGTGCGACCGATCCATCGTTCAGTAATCCTTCGATTTAAAATTTCCCGCACTTCCAGGTGCTAGTGTGGCGGTGACCCATCCTGTTGGTAAATGAAGTCGTTCGAATTAGTCTCCAAGTGTGGGAAAAGGAAGTTCTAAAGCATATCGAGATATGTGCTTCCTGTAGCAGTGTTCTCGGCAAAGAAAAATGGAAGAGTCCTTCTCGTGCTGTACAACTTCATGTGGTTGATCCGTTCCCCATATTCTCACATTATGACGGCTCAACTTTCCATTTAAACGGAATGTTGCTTCGTCACTAAACACTAGGCGTGGAAGAAAACTATCAACATCCATCCTGCCAAGAACGAAATTACAGAACTCTACACGTTTTTGTTTGTCGCCTTCACGAAGAGCTTGCAGTAGCTGACCATGTAGACTAACCATGTAGACGTAGATGTAGATGCAAGGAACACGGAGTCAATCTGGGCATCGGTATCTTCCATCTTCTTGAATTTGCGGTTGCCCCTGCAGCTTAGGTATTTTCTGTGTATGGAAATTTCCGTCCAAGATATTTCATGAGCTATAAGAAGTAAAGTTTTAACGAGTATTTGAAGTAAGTTATGTAAATTTCCTACCACTGCTCTCTGGCAAGTATACACTCTTGTGACAAGTAACAGCTATTTATCTGACGAGGATTCAAACCGTTTGTCGGGCAGTAAAGATTCCACTGCGCAGACATACTGCAAAAATCTTCTTTGATAGCACTGGATTATTGTTATTTTTTTATCCATGATGGATGCTGTTGAACTCCGTGACTATTCCTTTAGAGGATGTGGAATAAAATGAGTTACCAGTGTTATCTGGAGAAGATTTACATTAGACAAGGTCGGTTTCGTGCCTGTGCCCATCTTCAGGTTATTATAAAGTCATTTCAATGTTTCCACCTTCAGTGTTTTAATTCTCTGTTTAAATGTAACGCAAATTATGTGATGTTGACTGACCAGACACAAATGAAAGAATTGCGAGTGGTGAAGTGATAGAAAATATTAGAGTACTTACATATAGTTGGAGTATCCGAATCGTACGATGTCCTCAGGCCTCTTCCGCAACCTTGTGTAGTAAGTTAAAACACCTCTACTTGCTGCACTTGTGGTGACCCATTGGATGGTGTACTCTGCTTCTCCGCCAGCGGTCAAGGTCTGCGTGGTCATCTGCTAAGCGTGAACCACCACCCGCTGAAACTGCGAAGAGCGAGAGGCTAATTGTCTCGACCCGTGGTGACTCGCTCTCTGAGGTCGATGGCCGAACTCAAGTGGACGCGGAAGTTGGGCTCCCCCTTTTTCAAGTGTCGTCCGTCTTGTTAACTTCTCCAGCTATAGTCTTTGCGCGGTTTGACTGGTGTGCTTTCTGAACGTTGTACTACTGTAGCGTCCCCAATTTTCTGTATCGGATTATTCTCTGGTTTGATTTATCCTTTATTTTTGTTCTCTTAATTTCGTATATGTTCTAAATATCAGTTTCCAGTGGTAAGAACCAACAGATAAAACTGACACTCTGGTTAGGGACTTGGTGCCATTTGATTCCAGTGAGACGGCCTTAATGACCGAGCGGTTCTAGGCGCATCAGTCTGGAACCGCACGACTGCTACGGTCGCATGTTCGAATCCTGCATCGGGCATGGATGTGTGTGATGTCCTTAGGTTAGTTAGGTTTAAGTAGTTCTAAGTTCTAGGGGACTGATTACCTCAGACGTTAAGTCCCATAGTGCTCAGAGCCATTTGAACCATTTTTGATTCCGGTGCAATAACTTGCGAGAGGGCGTATTGGTAATAAACTGGTTTCGTCTTAGGGAGAAAGATTCAGACCCCGTCCAGTCATGCAAATTCGTGTTTTCTTTAATTCCCATAACATGCTTAAGGAAAATGTAGAGATGGTTCCCCTGAAGTATCATGGCCGATTTCCTCCGCAGCCTGAGCTTGTGCGCCGTCACTGATAACCTTGGCGTGGACTATACGTTAAACTCTAATTTTTCTTCCTTCCTCCCTTCCTTCCTTGCGTTCTCTACATCTACATCTACGTCCATACTCCGCAAGCCACCTGCCGGTGTGTGGCAAGGGGTGCTTTGAGTACCTCTGTCGGTTCTCCTTTCTAGTCCAGTCTCGTATTGTTCGTGGAGAGAAAGATTGTCGGTATGTCTCCGTGTGGGCTCTAATCTCTCTGATTTTATCCTCATGATCTCTTCGCGAGATATACGTAGGAGGGAGCAATATTGAATACTGGTGCAATAATGCTCCCCGCATAGATGCTGAAAGAGTTCCATAAAAGCCGGCCGCGGTGGTCTCGCGGTTAGGGCGCTCAGTCCGGAACCGCGTGACTGCTACGGTCGCAGGTTCGAATCCTGCCTCGGGCATGGCTGTGTGTGATGTCCTTAGGTTAGTTAGGTTTAAGTAGTTCTAAGTTCCAGGGGACTGATGACCACAGATGTTAAGTCCCATAGTGCTCAGAGCCATTTTTAGTTCCATAAAAGCTGTTGCTTCATTAATGAATATTTTCGCACTCTTATACACTCTCCGCCGCGCGGTCTAGGGGCACCTTGTCATAGTCCGTGCGGATCTCCCCGTCGGAGGTTCGAGTCCTCCCTCGGGCATGGGTGTGTGTATTATTTGTAGCGTAGGTTAGTTTAAGTTAAGTAGTGTATAGGCTTAGGGATGGATGACCTCAGCAGTTTGGTCTCATAAGACCTTACCACAAATTTCCAAAAAGTTGTACACCCTCCAGTCACGTTACTGCGGCCACTCCTCAAAAGCGTGTATAACCATCTATTGCAGTGTGGACCGCTGAGGAACTTGCAGGAAGAGAGTCCATGAGGCCCTGGAAGGCGCCGACTGGATTTGGAATCATGCCGACTCCAGTGCCGTGGGCAGCTGCGGTAGGTTTCTCGGTTGAGGATCTATGGCGCGGACAGCCCGATCTAGGTGCTCCGACAGATTCTCGAGTCGGTTTAAATTCGTGGAATTTGGTGGGCTGGGGATTATGGTAAACTCATCCTGGTGCTGTTCGAACCAAGCATGTACACTAACAAGGGAACCTCCCCATCGCACCCCCCTCAGATTTAGTTATATGTTGGCACAGCGCGTAGGCCTTGAAAAACTGAACACAAATCAATCGAGAAAATAGAAAGAAGTTGTGTGGAACTATGAAAAAAATAAGCAAAATATACAAACTGAGTAGTCCATGTACAAGATAGCCAACATCAAGGATAATGTGAGCTCAGGAGCGCCGTGGTCCCGTGGTTAGCGTGAGGAGCTGCGGAACGAGAGGTCCTTGGTTCAAGTCTTCCCTCGTTATTCCTTTGATTAATAAATATCAGAAACTCCCTATAACTGAAGAACATGCAGCCCACAGTCTCTGTCAACGCTAACCGGCATGTCCAGGAACTGTTTAATGCATGTGTGGATCAACTCACAGAAGATGAACGACTGTGTGGATATTTTCAGCAAGACGAAACAACGGTGTACCCAGTCTTGACAACCTTTCGCCACTGTATGAGGAGAGGACAGTCAGCAGAGGCATTGCTGTCCTCCTCGATCGCCAGACCTCCTGTACTGGTCTGGCGACAAACTGAGGTGTACTCAAATAATCCTCACACCCTGGAAGAGCTATAGCAGGCCACAGGAAATGCTATTTCTGCTATCCCTCAAGCGGAGCTGCAACGCGCGTCTCACACTCCGATGTATCGAGTACAGCGCTGCATCAAAGTCAACAAGCGGCCGTTTCTACTAGCTTCCTCGGTTTTCATTAACGAGGGTCAGTCACATGGTAGTCTTACTGTAGATATATTTCAGGTGCCGCACGGGGTAGCCGCGTGGTCTTAGGCGTCTTGTCATGGTTTGCGCCCCCCCCCCCCCCCCCTCGTCGGAGGTTCGAGTCCTCCCTCGAGCATGGGTGTGTGTGTTTTGGGACTGATGACCTCAGCAGTTTGGTCCCATAGTCCTTACCACAAATTTCCAATTTCGAATATTTCATTTTTATTTTGACCACTCGTTGCTTATAGAGTGCCTAAAGGATGCTGCGTTCTCGGAATGCTATACAACAATTCAAACAAATAACATTAGTAGTTATATTTCTATAAAGTAATTGACAGTACTTACTTTGGAGTTACATCGGTGTCGAAAGTGACATGCAAACAGTAGTAGTCTTGGCTATAGTCAAAGTCCAAGTAAACACTTGATACGGATAACTACGCCGGCCGGAGTGGCTGTGCGGTTCTAGGGGCTACAGTCTGGAGCCGAGCGACCGCTACGGTCGCAGGTTCGAATCTTGCCTCGGGCATGGATGTGTGTGATCTCCTTAGGTTAGTTAGGTTTAATTAGTTCTAAGTTCTAGGCGACTGATGACCTCAGAAGTTAAGTCGCATAGTGCTCAGAGCCATTTGAACCATTTTGAACGGATAACTACAATCTGATATCGCCGCTCTAATACTGAGCCGATCTGAGCGACCGAGGCTGCCAGGAGCTGCGCTTATATTCACTTCTTCCAGAGATCGCTTCTGGCGCGGCGCGGTCCTTGTCAGCGGACTCTTGGCTGACGTTTCCTCACCTCTTTCTCTGGTTTTCCGTTTTTCGTCTTCCTTCCGGCGCTTGTGGTTACGCCAGATCATTGTGCATAGGTAACTTGGGGCCGAACAGAATACTTGATGTTTAACAATTTTTATAAAATAAAAGATCATAAGAAAACACATATTAAATGCATAAAAAACCACGTCATAGCATCAACTAACGTACCTTACTTGACAATCACCTAATAGTGTATGTTGTATTTTTTTTTTTTTTTTACATTTTGTCATAGAAATCCTTGAGCGTTACCAGTTCTGCACCACCAAGGGGGTCGAACGAGATAAGGAAATTTTTTGTTGGAATTCTTACGAATGTTATCTTAAAACTAAAACATAAAGTTGTTTAATGTATAATTTAGACTAAGCGATATGGAATTTAAAAAAACCGTTATCAGTTATAAAATATTTTAATGTCATCATGAAAAATGTACAATTATTTTAATCGTTTATACCAAGTTACTGTTACTGTTACTTTATTGAATCACATCGCTCGTATAACAGATGTATTTTCGGGCTTGCGAACAAACAACGTAGGACACAGTAATAAATCCTGTAACCCATTCCAGCTCAGGTAGACAAGTTCCTTTGTGAAATATGTGTGGTAAGGCATGTCTTCTGATAGCTGGTAGGTTAATGAGAAGTTTCATAGTTGGAATAAAAAGTCTTGTGTCCACGGACTTCAGTCATGTTACCAGCTCGTCTTTTTCTTCTGAAAGCACACTTTTTTTTAAAATTTCCGCCTTAATTGTTAACTCTGAAGTTGGGATTATTCTTAACATTACCAACCTTGATTTGCGTACATTAAACCGATTATATACTTTTAAAACTCCCATTTGAAAAAGATAAAGCGGTTGGAACTGCCATTGCAATTGATTACACATCCAATTGTTGTGTATCAGTCTGTAAGTTCGCACCATCTAGAAATAGCAAGGAAAAAAAAGGAAAAATATAGTTTGAAATGTAGTTTCATCAAAAAATGAAGGAGCAGAACGGGACACTATTCCATTCTATCCCGCCCAGTTCCATCCCAAGTGCACAATGAGGTTGTTAAGCTTTATCGAGCATAATAACTGACGGATTTAAACGTGTTATGCAACTAACGTGTAGAGAATGGCACGCACTTTAAGACTGCAAGTCATTTAAGAGCATGCAATTATGAATTAATGGCTCATCTTGGGTTTACATTCACCAAACGTTATAAAAACACAACTGGAAACGTGAAGGACAACGATTCACTTAGAAGTCGCATTCAAAACCAAGTCAAAATGACTTTCACATCTTCCCTTTCATTCCGAGGCACAGCTACATGTCAGTACAATAGGTTGCAGCAATCTCTAGTCTAGAAAACTGCACAATCTGTTGTGGCCCGCTATCGCATTCTGCCTATAGTCCCTCTACTGTCGAGTGAAGTCGTGCAGTGGGCTAACAAAACTGAACCGGCATTAATGAGTAAAGGGTCAGAGTTCCCTGTCTGGTCATACAGATAAGGGTTTCTTTGGTTTCCATAAAATAACAAAGGCGAACGCTCGTATGTTTCCATTGAAAAGGGGGCGGCTAATTTCCTTTCCACCCTTTGTACTATCCGACGTGGAGCTGCATAACTAACAACCTCGTCGATGAGACGTTACATCGTGCTCTTTCCTGTGTGTACTGATAGCTCTTTATTCAGTCAGCTTTTAGCAAACACATTTGAATGTACACTCCTAGAAATTGAAATAAGAACACCGTGAATTCATTGTCCCAGGAAGGGGAAACTTTATTGACACATTCCTGGGGTCAGGTACATCACATGATCACACTGACAGAACCACAGGCACATAGACACAGGCAACAGAGCATGCACAATGTCGGCACTAGTACAGTGTATATCCACCTTTCGCAGCAATGCAGGCTGCTATTCTCCCATGGAGACGATCGTAGAGATGCTGGATGTAGTCCTGTGGAACGCTTGCCATGCCATTTCCACCTGGCGCCTCAGTTGGACTAGCGTTCGTGCTGGACGTGCAGACCGCGTGAGACGACGCTTCATCCAGTCCCAAACATGCTCAATGGGGGACAGATCCGGAGATCTTGCTGGCCAGGGTAGTTGACTTACACCTTCTAGAGCACGTTGGGTGGCACGGGATACATGCGGACGTGCATTGTCCTGTTGGAACAGCAAATTCCCTCTCCGGTCTAGGAATGGTAGAACGATGGGTTCGATGACGGTTTGGATGTACCGTGCACTATTCAGTGTTCCCTCGACGATCACCAGAGGTGTACGGCCAGTGTAGGAGATCGCTCCCCACACCATGATGCCGGGTGTTGGCCCTGTGTGCCTCGGTCGTATGCAGTCCTGATTGTGGCGCTCACCTGCACGGCGCCAAACACGCATACGACCATCATTGGCACCAAGGCAGAAGCGACTCTCATCGCTGAAGACGACACGTCTCCATTCGTCCCTCCATTCAAGCCTGTCGCGACACCACTGGAGGCGGGCTGCACGATGTTGGGGCGTGAGCGGAAGACGGCCTAACGGTGTGCGGGACCGTAGCCCAGCTTCATGGAGACGGTTGCGAATGGTCCTCGCCGATACCCCAGGAGCAACAGTGTCCCTAATTTGCTGGGAAGTGGCGGTGCGGTCCCCTACGACACTGCGTAGGATCCTACGGTCTTGGCGTGCATCCGTGCGTCGCTGCGGTCCGGTCCCAGGTCGACGGGCACGTGCACCTTCCGCCGACCACTGGCGACAACATCGATGTACTGTGGAGACCTCACGCCCCACGTGTTGAGCATTTCGGCGGTACATCCACCGGGCCTCCAGCATGCCCACTATACGCCCTCGCTCAAAGTCCGTCAACTGCACATACGGTTCACGTCCACGCTGTCGCGGCATGCTACCAGTGTTAAAGACTGCGATGGAGCTCCGTATGCCACGGCAAACTGGCTGACACTGACGGCGGCGGTGCGTAAATGCTGCGCAGCTAGCGCCATTCGACGGCCAACACCGCGGTTCCTGGTGTGTCCGCTGTGCCGTGCGTGTGATCATTGTTTGTACAGCCCTCTCGCAGTGTCCGGAGCAAGTATGGGGGGTCTGACACACCGGTGTCAATGTGTTCTTTTTTCCATTTCCAGGAGTGTATTAACGTTACACTTACGAAGTTTCTTCCGAATATATTTTTCTCGTCATTCATCATTTGAGATTTTCGTATTCGGTTTGTTGGATAGAAAAATTGCTTCTTGAATGAACTTATCCCCCCAATGAGCTTGATATGCAGACTGACTTGCTTCAGCTATCAACCTAAAATATTTCCGATACTGTCTAAGATAACTCGATTCCGTTTTGACTTACACTGAGGTGATGAAAGTCTTGGTATACCTCCTAATATCGTGTCGAAGACTTATTTTACCCGGCGTAGTGCAGTAGCTCCACGTGGAATGGATTTATCGAGTCGTTGGGAATCCCTTGCAGAAATACTGAGCCGTACTGCCTCTCTAGCTGTTTACAATTCTGAAAATGTTGCTGGTACAGGATTTTCTGCACGAACTGACCTTCTATGGGACTCATGTTGGACGATCTGGTTGGCCAAATCATTCGCTCGAATTGTCCAGAATGTTCTTCCAACCAATCGCGAACATTTGTGTCCTGGTGATATGGCGCATTATCATCCAAACAGTTCACCGTTTTTTGGCACCAAATGGTCTCCAAGTGGCGGAGCGTGAACATTTCCAGTCAATGGTCGGTTCTGTTGGACCAGAGGATCCAGTGTATTCCATGTAAACATACTCCACACCATTATGGAGCCACCGTCAGCTTGCACAGTGCCTTGGTGACAACTTGGGTCCGTGACATCATGGGATCTGTGCCAGGCTGAAACCTATCACCTCTAACCAACTGACCCGGCCACGGTTTTCCAGTCGCCTAGAGTCCAACCGATACGGCCACGAGCCCAGGAGAGTCGCTGCAGCCAATGTCGTGCGGTTCAAATTGTTCAAATGGCTCTGAGCACTATAGGACTTAACTTCTAAGGTCACCAGTCCCTTAGAACTTAGAACTACTTAAACCTAACTAGCCTATCACACACATCTATGCCCGAGGCAGGATTCGAACCTGCGACCGTAGCGGTCACGCGGTTCCAGACTAAAGCGCGTAGAACCGCACGGCCACACCGGCCGGCATTCCTCGTTCAGTTTGTTAATTTCCGTCGTGCGGTCGTCACCACGTCGAATATCTTTCCGCATGAATCACCTGAGTACAAATGACAGCTCCGCCAACGCACTGCCCATTTGTACCATGTGTATGGAATACTACCGACATCTATGTATGTGCATGTCGCTATCGCGTGACTTTCGTCACCTCAGTGTACATGAATTATTAGGGAGTTCTTACTAAAAGGTGCAACTATGTTAATTACATAGACACTGATAGCAACTCTCGCTTTTCTTTTTCTTTCAAGTTTAACAGTAACAAGTTCTACTGCTGGTATCGTATTATTGAAACAGTCATCTTCATTGGCGTATCATTTTCCAAAGTACGATAAATTTTTTCGCGGAAACCATAATACGTAGACAGTAGGCTTTCCCCGTTTTGAGCATTAAACTGATAACTGTCTTGCTCCCAATTTAGTGGCGTCATTCAGAACTCAAAATGGTTCAAATGGCTCTGAGCACTGTGGGACTTAACATTTGAGGTCATCAGTCCCCTAGAACTTAGAACTACTTAAACCTAACTAACCTATGGACACCACACACATATATGCCGGAGGCAGGATTCGAACCTGCGACCGTAGCGGTCGCGCGGTTCCAGACTGAAGCGCCTAGAACCGCTCGGTCACAAAGACAGGCTCATTCAGAACTCTCACGCCCTGCTGATGGGGCGCTTCAGCTACATTCAGCTAAATCAGAGTAATTTCTCCGAAGTAATCCACATGATGCGTTCTCAGTTATGTTGTAAGCGTGCGAGCTCAGTTGGTGACGAATTCGCTGTGGTAGAAGTTTTTCCATTAGGCTCACCTGTAGACGGGCGGCATTACGGTGGAGATAGCTGGTATAATAAGGAGCCCATCTAAGAAAAATAGCAAGCAGTGATGAAAGTCGTAACAGCTGAGGAATGCAGACCAGTGGCCGCACTGCGGATAATGGCCGCTTTTGTACACGCAACACTGTGTGTCGGGAATTCCTCGATGCCCCTGTGGGAGCAGCGTGTGTGTGGCGCCACAGAAAAGTCCACAAATGGTCTGTTTGCGGTTGCGATAAAGACGAACCGCCGACCAAGTCTCTGTGGCATGGCGCATGCCTTTGGCGTTTCCATTGGTACTGATTAAGATATTGCCGCCCCTTCTCCCTCGTAAAGTCAAGTTCCTGGAAGTCTGTTGACAATGGATATCCAGCCTGCTGGCTGAGTACTAGTAGAAAGGAATTCGAAGTCCCTCACATCCAGAGGTACTGTGAAAATCATGCAGCTGCATCTACATTTTCGAGCTCTTCAAGTACTGTGCTGAACATTAAACAGCAGCTTCAGGGCCGGCATTGTGGCCGAGCGGTTCTAGGCGCTTCATTGCGGAACCGCGCGCCTGCTCCGTGCGCAGGTTCGAATCTTGCCTCGGCCATGGATGTGTGTGATGTCCTTAATTAGTTAGGTTTAAGTGTGTGTGAAATCTTATGGGACTTAACTGCTAAGGTCATCAGTCCCTAAGCTTACACACTACTTAACCTAAATTATCCTAAGGACAAACAAACACGGAGTTTTCCGAATGGTACGGAAATGACTACATCTGACATATTTGTACAGATAAACAAATAATTGCAGCATCAGGAAGGGCAGCAAATACTGAAATTTTATTTATTTTGCGTCTCATTTCGAGGGTTGCGTCTCATTTCGAGGGTTAATAGTTTGTGGAAAATTAGTGTAAATAGCTGCCACCTCTGGCAGAACAACGGTTCTAACTCGGCTAGGCTTCCAGGCGAAATGAGCTTGCACTCCATTCTGCTCCACGTATATGTCAGACTTCACCGATCGTGGTGGCTTGTGAACGGTGGCGTGCCAGCCCTTCGCCAACCCCTGACCACACACATGTTTTCAACAGTTGAGCGATCTGGATAACGAGCTGGCCAAGGCAGTAGTCGAATATCGTGTGTATCGCGGTATATCATGAGAGCACTAGCAAAATGCAGTGTTGCGTTTACTTGTTGAAATACACTGTAAGACAAAAATTAGCTTACCCACCACGATGGAATTTCCCGAATGGGACGAAAATCACTAGATGTGACATACATACACACAGAGACAAATGATTGCGGTTTCAGAAAATTGGATGATTTTTTTAAGAGAAAGAATTCACAAATTGAGCAAGTCAGTAGCGCGCTGGACCACCTGTGATCCATATACAAGCAGTTATTGGGCTTGGCATTGAATCATATTCTTGTTGGATGTTCTTCTAATAGATATCGTGCCAAATTGTGTCAATTAGTGTGTTAGATCGTCAAAATCCAGAGCTGATTGAAGTACCTTGCCCATAATGCTCCAAACGTTCTCGATTGAGAAGAGTTCCAACGATCTTGTTGGCCAAGGTAAGGTTTGCAAGCACGAAGAGAAGCAGTACGAACTGTAGCCATGTGTGGGTGGCCATTATCTTCCTAGAATGTAAACCGAGGATGGCTTGCCATGAACGGCAACAAAACGGGACGTGGAATATTGTCGACATATCGCTGTGCTGTAAGTGTGTCGCAGATGACAACCAAAGAGATTCTGCTATGAAAAGATATGGCCGTAAGACGGTAAGGTTGGTATCCCACGACTGTTCAGGGCATCTCCACACTCATCTTCGCTCAGAGCGAAGTATGACTCATCACTGAACACAATTGTATTCCGTTCAGTGAGATTCCACGTCAAGAACGTGTCTGGAGACGCCGCAGACAGTGGTGGGATACCAATCTGACAGAAAATTGTCATTATCAAGTACACTAGGTTACAGCAGACATTGACAGTGGTGTAAGGTAATTTGGGGAGAATGTCAGCCAGTGGCAGGAATGACGTGTGTGACAGTTACGTTATTTTCTTCAGTCATTCATGCGTTTGCCACCATTAGATAGAATTTTGCTCCTGCAGTTCACATACGGTATTACCAATGTGTTTCTACGAGGGTGAGTCAAATGAAAACCTTAAATATTTTTTAAAATATTATTTATTGTGCAAAAAAATGGTTCAAAGGGCTCTGAGCACTATGGAACTTAACATCTGAGGTCATCAGTCGCTTAGAACGTAGAACTACTCAAACCTAACTTACCTGAGGAGATCACACACACCCATGCCAGAGGCAGGATTCGAACCTGCGAACATAGCAGTCGCGCGGTTCCGGACTGAAGCGCCTTAGAACCGCTCGACCACACCGGCCGCCTTTATTGTGCATATGTGGTACAAAGCTGTATCACTTTTCAACATAATCTCCCCGACGCTCAATGCAAGTCCTCCGGCGCTTACAAAGTGCATAAATTCCTTTAGCAAAAATCCTTTTGGTAGTCCGCGCAACCACTCATGCACCGAGTGGCGTATCTCTTCATCAGAACGGAACTTCTTTCCTCCCACTGCGTCATTCAGTGTCAGTCGGCGGTTTTCCTTCTCTATGGTTTCAACTGCTGCAATGTTCTGTGGAGTCACAACTCGTTGTGCCTGACCTGGACGAGGAGCATCTTCCACTGAAGTCACACCATTTGTGAACTTTCTACTTCATTCGTAGACTTGCTGCTGTGACAAACATGCATCACCGTGCTGAACTTTCATTCATCGATGAATTTCAATATGTTTTACACCTTCGCTACGCAAAAACCGAATAACAGAACGCTGTTCTTCCCTGGTGCAAGTCGCAAGTGGGACGGCCATCTTTATACTGATACTGCGACGGTATGTGTGCATGTGCACTATGCTGCCACATACAGGCCATTCTGCACGCTGTTTGTAGCACGCCTACCAACTTACAGGATAACGGCGCGAAATTTCGATTTGCTATTACAAATTTAAGGTTTTCAGTTGACTCATCCTCGTAGCATTCTTTACGTATACTGGGTAATGTGAGTTTCAGATTCAGCCAATAAAACTTATTGACAGCCTTGAAGGGAAATGATCATGTTCAATAGATAATAGAAAGTAATGATGGTTAAAAGTGCCTGAATACTTGGAATAATTGCAGTGATCGTAGTAATGTGCCAGAATCTGTGCCTCTTGTAATTGTACCGACAGAACGCCTGTCGTCAGGCCACCAGCGAAGCATTTCACTGTGCGGGTGCTTGCTGATTCGCACTTGGCGGCGCAAGGTAATTCCATCCGGGATGATGGTTGTCTGTCACCTAGTGGCACCACTATTGATCAGAAGTTAAATCCATAAACAGAAAAATATAATGAACAAAAATTTCCCCTACTGATAAGTTTTCAATTATGGTTGTAAGAGTAGGGCAAAAAAGTGTTCATTAATGTTAACATTAATCATGTTCCACATATCATGTAAACTGTCTCATCGTTTGTATAAAAGAAAGACCAAATTACGTATGGAACATCTAATTAATTAAATAACTGAACGAACTTTATGATGGTTTCCTGTTATATCCACGGGAACATGCTGAGATGTAATCTATCATTTCTGTATGTCATTCATCTGCCGGTGAATGGAATACATTCTAAATGCGTCCCATTTCAGTTTTATTATGTTCTAATAAGGCATAAAAGAAACTGTAGGCCGATCATCCTCTTCGTAATGCACAAGATGTCATTGATTTATTTAACTTGATCTGATTAGTACCATCGAGTCCTTTCTTACCAGGGTTTCACACATACAGTACCTTCTTTACGACAGAGTTATCTAAGAAACAACAATTTTAATATGAAAAATAGTATTAAAATGATATGAGTGTCTATTGTGGTAATGTGAGTAACTAATACTGACTATGAACTACTGAAGTTAATACTGGCAGTGCTTGTACTGCTGTTGCCACTAACAGTGATAGTAACAATAAGAATAATGAAGTGGCAGATAGTAAAAGAATTCATAGGTGTACGAAATAGATGTTTTTCGATATAGCGAGTTCTGGGGAAAGTCGCATAGAAAAAGAAGATGATTCAGACGAAGCAACGAGCTGGCTGTAATAGCGAATACAGCTAAACGGAACAATTACAAGTCATGAACATCCTCACACAACGGAACAGTGAGTATGAGTTACGACTTCCTCTGGCGTTCATAAAAAAATTTTCACTCAACAAAATCTGTAATGACAGCTCTTCAGAAGAAGGCACTGATTCAACTAGTGTTAGTATGCTAAAGAATAAATGCATGTCAATAGCACGACTTCCTTTCGACTTCATCGTCGTGATGGGAAATTCTGAATTGAAAGAGCAATCGGAGAAGGAAATAATGTACCATCAGAACTATTCGCAGCAGTCCTAGACAAAATTTCGAATTGCTGAAATGGAAAAAGGAATGCATGTTAATGGAACAGATCCGAATCACCTTCCTTTTGCTGATGACATTGTATTTATGGTCCGCCTGCTTAGCTGAGTGGTAACGTGCTTGCCTCCCATGCAGCTGGCCCAGGTTCGATTCCCGACGGGGTTGGAAATTTCCTGCGCTCGTGGGCTGGGTGTTGTGTTGTCCCGCTGGTGGGCACGCAAGTCTACTGAAATAAGACTTGTACTCGGCTGCCGAACTTCCCCGGATGGGGCCTCCCGGCCAACAATGCCACACACTCATTTCATTTCATTTCATTGTATTTATGACCTTTGTTGCAAATCAACTTCGATACTATTGCAAGAAGTTAATAAATTTGAAAGTAGTTCTGAAAATCAATTACACTAAGAGTAAAATAATGTCTCGCCAACATGTTAAAAACAAAATAGTAGAAAAGAACAGTGAGGTCATGGAGCTAACTGACACCTTTTTTGTTGAGGCAATCAAGACAACCACTGGATGGAAAACAAAAGGGATTCGCAGTAGTGTGCTTAATAGGACTTACAAAACTGAACTTCTGATGTGTCTAAAACTGCACGTTCACGAATTATATTAGTAATTTATGGTAGAGAGATATGGCCTTCGTCCGCAGCTCCTGGTCGTGCGGTGGCGTTCTCGCTTCCCACGCACGGGTCGATTCCCGGCGGGGTCAGGGATTTTCTCTGCCTCGTGATAACTGGGTGTTGTGTGATGTCCTTAGGTTAGTTAGGTTTAAGTAGTTTTAAGTTCTAGGGGACTGATGACCATAGATGTTAAGTCCCATAGTGCTCAGAGCCATTTTTTAGATATGGCCTTCTATGCGAAAGTCATTCAGAAACTGACCGTCTCTCAGCGAGAAATTTAGATCTGTAACTTAAGGGAGAGAGAATACCAAATAATTTGGAACTGGGAACAGACAGGAGTGGAAGACATAGTTATGGCTGTAATGAAAATGAAGTGAACATGGAGAGGGCATGTATCCAGGTGAATGGTTGGTAGATGGATTCCGTGCTATAAGACTGAGACGACGATCTGGTGGATCCTACGCAGACGACATCGAAAAAAATGAACATCGAAACCTAGTCCACCCACTTCATTTCACACACGCATCAACAAGTTCCTGTTTATTGAATCGATAGCCTCTACAATTCGATTTCTCATCTCTTGAAGAGTAACTACCATAGGTGGTGCTAAGACTATGTAGTTTATCTACCACTCAAACAGAAAAAAAGATGACAAGGTTTACGGTCGGGTGACCTGAGAGGCCAAAGGCAATGAACAGGATCTTTTTCCAGTTCAGCGTTCAGGGACGGTGTTGTGAAGATAACGACATACCTGAAGGTCGCAAAAAAAAAAGAAACGTAAACTTTGCCAACAGAAATGGCACAAAACACACTCAGTTTTGATGAGTGTCTTTCATATTTGACCATAAAGCTAGGATTCCATGACCTCCAAATTCTTACATTAAGGCGTTTAACTTTACCCATTAGATGAAACGTCTCTTCGTCCGAAAAGATGAGTCGTTTGGAAAAAGTGTGCTCTGCCATATCGTGGAGAAATGAAATGCAAAATTCGTACCATCTGTTATGGTCGCTGAGACGCAATTTTTGGCGTTAGGAACTTGCTTATTCTGTATAAGAAATAGTAGTAAATTATAATAGTGATGCTGTCACTGCTGGTTAGTAATATTTACTGGCAAAATTAGTACGACTTGAAAAGAGAGAGATTATTAATTGATCACCGACGCGTCTGTTCTCGATTGTGTTCAGGAGACGTACGGATTGCTTACGCGAAAGGGTTTTCTTAATTGCTCACCCGGATTGCCTTCACGCAATCAGAACCTTCGATGAAAATACGTAAGGGACCTATTTGAATATGAAAATGGGAATGAAAGCAAATTAGTAGAATTTCGTAATAAATAGATTAACAGATCGGAAGTTGAACACATTAGTGGTCTCCCAAATACAATTGAGACACCATGATAAAGAGTGAACCTGTAACAAAGCTCATATACCTTTGAACATCATTTTTGGTTAGTAAAAGAAAAGAATAAGAAGAAAATTACTGCATCGTAAAAAATAATATATTTTGAACAAATTGGCTTTAAACTTCGAGACATTGACAAATACACAATAAGTACATGACTTACATTTGATATTTCTCTTGTACATGGCGCAGGCCAATAATAGTTGCTTTGTCAGTCTGTTTCTTCTTAAAAATTTCTTCCTTGCGTGCGCGTAAGTACATTATATCTTCATCCGAGTTACCGAAACGATTGTTCGTCGTTTCATATATTTTTTACACAAAATAAAAATGCAACTTGTAGCATTGCTATGTAGTACGTCTTGTAAGTAGGCTGTTTAGGTTTTTATGTTGGTAACGTCACCTAGCGCTCTGTATGAAAACCACTGGCTGTGCTGTGTGCAGTCTGTGGCTGGTTGGCATTGTTGGAATATTCGCCATTGTAGTGTTGGGCAGTTGTATGTGAACAGCGCGTAGCGTTGTGCAGTTGGAGGTGAGGCGCCAGTAGTGGTGGTTGTGGGGAGAAAGATGGCGGAGTTTTTAGAGCGGATGATCTGGACGTGTATCCATCAGATACAGTAAATTTGTAAGACTGGATGTCATGAACAGACATATATATTATGACTTTTGAACACTATTAAGGTAAATAAATTGTTTGTTCTCTGTCAGAATCTTTCATTTCCTAACTATGCCTATCAGTAGTTAGTGCCTTCAGTAGTTAGAATCTTTTATTTAGCTGGCAGTATTGGCGCTCGCTGTATTGCAGTAGTTCGAGTAACGAAGGTTTTTGTGAGGTAAGTGATTCATGAAAGGTATAGGTTATTGTTAGTCAGGGCCATTCTTTTTTAGGGATTTTTTAAAGTCAGATTGCGTTGCGCTAAAAATATTGTGTGTCAGTTTAGTGTTGACCAAAATAGGTAAAGAGCGAAATGTCTGAGTACGTCCACTTCTGCTCAGCTGTTTGAAAAGCAAATAACATAAGGTTTTCCAGCACAGTAATTGATAAATTTTTGTAAGGGGACGTTTCAGTCTTCACATGTCGGCGACCAAAAGTACAAAGGATAATGAAGTCTCTAGAAAATTTCTTAACAAAAGATAGATTGTTCTTTCTTCTGTTTCGCAGCTTCTTGCTATCAAGCGGTGCGGCAATGATTTTAAATATCTGCGCCCAGCGAGTCATAGTGTTTATTTAAAGTATTTAAACGCTGGACGCGCCTCTTGGAATAGGCGCCCATAAAAAAAAAAATCGTCTCTTTACTCTCGCGCTGTGATGCTTAGCATTTTTACGAACTACAGCTCGTTGGGTGTCCTTTTCATTTATGGCAAATGTCTCATATGCAAAGTATCTGAAATCCAATAACATTACAAACTGCAACTTGTAAGGCTTCATATGCAGGAGTCGCTTCTGACAGGCCGCACCGTTGTTTGAGGTAACTCAAGTTCCTGGCCTGCCCCTCTTGTAGACTTACGAGGGCTCCGGATGAACGCATCTCGCATACGCTAGACATTTTCATCAGACGTGTGTGGCCGACCAGTACTCTTCCCTTTGCACAGGCAACCAACTTCCAAGAATTTTGTAATCCAGTAATAACTCTACCTGTGCAAGGCGGCTTCTTGGCTGAATTGGCGGCGCAGTGCACGTTGCACTTGAAGAGTGTATTGACTTGGTGTAAATTCCAAGACACAAAATTATTTCTCTTCTGGTACGGTAGCATGTTGCTACAAACAAACGGCAGCGCAGCTGTGTCAAAACTTTGAACCTCCCTCTATTCGGTGACATACGCAATGCGTTTCTTCCTTTTATAGTTCGTCTGAAGTAAACAACTGAAATTTGTTCTTTCTTTTTGAAGTACCCTGTACGTGGGCGAGACGAGCCATTGTCGTTATTTGCGCCCCACGCGAGCGGCCGGGGATAGAGAGCCTGTATATGGAGAGAGTGGCCAACCGGACGATACGACGACCATTTTTCTGCCAAACTGCGGGCGGGACTATGAATGGCCAGTAGTGGAGTACACACCGAATCAAAAGCAGAAGACAATATGGCGAAATCATTCGTTAAATGCTTTTCTTTACAGCTATAATGTACTCATAGTAGCCTACTACGTACAGTACAGGAAAATTTGATACAGTGGCTGTAAAAATTATTCGTTTCTTGCATTTATCTGCTTTAAAGTTCGTTTACTAGACACATTGCAATGAAAGTAACGTAAATAAAAAAATATAGTGTATAGCATTTGTTTTGTATCGGAAGTGCATATACGGTAAAGATTTAACGTACCTGTATTACGTCAGATGAATGAAAGTCGTAAGCAGTTGTTTACTTGTGACATTACTTCTTGTCACGCCTTCAAACTTTTTGCATGTCACAAGTAAACAACTGCTTTCTTTCATTCATACATACATATATACCTCTCGTAGATAACAAACGGAAAAGATTACAAAAATCAGGTAATGTTAAATGTAGGCTACTGTAATAACGACTAAATATAGCAAGAAAACTACCGTATCCCTTCTAGCCCACAGTAAGTAGGCCTATTAAAAACTGTCTTCAAGACTACCTACGATTATTGACTACGAATAATGTTTCAGCAACCACGACAACTGCGGAAAACGTGCGTACAACTTACCTGCGTCAACAGTCAGGCAGTAATACTGAAACCAAAATAATGCCTAGTGTTCTGATTCGAAATGAAATAAAGTCAGCCCTGTGGACTGCGAGTGCCCACTGCTTTCGTCTTTCTTCATTGCGTGGAAATGCTAAGATGCAAAATCCACCTTCGCCTCTACTTCAACAAAATTCAGCCCAACCTGGCATCGTTTACGCCGCCTGCAGAACGAATTACAGATGTCAAAAACAAATACTGTACAATTACTAACGTGTTTACTTTAAACATGTAGGCCTACCGACTTCATCACAAAACGCTTCATTATTTCAACTCGTATTTAAGATCGCAGACACTAATTACGTACTAAAAACGATATACAACTAAATCGAACATGCATGTACAACGCATAACAAATTTCTCAATAATTCAAGTACCTTTTAATCGTTTCCAAACGTCCTCTGAACTTCAATTCAACTCAAAAGCACGGCGGTCGGCGAACATAGAAAGCGCGAGAGACGTTTGGCAGAAAAATGGCGCCAAAGCTAATCAACCAATCACTGGCAACTTCACCTATGACCACTCTCTCTGTATACAGGCGCTTTAACCGGGGAAAGCCAGGGGCGCTGCGGCCTCTGCGGGAGGCCCGGTAGCCCTAGGAAGCGGAAGCGGGTCACGGCCTCGTCCGCTGACGTCATCTGTTGGCTCTGCGGGGGTGGCAGTGGGCTGGCGCGACCGGGGAGTCTGCCTCCTCTCTGCCGGATCCTCTTCCGTGACCGCTTCCCATTTCACGACTACTGGCAGTGGAGGATATTCATTTTAAGCCAAATCAAGTGTACAAAATCGCTCAGTATCCGGTTACAGTATTAGGGTGCACCTGTCAACTTTGTGCCATCGTTTAAATACATTGGTGTAAAACATAACAGGCGCTACTGCGGTAACAGTCAACCCAGCGGTAGCCTGTAATGGAACACATTTTCATCCCTATTATTTAGCTAGCGAGGTGAGAAGAGGTGGCGGCATACAGTTCCTGTTTAGAATGTGTACAAGCTCCCGAGGTACGTCCAAACTAATCCGTACTGCCTAATACAGCGTAGATAGAAACGACATGACTGGGGTCACATAAGAAATGCACCGCCGTGGAGCAATGGCTGACGCTGACGCCGAAGAGACGAGCCTATCCCTGGCTCGGTGCAGTTTGGACAAAATTGGTCATTCCTGCAGTTCCTAGCGGAGAGAGAATATGTCTACATCTACATGATTACTCTGCAATTCACATTTAAGTGCTTGGCAGAGGGTTCATCGAACCACAATCATACTATCTCTCTACTATTCCACTCCCGAACAGCGAGCGGGAAAAACGAACTCCTAAACCTTTCTGTTCGAGCTCTGACCTCTCTTATTTTATTTTGATGATCATTCCTACCTATGTAGGTTGGGTTCAACAAAATATTTTCGCATTCGGAAGAGAAAGTTGGTGACTGAAATTTCGTAAATAGATCTCGCCGCGACGAGAAACGTCTTTGCTTTAATGACTTCCATTCCAACTCGCGTGTCATATCTGTCACACTCTCTCCCCTATTGCGTGATAATACAAAACGAGCTACCCTTTTTTTGCACCCTTTCGATGTCCTCCGTCAATCCCACCTGGTAAGGATCCCACACCGCGCAGCAATATTCTAACAGAGGACGAACGAGTGTAGTGTAAGCTGTCTCTTTAGTGGACTTGTTGCATCTTCTAAGTGTCCTGCCAATGAAACGCAACCTTTGGCTCGCCTTCCCGACAATATTATCTATGTGGTCCTTCCAACTGAAGTTGTTCGTAATTTTAACACCCAGGTACTTAGTTGAATTGACAGCTTTGAGAATTGTATTATTTATCGAGTAATCGAATTCGAACGGATTTCTTTTGGAACTCATGTGGATCACCTCACACTTTTCGTTCTTTAGCGTCAACTGCCATCTGCCACACCATACAGCAATCTTTTCCAAATCGCTTTGCAACTGATACTGGTCTTCAGATGACCTTACTAGACGGTAAATTACAGCATCATCTGCGAACAACCTAAGAGAACTGCTCAGATTGTCACCCAGGTCATTTACATAGATCAGGAACAGCAGAGGTCCCAGGACGCTTCCCTGGGGAACACCTGGTATTACTTCAATTTTACTCGTTGATTTGCCGTCTATTACTACGAACTGCGACCTTCCTGGCACAACTGAGACGATATCCCATAGGCTCGCAGCTTGATTAGAAGTCGCTTGTGAGGAACGGTGTCAAAAGCTTTCCGGAAATCTAGAAATACGGAATCAACTAGAGATCCCCTGTCGATAGGGGCCATTGCTTCGTGCGAATAAAGAGCTAGCTGCGTTGCACAAGAACGATGTTTTCTAAAACCATGCTGATCGTCTTACCATTCTTGTTGATTTGTCCTTGGTGGTGAAGCCTGAAAAAGAGAAAGACACACTCTGGTGGGGGATTAGTAAAACTTAATACCTCAGCATCTCAGGCCAACGCGTGGTTGGCCTGTAATGAGTTCGTTGGCCCAGTCCTCGTATGAGCTGGTTGCGGGAGTGTCGCCCTTTCTCGTAGAACTTCTGGGCTATGGCGCAAATTCTGTCTCGCAGAGGCAGGATTCCGGTGTTCTCGTGGAGTTGGCGCGTCCAGAAGCGCCCCGGAAGATGCATAGCAGTCTTCAGGGCGCGTTTCTGTATCCGCTGCAGAGTCACAATGTGACCATCTGCGGCTTTCACCCAGACCACGGCCGCATGCTCTAACAGTGGGTGGACAAATTTTAGGTATAGCGTGATGTCGTGTTGCGGTGGCAATGACGACTGCGGGTTTAGCAGCGGATACAGGGCGCGAAGGCGTCCTATTGCTCTCCCTTTCACGTCACGGCTGTGACGCTTACAGGTGAGCCTTCGGTCTAGGGTGACCCCTAAGTATTTAGCCGTCCCGCTCCATGGGATAGGTTCTCCCAGGATTTCGACTGGCGTAAGCCCTGGCCGCATAAGTCTTCGGTGAAGACAACTACCGTGGAGCAATGGCCATGAAACGACATCAGATCAGCGACGAGCGCGCGGATGAGTGTTCATTTACACTAAGTTGCCCATTAATGTTAAAAGAGTGCAATTACTATTTAAATTAGCTGAATTTAATGGTTTCAGCTGAACAGTCAGAGTTACACGAACTTTAAATTCCTATACATCGCTGGTTACGTCAGACGCGGATTTGCTGTGGTATTTACTGACTAATGCTTGGCTTTTATCAACTACGCTAAATGTCCCGTGGTGCTAACAATTGGTTGATAACCTGTACTCACCCCATGCCTCTTCATTTTTAGAGTTTTGTATCTCAATGGATAACGGAACGCTTATAGGACTATTTTGTAGTCAGCCCGTCGGTCCATCTGTCTTTCTATCTGTCTGTCCGTCCGTCCGGCCAATGGTTAAGTCTCCTTTTTCTTGAGAGGGACTGGAGGAATTAAGTAGAAATTTATGTCAAATACTAAAGTCTACATTCCCTTCAGTTGTGAAAAATTTAAGCTCTAAGACAATGCTGTCAAAAGACACAGCCATATATATCACATGTTTTGATACTTGCAAACTCATTCATCATAACCTGCGGATTGACAGTCTATACACATCAAAAGAAGTTTTGCATCACTTCGGTTCCGAGAGTCCCAGAATCTGTACAGAAAATTGGAAAACAGATCAACATAAACATCATTTCCGCCCTTTTTACTGCTCATGAAAACCACGCATTGCATGTTGTACCACCATACAGTGAGACCTTCAGAGATGGTGGTCCAGACTGCTGTACAAACCGGTACCTCTCATACCTAGTAGCACGTCCTCTTGCACTGACACATGCCTCCATTCGTCGTGGCATACTATCCACAAGTTCACAAAGGCAGTGTTGGTCCAGATTGCCTCACTCCTCAAGGGCGATTAGGTGTAGATCCCTCAGAGTGGTTGGTGGGTCACGTCGTCCACAAACAGCCCTTTTCAATCTATCCCAGGCATGTTCGATTGGGTGCATGTCTGGAGAACATGCTGGCTCCACAAGTCGAGCGTTGTCGTTATCCTGAAGGAAGTCATTCACAAGATGTGCACGATGGGGGCGCGAATTGTCGTCCATGAAGTCGAATGCCTCGTCAGTATGCTACCGATACAGTTGCACTATCGGCCGGATGATGGCATTCACGTATCGTTCAGCTGTTACGGCGCCTTCCATGACCACCAGCGGCGTACGTCGGCCCAACGTAATGCCACCCCAAAACAACAGGGAACCTCCACCTTGCTGCACTCACTGGACAGTGTGTCTAAGGCGTTCAGCCTGACTGGGTTGCCTCCAAACAGGTCTCCGACGTTGTCTGGTTGAAGGCATATGCGACACTTACGGGGCAGAAAACGTGATGCCAATCCTGAGCGGTCCATTCGGCATGTTGTTGGGCCCATCTCTACCGCGTTGCATGGTGTCGTGGTTGCAAAGACGGACCTCGCCATGGACGTCGGGAGTGAAGTTTTGCATCATGCACCCTATTGCGCACAGTTTAACACAGTATTCAACATGGTGGCATTGCTGTCAGGGTTCCTCCGAACCATAATCCGTAGGTAGCGGTCATGCACTGAAGAAGTAGGCCTTGGGCTTACTGAGCGAGGCATGTCATCGACAGTTCCTGTCTCACTGTAACTCCTCCATATCCGAATAAATTGCTTTGGTTCACTCCGAGACGCCTGGACACTTCCCTTGTTGAGAGGCCTCCCTGACACAAAGTAATGATGCAGACGCGATCGAACCGTGGTATTGACCATCTAGGCATGATTGAAGTACAGGCAACACGAGCCACCACAGTAAAGCGCGTGCTTACAAGTCCAAAGGTTGCGCGATCAAATCTCAGTCTTCCGTTTTAAGTTATCCTTCATCTCTCAACGATGTGAGTCGCCAGAAAAAAACATGTGGTTCGGATTCCACGTTAAACTGTTGGTTCCCTTTCCCCGGTTGGATTTTGGAGTAGGTTAGGTGCACGTAAGTCCCCGAAGTGACGTCCAATAGAATGACTTTCAACAGAGCACTGAGCCACACGAAATAATATTAATAATTATTGTTATCTAGATACATAATAAAGTTTGAACGGAACCCTCAGAACGAGGATGATACGAGGCGTATTCGCAGTTTTATTATCTCATTTTCCAAAAAAAAAAAAAAAAAAAAAAAAACCGCAAAAACGCTGAGATTTGAAGAATTTGCATGCTACCAACCTGGTAGCACATATGGCGCCCGTGGCTGAAGCTGCTCACCAAAGCAGGAAGGGGCCGTTGGAACTGCTTCCAGTTGGCACTCACTGTGGTGGAGGAGGGAAGCATCAACGAGGTAGCAGCATTCAAACGAGCAACGGCTTCTTCTCATTAGCCACTGTGGATTTTAATTGTTTTATGCCATCGACCTGAAACTTTGAATACAGTCACTTCTGTACCTGAGGATGTTCTTGATATTTGTCCTTGCGCAGCCCAACTAAACTAAACATGACAAATTCGGTCATAAAGTTTCCTCGAACCAAGGTAATTGACAGATCAAAGTTAAAATTATATGAGTATCTCCTTTTAGTTATTATTAATTAAATGATTTTAATTATTGCGATTATATGTGTGATATCTGGTTGTGTCGGATATGTCCGGATGAACAGACACCAATGATGGACTTAAACAGCCTTTATATTCATAACAAAAGGGAAATTTGTATGAAGTAGCTGCTTTGGACTTTGAAATAATTCAACAGTGGCACTTGAAAAATTGTGACCGGACCAGGACTCGAACCGGGATCTTCGCTTCTCGCGATCAGCCGCCTTGACCGGGTCGCATTTCAGAAGTAATAAAAGTTAGTTGATCACGTTAACCGCCGTAGAAATAGCACCAGTGGTCAGAATGACGTCAAATTGCAACGCAATATTATCGTAGCAGAAGGAAAACGTATTGCAGAAGAAAAATAAATAGTTACAAAATGTAGTAATAGATTGCGCTGTAAGCATCATAATTTAATAGTGATCAACTACAAATGACAAATGAATCATACAACAATGCCTAAGGTATACGTGTGACGTTAAACAAACTACTGCTCAGTGTGCATGGGTGTAGATTTGTAATACTGTTAGTTACGTAAGCCCATTCACCATGGCAAGGTCCTATCACATTGGATGGGAAAAACGATTTTTAATTGTCCTGAAACCAAAAACCGTTTAAAAAGCACCACTCACAACGGTTTTTAGTTGTCCTGAGGATAAAAATCGCATAAAAAGCATCAATCAAAATCAAATCTAATTATTAATTTCCGTGTGACTGGCGCAAAGCATGTTCAATATGTTGTCCTCCGTTTTTTGCAACAAGTTGAAATCGAAAAACAGCATGTTCCACAACTGATCGAAGTGTTTCCGGCGTCCCTTTCAGAATGTGTTGCGCAATGCGTGTCTTCAATGTAGTCAAGTTTTCAATCGCAACACTTTACACAACATCTTTCAGATAGCCTCACAACCAGACGTCACACGGATTAAGACCATGTGATCGGGATGGCCAGGTTGTATAGAATGGAGGCTGATAATTCTAGCATTTCCGAAATGGCGCTTCAGCAGCTGCTTAACTGGATTTGCAATGTGCGGAGGTGCGTCATCTTGCATAAAAGTGATCCCATCCACACATCTACGCTGTTGGAGAGCTGGGATGACGTGGTTACTCAAAAGACACTCATATCGCTTACCAGTGACGGTACAGGTAAAAGGACCGGACGCAATTGTCTCTTAGAAAAAATATGGCCCTTTGATAAATGTTGTCGCAAACCCGCACCACACGGTGATTTTTTGAGGATGAAGTGGTACTGGTTGATTTGCCTGTGGATTTTCTGTTGCCCATATTCGATAATTCTGTGTATTGACACATCCTGTCAGATGGAAATGCGCTTAGTCTGTCCACAAAACCTTCCACAGCCAATCTTCTCCACTTCCATGCGAGCAAGAAATTCTAAAGCAATGGTCTCTCTTGCTGGCGGGTCAACAGGAAGCAAGTCGTGCACATGGGTACTTTTGAATAGATAGGAAAGGATGTTTCGTAGGATTTTACGCATCGTGCTCACAGGTATGTCCAATGATCGGGCGACTCTCCGTCCTCTACATGTTTGCACACCAACACTCGTCTCCTCCTGCATTGCTGTGGCCACTGCTTTCACTGACGTCGAAACAATTATTTTTTTCCCTCTATCACACTGCACTCCAAAAGAACACGTCTTTTCGATTTTCTGAATCATTTTCTTTAGACCCACGGCAGTCATCAGACCAAAGCCTGTTTTTCAAATCCTTCAGCGTCCGGAACTTCTGCAGAGCGACGTGTGCACAGTCATCATTCTTGTAATACAGCTTTACAAGAAGAGCGCGATCCTGCATTGAGACAGTCATGGCGAACGTCCCAGACGCGAAAGGAGGAAAAGCCGTGTTCCCGACGTATTTATACCAAGTTCAATGAGTCGAGCGCATGACAGGTGCTTTCATTTACGTATTCTGACACATACAGTGCTATATGTTGATCAATTTTCTCACTATCTTTCTTCTTCTGCCATACGTTTTTCCCCTTGCAATTTGACGTCATTCTGACCAGTGGTGTTATTTCTACAGCGTTTTGAAAGTTTAATTATAATCTCTCTCTCTCTCTCTCTCTCTCCCTCCCTCCCTCCCTCCCTCCCTCCCTCCCTCCCTCCCTCACACACACACACACACACACACACACACACACACACACACACACACACACACACACACACACACACATAGTTTAATTTTGTAGTCAATAGAACGTTCTTCATCATGATCAAAGGCGATAGCTTCCTAAACGCAAAGATGTTTATGAATAACAAAAACATGTTTTATATAATTTCGACGAAGTATTGAAGCGATATCTGATATATTTTTGTTTTGCGGTTTTTTCCTCCTTTCGTTGAGAAGTTGCGTTTCGTAGCGCTATATGATACACCTGTGGTGTTTTCTTTATTTTTACAATAATAACCCTCTGTTTCACAATACAAATCAACTATATTCGGTCCTTTATATATCCTCTACCAATTTATAGATGGCTTATTGCTGCTGGTTCGTAGGGGAATTCAGTGCCACCTATGCACAGAAATACGATATAGGCCTATCCACATGTACCAGACATGTATTACAATGTGAAATTAAGCTGCAGGCTTAAGAGGTATGCTTGGAAATGACCCATGGTTGAAATTGGCCAATTGCGTTGATAATAAAAAGAATATAGCCTATGTGAACAATGTTTTCAAATGGTTCAAATGGCTCTGAACACTACGGGACTTAACTGCTGTGGTCATCAGTCCCCTAGAACTTAGAACTACTTAAACCTACCTAACGTAAGGACATTACACACATCCAAGCCCGAGGCAGGATTCGAACCTGCGACCGTAGCAGTCCCGCGGTTCCGGACTGCGCGCCTAGAACCACTAGACCACCGCGGCCGGCAACAATGTTTTCATTCTTAAAATCTTATACGACAGTTAACACACACATAAAGAAACGACCTGCTAACGCCTGATACGTATGCAACACACCTAACATACATGTCATGCGGGTACAACTTAAACTGACCAAAGCTACTAGGCCTGCCTTACTTACGATATCTGCGGTAGCTCACGGCAGCTTTACAACTCTATCCGTAATCCGACGCTACCGCTCCACGACTGGCAGGTACGGTGCCCCAGTAACACAGCAGAGTCGTGTGTGTAGTCGCGGACGTAATGGCGCACAGAGCATGGCGGCTGTTTGCCACAAGCGGGGCCAGACGCAGTGATCGACACAAAATACGCCGAGTCGCACAGGGGAACCCGATCACCTGCCGCTGCTGTCAGCTTTTACCGTCCGCGTTACGCCGATTTTGCTGTGGGTCGCTCTGTCTGGCAATACGAAACCTAAAGCGCTGCGCATACTATCGAATTGTCAGAACGACACCTATGCCTCTTTCTGCTTCCCTTCAGCAGCTCGTGACTACACCTGCCGTAGCCTGGCCTTTAATGAGTATCGCCTTTTGGCAGTCCATTTCGTCCTGTTGTAGCCCTGAGTTCGGTATCACTACACTGACAAAATAACACAAGAGTCACGTTAATAATTGTTTCGTACCTTAGTCTTCCTTTGAAAACCAGTTTATTCGCTCAAGATCTCTATGATAACACAATTACTGGATTACTAGTTTTACCGGTTTCGGCAATATATATTGCCGTTCTCAGATCCATAAAATCGGGCAGTGGCCGTTACATCATACAATGCTTACATCATTCTATCACATGAGGACTATAAAATACAACTACGTGCCATACTTTACGACAGCATACATGGCATGTCACTGCAATATGTCAACTTTCTTATGCATATTGTGTAGCCCTTATGTGACAGAGTTGTGTAAGGATATTAGGATTTAGCTATCACTGCCTGCTTTTATGAATATGCAATACATATCGTTCAAATTAGTAATCCAGTAATTGTGTTAACTTAGTGACATCGGCAAATGGTTCAAATGGCTCTGAGCACTATGCGACTTAACTTCTGAGGTCATCAGTCGTCTAGAACTTAGAACTAATTAAACCTAACTAACCTAAGGACATCACACACATCCAGCCCGAGGCAGGATTCGAACATGCGACCGTAGCGGTTGCTCGGCTCCAGACTGTAGCGCCTAGAACCGTACGGTCACTCCGGCCGACGATCTCGGCAAATAAATTGAAGACTACAACATAATATTATAGATCACCTCTTGCACCGAATGATCATGTCGGGTAACCATAATAATTCTTTCTTAAGAACTGACGCTACAGTCATTCGTTGTCATTACACGCTACTGTAAACAGAGCATTTTGATCTTTCGTCTGTATACGTAAATAACTCGAACTAAAGGGCAAACTTTTCGGAGTTTTAGAGAGAGAGAGAGAGAGGAGGGGGTAGGTGGGAGGGAGAGGGAGGGAAGGAGATGCAACATTGTTGTGATAGAAATATTTTTAACCGTGATCATGTATCTGGACGTGTAATACTGAGACCCATATTATTTAACTGTAGTCAGCGAGGGAGATGGGGATTTGGCAACGCATGACTCATAGTCGCGTTTTGGGAATTTTTGCACAACGGCGGCTTCTTGGGACAGGAAGTGAGAACGAGAACGCTAAATTTAAACTTGATGAGGAAGACAGAAATTTATTTATTTATCTTATGGCGTTATAAGCAGTTTTTTTGGTAATTTGTGGTAATGTCTTATGGGGCCAGACTGCTGAGGTCATCGGTCCCTTACAAGCAAATATCGGTAGAGATACAGTAAACTGAAACGGCACAAAAGTATAAATGAACTAACAGTTTTCACAAACAGCATAGACATAGAAGAAATTGATGTACGAGGGTTGCCCAGCAAGTAATGCGCCGCATTTTTTTCTTCGACAATTCTTTATTGAACATATTGAGAATTACACACACGAAAGAATTGTGTTGTAACTACACACCCTATTTTTCAACGTAATCTCCATCCTGTTCTATGGCCTTCCTCCAGCGCGAAGCAAGGGCGTGTATGCCCTGTCGGTACCAGTCCTTGCCCTGGTGGAGGAGCTATTGCTTCACCGTGTGAATCACCTCCTCATGTCTCAAAATGTCTTCCACGAAGGGCATCCTTTAAAGGCTCAAACAAGTGGAAGTCCGAGGTGGTCAGGTCGGGGCAGTAGGGTAGCAACCAGCCACAAATTTAAAATGCTCAAAAAATGGCTCTGAGCACTATGGGCCTTAACATCTGTGGTCATTAGTCACCTAGAACTTAGAACTACTTAAACCTAACTAACCTATGGACATCACACAACTACCAGTCACCACGTTAAAATGTTCAAATGTGCGTGAAATCTTATGGGACTTATCTGCTAAGTTCATCAGTCCCTAAGCTTACTCACTACTTAACCTAAATTATCCTAAGGAGAAACACACACACAAACACACACACACACACACACACACACACACACACACACACACACACTCATGCTCCAGGGAGGACTCGAACCTCCGCCGGGACCAGCCATTCAGCGTCACAAATTTAAATTCCTTTATTCAAAGGATGCCATTATCGGTTTCAAATCATTACGATTCATCGTCAGACGGCTTTCATGCTTTCATTACAATATGTGCTGCATTTTTTACTGATTAGTTATCCTAAAACATAAATAATACATAATTATAAGCACGTCAAAAAGATGGTTGAATTGCAGATTTGAATTGGGATGTGACTCACGTGAAATGTCAGTTTGGAGTACTTGTATTCATAGTTTTCGTATGCCCAATGCAAATCTGTAACTCAACCATCTTTGTGACGTGCTTATAATTATGTATTATTTATATTTTAGGATAACTAATGAGTAAAAAAAACGCAGCACATGTTGTAATGAAAGCATGAAAGCCGTCTGACGATGAATCGTAATGATTTGAAACCGATAACGGCACCCTTTGAATAAAGGAACTTAAATTTGTGGCTGGTTGCTGTCTTAACACCAGCAACACATTTCCTTTCCTGATTGACAGATGCAGCGTCAACTGCCGGGTCGTTATGCGTCTGTCCTCGCGAATGACAGCTCGCTGCAACATATCAGGTGAGACAGCTGTGGATGTTCTCCCCGACTGCTGCAAATCGTGCAGCTCCGCCGAACCGCCTTCTGACGACCTCACCCTCCGTGCCCAGCAACTAACTGTCCTTCTATCAACAGCAGATGCTCCACAGACTTTGCACAAGCGTTTGTGAATAATCCCCACCGTGTATTTCTCTGCAGTAAGAAATTAAATGACAGCACGTAACTTGTAACGTACATCACCTGCAGACACCATTTTGAAACTGTCCTGCAGCTACGCTATATGTGGGAAGTGAAGGAAACTTGGCGCGTTCACTCAGGAGACTTCAGATAATACATACGTAACGTTTTGCATTCGTAGCATTGTTTTCGGCGGAGAAAAAAACTTTCTGGGCAACTCTGGTATAAATGCAGACTAAAGCTACGAATGAAAATTAGTACCAAGGCCGAGATTCAAACGTGGGTCTCCTGGTCTCTAGGCAGATGCAGTAACCACTACGCCACCTTGACGCTATGACTTTGCACAGCCGCACGGACTGCCTCAGAACACATTCCTGCTCAATCCAGTTCCCATTCAAGCCTCAGCACTCTCCGTATTCCCGCTAAATCTGAACAGAATTGCACAGACTACCCAACTGTTTTGGAATATCACTCCAGCGTGGAACGAAACGGAGGATCCTGCCTGAAACCCAGGCAACGGTGCTTTAATCAAATGAAACTATATATTCCAGTACCCTTTTCATGTGTCAACATATGGGATGTATATATGTGCAGCTGAAGTGGCGAATGAAAATTTGTAACACGTTCGAATATCTACCTTGACACAAATTTTCATTCGTTGCTTCAGTCTGCATACATATATCATACATGTTTGGGACTTGAAAAGGTCTTTCAACAAAATAGCTTCATTTGATAGAAGAAATTATATGTCAGAGTGAAGATGTTGAGTCCATTCCAGCACCGAAACAGACGCCTGCAGGAAACCAGTCCAGGATATGAGTGCAGAGGACATTCGCTGTGAAGATGCTGGATAGATTGTCTCGGTGTGCCACAGTCACAGTCCGGAGATGATGTTCTTCCCCATTTCTGTGATGAAACTGCGCAGTTGCCATGCAGTGCGCACCCGGTCTAGTGCTGTCCACTGTTTTCTCTGTTTAATTCAGTTCCCGAAGCGTTAAGGTTGTATTTCTGGAACCATTGTTGTAGTGGTTGGTTTTTTTTAAATTTTTATTTATTTATTTCTTTATTTTATTCCAGTCACGCGTCCATAGATGTCTTGATTTGTAAATGTCGTATGCAAGTTGTTCAAATGGACACAGTCGTCTGCGGTTTAGTTGTTGGAGATCTTCATGAACTGATAGGCCTGGATTTTCAACGATTTTTCTAAATTTGCGTAGCTGAGCCTCTTTTGCATGCATCTCTGGAGGTAACTAGTTACACACCACCAGAAGCCAGTATGCACGTGTGGGTTTGATGGTACGAAGGATCACTCTTACGGTGCTGTTCAGTTGATACCAACAAGCTTGGAACGACAGTTGTTGATCCATACCGGGACACAATATTCGGCACAGAGAATATTATAGCAAGCGATGAATGCGGAGAATTTCTACAGTTACTCCCCAAGTAGTTCGACAGGGCTTCTTAGTTATGCTATTTCGAGTTGCTATTTGTACTGCGCTATTTTCGAAGTGTTTTCGGTACGTAAGGGTGCGGACAATTGTTACCCTTAAATAACTGGGATGATTGATATATCTGCACACTTTTCCTTAGATTTACCATATTATTATTATTATTAAGATCGAATAATGTGACTTCGGTTTTAGATGGATTTGGTTTAAGTCTCCATCTATTGAAGTATGAAAGCAGTACAGTAAGGTCGTTGTTGGAAACTTCTGCTGCGGCAGCGAGAGATTTTTCTCTGGTGGCCAAGGGTTTATCATCAGCACAACAGAGATATTGTCAGTTCAGAATGGTTCAAATGGCTCTGAGCACTATGGGACTTAACATCTGAGGTCATCAGTCACCTAGAACTTAGAACTACTTAAACCTAACTAACCTAAGGACATCACACACATCCATGCCCGAGGCAGGATTCGACACTGCGACCGTAGCGGTCGCGCGGTTCCAGACTGACGCACCTAGAACTGCTCGGCCACACCGGCCGGCCAGATATTGTCAGTCTCAGGAATCATGCGAAACCGGCCTTCCAGTAAACTTAACACAGACAAATTCTTCTGTTGTTCCTGTTGGAGGAGAGTTTCAGGAAACCATTTGGATTGGCAACATGGATGAAGCGAGTGCAGGAGGTTCACTGAAACCGACCACCAAGGAAAGGGCAGTGATTTTCGAGATGAAACAAGAGATCGTTTGTACATGGGCAGTGTTAGAGAGGAGATTGTGTGTTACTACCCCTGCCATCGTGCAGCTATGGATTAGATACACCGTAACAATATTGCTGTTCTGCTTTGAAGGTGTGAACGAACCGACGTACTTTTCTCACGTCATTTCTGTTTCGATTAATGCCCGTGGTTAGTCTTCCAGAGGAATCATAGAGTTGAGCTGTATTAATTTTAATTACTAGCTGAGTACCCGTCGTTACCCGGGTATCACTTATTCTAATTCCATTAGCCCCTCAACTTCTTCCCCCTCTTTTTGTCCATCTCCTCCGCCCCCCTCCCTGTCCATTTAGTCCTCTCCCCTCTCTAGGTCCAACTGTCCCCCCACTATCTATCTTCTCCTGTGCCTCTCTTTGCCCACTTACCGGAACTTGGAGTTAATAGGTAACATGGTAACACGATTATTGTATATTTGGCACCAATTAGGGCGTTCCACTGCGTCGAGAAAATTTGTAACGTGTCTTTTTATATATTGTTCACGTCTTAATGCATTTCTGTCAGTGCTCTGCAGAGAGAAGGTGTACAGAGAGTTCAAAAATTCAGTACCAAAACTGACAGATATGATGACGGAGATAGGAAAAAATATATTTCGTTACGGCAGCCTGGAGTCGGAAATGCATATTAAGTGAATACTGAGTGTCCTGGAAAACACTGGGCGTGACTGAGAATAAAACAATGTTAAATGTGTTTCAGTCCTTCATTTTTTCGATCAGTGTTACAATAAACGTTCAAAACGAGCACCGTTAACTTTAACACAGAGCCAGTATCGACGTAGCAGGGAGTCCGGTGTCCGATGGAAAGAAAAGTGGCGTGTTCTGTTCGTGTGTGGACACTGCAATAATTCTTGAAATCTAGTGAGATGGCGCAGTGGTTTGCACACTGGCATTCGTAAGGACGACGGTTAAAACCTGCGTCCAGCCATCCTGATTTAGGTTTGCCGCGATTTCTCTGAATCGCTTCAGACAAATGCCGGGATGTTTTCTTTGAAAGGGCACGGCCGACTTTCTTCCCCACCCTTCCGAATCCGATGGAACCGATGATCTCACTGTTTGGTCCCCTTCCTCAAAATCAACCAACCAACCATCCAATTCTTGAAACTAATTGCTCTTCTGTGTCCACAGGGGTAGAATACACTTCGCTTATCATGTATTCCAGGAAATGAAGTGTAATGGAGTAAGGTACGGGGATTTTATAGCAAATGTATAGGTCATCCCCGGCTGATACGCTGATTGCCAAAGTTAATTATGCTTGTGTTGGCTCTGCAGACTGCGCCTTCCTCTGATACGTACGCGTGTGTCCTCCAATAACGTCGGCAGGTGCTCTTGTAAGAACAGTCTGCGTCGACGAGGCAGCATGTAGGGCCTACCGCAATCAAGTAGTCGCCCACGATGCTGGCCGACATGTTTACTGCAAATTGTCTCTTATGACCTCGCTTGACCGTAGTACGTGGGTCGGCATCCGCCCATACAAGCGAGTTACGGCGACTCCCGGAGTAAATTGAGTCTGATCCGTAAAAGGAACAACTTTAGAAATAGGGTCTTCATTAGCCTGTTGCAGAAAGGAGCGGACAAACTCGAAATGGCTAATCATTTGGTCGCATGGCTTGTACATTAGTAGGCCGAAAAGGATGAAGCAGCTGTTCACGTAACAGTTTCCATATTAAACTTCGCTGATCACCGAACTCAAAGGCTATTGCTCCTACACACCTCGGCTTGCTATCAAAGCTGTAACAGAATGTCTTCCTCAGAGGTACGTGTACGCACAGTCCAGCGTGTGTCTGTATTGGGTCTGCGTACTGAATCAGTGTGCCGGTGTTGCTCAGTCGAACGTGGATTGCAGTGAATGAGCGATAATGCGGACATTTTTGTGCAGCGAAACGCTCGCTGTACATGCCCTGAGCTCTTCAGTCATGTCTCACAGTTCTCTCAGTGTTACGGTGGTAGGGCGCCCTCGGGGGTGACGTAACAAGTGATGTGTAGCGTGGTGGCATCTAGTTGACAGTTTCAAATGTAACACACGCAACATAATAGACAACGTCTACCGGATTGACTTGAAGCAACTGAGGCGTACGATTTGACTAAATATACTGATCCGGACACTGGAAGCTTGATTGTGACTGAAGGAAAGTAGTTGGCGATTAGTAGATCTGCTGCATGTGAGGTGACCAATATGTTCTTATGCGTAGTTCAGAACTTTCACATTGAGTTATATGTTTTTTATTTTTTGTTACTTTCAGACACGCAGTTATAAGAGTCTAGGGGCACGAAAGGGAAGCACTGGTTGGGAAGGGAGTGAGACAGGGTTGTAGCCTATCCCCGATGTTATTCAATTTGTATATTGAGCAAGCAGTGAAGGAAGCAAAAGAAAAATTCGGAGCAGGTATAAAAATCCATGGAGAAGAAATAAAAACTTTGAGTTTCGCCGATGACATTGTCATTCTGTCAGAGACAGCAAAGGACTTGGAGGAGCAGTTGAACGGAATGGACATTGTCATGAAAGGAGGGTATAAGATGAACATCAACAAAAGCAAAACGAGGATAATGGAATGTAGTCGAATTAAGTCGGGTGATTCTGAGGGAATTACATTAGGAAATGAAACACTTAAAGTAGTAAAGGAGTTTTGCTATTTGGGGAGCAAAATAACTGATGATGGTCGAAGTAGAGAGGATATAAAGTGTAGACTGGCAATGGCAAGGAAAGCGTTTCTGAAGAAGAGAAATTTGTTAACATCGATTATAGATTTAAGTGTCAGGATGTCGTTTCTGAAAGTATTTGTGTGGAGCGTAGCCATGTATGGAAGTGAAACATGGACGATAACTAGTTTGGACAAGAAGAGAATAGAAGCTTTCGAAATGTGGTGCTACAGAAGAATGTTTAAGATTAGTTGGGTCGATCATATAACTAATGAGGAGGTATTGAATAGGATTGGGGAGAAGAGAAGTTTGTGGCACAACTTAACTAGAAGAAGGAATCCGTTGGTAGGACATGTTCTGACGCATCAAAGGATCACCAATTTAGTGTTGAGGGGCAGCGTGGAGGGTAAAACTCGTAGAGGGAGACCAAGAGATGAATACACTAAGCAGATTCAGAAGGATGTAGGTTGCAGTAGGTACTGGGAGATGAAGGAGCTTGCACAGGATAGAGTAGCATGGAGGGCTGCATCAAACCAGGACTGAAGACCACAACAACAACTACTTTCAGACACAAAAGTGAACATTATAAAGCTGCAGTCCTGTCAACGGTGTTTCTTAACTGCTAACATAAGTAGTTATTGTAATTTCTTAACGACCAATGTCAGTGAGTATTTTCAAGGATTACCCAGACTGATGAGAACATAGAAGTAGGTCTCCTCGTAGTAACGAAGCAGCTTAAATCACTTAATAAAGGTAAGGACTCTGGTCCATACATTATACCATTCAGTTTCCTCTCAGAGTATGCTGATAAAATAGCTCCATATTTAGCAATTATATGCAACCACTCGCTCACAGAAAGATCCGTACCTAAAGACTGGAGAATTGCTCAAGTCACACCTATACTCATAAAGGGAAGTAGGTGTAATCCGCTGAATTAAGTCGTTTTGCAGTAGGATTTTGGAACATATACAGTATTCAAACATTATGAAGTGCCTCGAAGAAAACGATTTATTGACACATAGTCAGCACGGTTTCAGAAAATATCGTTCTTGTGGAACACAACTAGCTCTTTATACTCAAGAAGTAATAAAAGCTAACGACAACGGATGTCAAATTGATTCCAAATTTTTAGATTTCCAGAAGGCTTTCGACACCGTTCCTCACAACCGTCTTATAACCAAACTGCGTGCCTACCGAGTATTGCCTCAGTTGTGCGACTGGATACGACTGGATTTCCTGTCAGAAAGGTCACAGCTTGTACTAATAGACGGAATGTCATCGAGTAAAACAGAAGTAATATCCGGCGTTCCCCAAGAAAGTGTTATAGGCCCTCTTTTGTTCCTGATCTATATTAACGATATAGGAGACAATCTGAGAGGCCGTTTTAGACTGTTTGCAGATGATGCTGTCATTTACCGTTTTGCAAAGTCACCAGATGATCAGAACGACTTGCAAAATGATTTAGATAAGATATCTGTATGGTGCGAAAAGTGGCAATTGACCCTGAATAGGGAAAAGTGTGAAGTTATTCACATGAGCACTAAAAGAATTCAGCTAAATGTCGATTAAGCGATATGTCACACAAATCTAAAGGCAGTAAATGCAACTACATACTTAGGGATTACAGTTACAAATAACCTAAATTGAAACAATCACATAGATACTGTTGTGGGTAGAGCAAACCCAAGACAGCGATTCATTGGCAGAACGCTTAGAAGGTGCAACAGGTCTACTAAAGAGACTGCTTACACCACGCTTGTCCACCCTAGTCTTGAGTATTGCTGTGCGGTGTGGGATCCGCATCAGGTGGGACTGACGGGTGACATCGAAAAAGTACAAAGAAAGGCACCACGTTTTGTATTATCGGGAAGTAGGGAAGAAAGTGCCACAGACATGATACGTGAATTGGAGTGACAATCATTAAAACAAAGGCGTTTTTCGTTGCAACGGGATCTTCTCATGAAATTTCTGTCACCAGTTTTCTTCTCCGATTGCGAAAACATTCTGTTGGCACCCCCTACATAGGGAGAAATGATCATCACGATAAAATAAGAAAAATCAGGGAGAGCACGGAAAAATGTAAGTGCTCTTTTCTTCCGCGTGCCGTTCGAGAGTGGAACGCTAGAGAGATAGCTTGAAGGTGGTTCATTGAACCCTCTGCCAGGCACTTTATTGTGATTAGCAGAGTAATCACGTAGATGTAGATGTAGACTTTGTGTCAAGGCTTGGGCGCTGGAGAACGTCGAAGTCTGAGAACGAACGGCTGTGACAGTTCGTTCTGATTCATTTTGGTGTCTGACTAGGGAAGGTATGCGCCCTTTTAGTCAGATGTGTACTGCGGACGGACGACCTGAGTCTTAAAACATTCCTGCACATGCGCTACAGTCTTCCAAACAACCTTTGTGTGCATCCTGCTGTTGGCCGCCAGTGTAGCAACGTTGTTGACAGCAGGTTCCAGACTGTAGCGACTAGAACCGCTCGGCTACCCCGGCCGGCAGAGTTGGTTATTCTGGGTACTGATTTTACAGGATCTATGCACCCAAATTGCGTGACAGTGTAATGACATATCAGTTCTAGTATAAGATCTTTGTCCAATGAATACCCGTTTATCATATGCATTTCTTCCTTGTGTAGCAATTGTAGTGGCCAGTAGTGTATGATCAAAGGGACTGAGCGACTGTATTATGTTGTTGTTGTTGTTTACAGGCATGGAGGCGCTGGACACGGCGGTGTCGTACTGGGAGGACGCGCTGGCTGCCTACACGGTGGAGCGCGGCGGCGGGGGCGGGCCGCTGGCGCTGCCCTCGCAGGAGGAGGCCGAGTTCGCGCGGGAGCTCCAGCAGCTGCTGGACGCCGCCTACCGCCTCCAGGCCGACAGCGAGACCATGTTCCTCGACCAGGTACGCCGCCTGCCCGTCTCTGTCTCGCCGTCCCATTTGTTCCAACATTATGAATTGCCTCGAAGGAAACGGTCTATTGACACACAGTCAACATCGGTTTAGAAAACATCGTTCCTGTGAAACACAAGTAGCTCTTTATTCGCGTGAAGTGCTGAGTGCTATTGACAAGGGATTTCAGATCGATTTCGTATCCCTCGATTCCCGGAAGGCTTTTGACACTGTACCACACAAGCGGCTCGTAGTAAAATGGCGTGCTTATAGAATATCGTCTCAGTTACGGGACTGGATTTGCGATTTCCCGTCAGAGAGGTCACATTTCGTAGTAATTGACGGAAAGTCATCGAGTAAAACAGAAGTGATCTCAGGCGTTCCCCAAGATAGTGTTATAGGGTCTTTGCTGTTTCTTATCTTCATAAACGATTTGGGAGACAAACTGAGCAGCCGTCTTTGGTTGTTTGCAGGTGGCGCTGTCGTTTATCGACTAATAAAGTCACCAGAAGACCAAAACAAACTGCAAAACGATTTAGAAAAGATATCTGAATGGTGCTAAAAGTGGCAGTTGACCCTAAATAACGAAAAGCGTGAGGTCATCCACACGAGTACTAAAAGGAACTCGTTAACCTTCGGTTCCACGATAAATCAGTCTGATCTAAAAAGCCGTAAATTCAACTAAATACCTACGAATTACAATTACGAATAATTTAAATTGGAAAGAACACATAGAAAATGTTGTGCGGTTGGCTAACCAAAGGCTGCGTTTTTGACAGGACGCTTAGAAAATGTAACAGACCTACTAAGGGGACTGCGTACACTAGGCTTGTCCGTCCTCTTTTAGAGTACTGCTGCCCGGTGTGGGATCCTTACCAGACAGGACTGACGGTGTACATCGAAAAAGATCAAAGAAAGGCAGCTCGTTTTGTATTATAGCGAAGTATGGGAGAGAGTGTCACACAAATGATACGGGATTTGCGCTGGACATCATTAAAAGAAAGGCGTTTTTCGTTGCGACGGAATCTGCTCCAGACATTCCAATCACCAACTTTCTCCTCCGTATGCGAAAATATCTTGTTGACACCGATCTACATAGGGACACACGATCACCACGGTAAAATAAGGGAAAGATATAGGTGTTCATTCTTTCCGCGCGCTATACGAGATTGGAATAATAGAGAGTTGTGAAGGTGGTTCGATGAACCCTTTGCCAGGCACTTAAATGTGATTTGCAGAGTACCCGTGTAGATGTAGATGTAGATGTAGATGCACAAGGTCCACTCTGTCTAAAGCCGCTCTGGTCTCCCCCGTGTAATGCCCGAAAGTCTGTGGCTTGTTTAGTATCTTCAGACAACTATTATACAGTCTTAATTGTAAGTCTTCATGTTTCAGAAGACGACTGTTTGAAAACTAAAAGATATAGAGAAAAAAAAACAGTCCGGCAAAAATTAGTATACCCTTTTAGAGGTTTCCTTCCAGTCAAGATTTATTGCTGCAGCAATGCATATGACGCACATGAAATGACGACATTTACAGATCAATAGCACAAAGTGTTCTGAAGTACAAGGTATCGACCCTCTGAGTGGCATCCAGTCGATCGAACAAATGGCGAATATTGCCCTGGGATACGTTGTCCCACGCCGCCCGACCTATTCCCGTAGTTCTGTAAGAGTTATTGGTTGATGAGTAATGCTAGTCACTTCTCGTCCAATAATATCCCACACATGTTCGACTGGAGTCAATTCCAGAGATCATATTGCCCAGGGAACTTGCTGCATGTGTGACCAAGGACACAGAATAGAAAGCACACACACGCAAAAGAACCATTTCCCCATCACACACAGAGACATAAATAATGAATAGAAGTCGTCGTAATTCGCGCTACAGTTTTTCATAGCATTTCTCGCCACTTGCGATACGCCTCTACACCTGAACAGCAAGATGGCGTAATATTCTGGATCAGAAACAAAGTGCAAAAGTTTTGTTTTTCTGTGTAAAAAGCAGCCACATACCATCCACACGAATAGCTAAGCAACAGCACAACACACACCAAAATAACTTGTTTCCACAACATTACCACAACCCCAAGTATACACTGCTGACGTACAAACTTCACCTTTTAGTATTTGTTTACTAACAGTCGCTCACATGGTTGCAGATGATATGATGTTCGCTAATTACAAAGACGGCAACAGAAAAAAAGAGCACAGAAAATATGTCACAAACAGCGCCAATAATTGCTTAAAACATGCTGCAACATGCAATAAATAAGGTAGTAGGAAAGTATCAATATAAAACTATAATTCCAAAGACGATTTGTAAAAATGTAATAATGTTTTACTGTGTTTCTACGACCATACCATTTTCTGCATGTTTTAGATTTAAAAAAAAAACCTGATGATGGTGATATTTGTCGCCGAAACTAGTTTGGCATAATAAAGAAACAAACGAATAACAAGGTGTTTTGCATCAAGGCGGACTCAATTTCTAATATTATTGTTTTTATATGCAAACACGGACCAAATGGAAGAGTTCCACGATAATATTATTGCATGTCTTGCAGAGGACATTGAGTTTCATGGACAGTGTGTGGGATATATTATCCTGTTGGAACAACACGTCACCATTCTGTTGAAAGAATGGGCAAAAGAACGGGTCTAACAACATTCTGCACAAATCGAGTGCTGGTTGGCGTCCGCTCCAGAAACACGAACTGTGAACGATAGTTGTGGCTTATCACAACCCAGACCAGGCTTGAGATGGGACCAGTTTTTCATGGAAAAAAGCACTTTGCAAGACAGCGCTCAATAGGTCTACGTCGTAGTCACAAAGACCGTCACTTACGTGCACGCATAACCTGCTTTAATCAGTGAAAACTACTGCGCGCCATTCCATCTTCCAAATGACCCTCTGATGACACCAGTCAAGCGATACACCTCAATGACAGCTCTCTGCTTGGAACGCACCTTCGTTACAGGTGTCATTTTGAAGGAGCCGCCACCTATTTATTGTATTGGAACTTCAGGAAATGAAATGAAATGTAACGGAAGTGTAGGGGCTGAAGCGAGAATATTCCATGACGTCCCACAACAAATTCCATCCACATTTTTTCATCCGAAAATCTCCGATAACACATATGTGTTGCATTACATATTGAATGCCCCTCGCAAGCAAAGTACTACAAGGCCTGCGGGTAACTCATTACGATGATGAAGAGGGAGCTGTCGAAAGCTTTTTATGATATACAAATTCCACGCCGGAGCATATCCATGAAGCATATAATAGTCTGCCATACAGTTTGGTAGCTCGTGTCGAACACCTTCTATTTTCTGCGTCGAAACGAAATTTTATCGACGACTCTCTTGGTGGAACGTCAGTTTGAGTACTAACAACATTCGATTCATGAAGCACGCCTAACAGATACTTGAAGTCGGGACAATATTGTCTTGAAATCGTTTGTAGATACGTGAGATAAACATCAAGGTGGAAGGAAAGGAAAATTGGAGGAGCAAGTAGAGACCGAGTGGAGTACGATGACAGAGGATAAGGATAGATAGTCACTACTGGAGCATACAAGGGAAGAGGACACTGAAGGTCTCGGAAGAAGAGAGGAAGAGCAGAAGAGAAATGACGAAGAGGTTATGGGAGGAGAATAACTCCCTGAAGAGGCTACCTACGGAGGACAGAAAGAAGAAGAAGAAGAAGAGATAAACATAAAAACCTCAAAAGCTACAGCTGTAAGGGAGTGGTCTTTCATTGGAATAAAGTCTAGTCTGCGTCCAGTAATTGAATGCGTCGAATAGCGTCTCGGCTGAATCATTTCACTAAGCATCAAGAATCGTACAGTGAAGGTGTTTACGACCGGATTTCATAGTTGCTGATGAGTCTTGCGGACTATACGCCCGTGGTTGAAGAACCTTTCCGGTTCCTGGTGTTTCGACCAGAGCTGCGCTGGACGTCTTCGGAGGTGCTTCTGGCGACGCTGAGTCTTACTGACTAGACGAGTCGGACGTCGGAGAGCGACAGAATGGACGTGGTCTAGTTTACTTGTGATCAGCAGAGATAATCTTTATCAACTCAACTATCGGTTGTCGCCTGCCAAGGATAAAAACTTATCGATTTTGCAGAGCCATTGTCCATATAGCACTGACTTTCATGGCTTCTTTTTTCCTTGGAAATTATCACTGTGCTTATACATTTTGATTGCTCCTCCATATAGTCTTAGTTTGTCATAGTAGATAAAATTTGAATTCGGAAAAATTCACTTCGTGATTTCGTGTCTGAAGAGCGTAGTCTGATTTTTTTGCTTTCCGTCTTCGGTTTTTAGACCAACTAAAGAAATATGTTAAGCTTTCTTATCCGTAAAGAACAAACGCTCTCCTCTGTCAGAAAGTGGATTGTATGAGATTCCGTGTACTTATGGAAAAGTCTAATTGGAACTACAAAGAGAAGTGGGAATGCAAGACTGAAACAACGTAAAAGTCTTTGCCCACTAGGGAAAACAGCTGTAGCAGATCATGCTTCCCAGTCAAGAAATCATGAAGTGAAGTTTTCCGAAACCAAAATTTTATCTGCTATGAGAAACTGTTGTCCACGACTACATAGAGAAGCAATCGCAGTATATGAGCGCTGTGATAATTTTAACACAAAAGAAGAATCCATGGAACTCAGTGATACACGCACAGTGGCTCAGCAGAATCGATAGATAGTCTTTGTCCTTGACAGACGACAAGCGATAGTTAAGTTTTTCTCTGACAAACACCACGTGTAAACTCGACGACGCCCGCTTTACATAGCATTTTGCCGCGCGGGATAGCCACGCGGTCAAAGGGCGTCTTGTCATGGTCCCTGCGGATTCCCCCGTCGGAGGTTCGAGTCCTCCCCCGGGCATGGGTGTGTCTGTCGTCATTAGCGTAAGTTAGTTTAAGTTAGATTAAGTAGTGTGTAAGCTTAGGGACCGAAGACTTCAGCAATTTGGTCCCATAAGACCTTACCACAAATTTCCAGTTTTACATAGCATTTATGTCGCTCTCCGACGTCCGACTTGTCAGTCAGGACTCAGCGTCGCCTGGAGCACCTCCGAAGATGTCCAGCACAGCTCTGGTAGAAACGTTAGGATCCGAAAGCTTTCTCCGATCACGGCCACACAGCCCAGAAAAGTCATCAGCAATTATCGGACGAATCACTATTGAACTGCTGTCGATATTCAGTGCGTCGTCCTGCGTTGAATCCGCTGGCCGGCCTTGCTGCCCATTGACTACGCGTAATGTGATAGCTCGACTGGTGTGGCAGTCGTCTCCAGAGCCTCTTTTGAAAGTAATCTTATTTGAGGAGCAGTTCGGCTTTCGGGCAGGCCACTTCGCCACACAATTGTGTCGTTGTTTGTTAAAAAGTGACTTTCAGCAACAAAGAATCCTGCTGCACGATTTTCCTAGAGATATCCCCGTGCCTTAGACACAGTCCTGCATATTGGGCTATTATACACTCATGCTCAAAAATTAAGGATAAGACTGATATATGGTGAAACAACGCTCTGGTGGGCGGTTTGCAGCTGTAAATCACCTCGGGGTATGACCATGCGGTGCATTTGGCCTGCAGTCGTCGCACGGGGGCGCTGGCAGCAGTCCACATACGCAGAGATGTGTTGGTGCATGTCAGAGTACGATGCAACGACCAAGTGTGCGGACGTTTTCAGACTTGCTAATGGTGACTGTGTGTTGGAAATGGCTCAAAGAACACATATTGATGGCGTTATGAGGGGTATAATACTAGGGCGACTGGAAGCTGGTCAAACACAGCAGGTCGTAGCACGGGCCCTCCGTGTGCCACAAAGTGTGATCTCAAGATTATGGCAACGATTCCAGCAGACAGGAAACGTGTCCAGGCGCTACAGTACGGGACGTCCACAGTGTACAACAACGCAAGAAGACCGATATCTCATCATCAGTGCGAGCAGACGGCCACGAAGTAGTGGAGGTAGCCTTGCTCTGGACCTTACCGCATCCACTGGAACAGTTGTCTCCATACACACAGTCTACAGACGACTGAAGAGACATGGTTTATTCGTCCTGAGACCTGCAAGGTGCATTCCATTGACCCCTAGTCACAGGAGACCTCGTAAAGCCTGGTGTCAAGAACACAGTACATGATCACTGGAGCAGTGGTCCCAGATTATGTCATTGCGCACCAGTATGTCCGCCTTTTCAGGGGTGCAATGGGTCCCGCCTTCCTCCGCACGGCCCCACTGAGCTGCCATCGTGGAGCAGTACCTTGCAACAGAAGATATCAGGCGAATGGAGTGGCCTACCTGTGGTCTAGACCTAAACCCCATCGAGCACTTTTGGGATACTGTCTGTCGACGTATCGCTGCACGTCTTCAAACCCCTAGGACACTTCAGGAGCTCCGACAGGCACTGGTGGAAGAATGGGAGGCTATACCCCAGCAGCTACTCGACCACCCGGTCCAGAGTATGCCAAACCACTGTGCGGCCTGTGTACGTGTGCACGGTCATCATATCCTATATAAATGTTGGAGTACATGGAAACAGTGGCGTTTTGTTGCACATGTGTTTCGGGACGGTTTTCTCAACTTATCACCTATACCGTGGACTTACAGACGTGTGTCGTGTGTGTTACCTATGTGCCTATGCTATTAGCGCCAGTTTTGTGTAGCGCCACGTTGTGTGGCACCACATTCTGCAATTATCCTTAATTTATGAGCATGAGTGTACAAGGTCTTCGCGCTGTGACGCATGGTGCAGCTATTAGCCACCTACACAATGGATCGAGTTTTTTTAGTACGAGCAGGAGAAGCATACGAAGGATGTATAGGCTGGCGTGGCACAGGGTTCAAAGAAACAATAATGCTAGAGGCATTGTTGTACTCTGCCTATACAGCGAAACACCCCAGATATTACAAGTTACCAGAGCAATCAACGGAGATGACACAGTCTTCTTCACTAGAAACTGGTGACCACAGACAGAACATTATAGGCTTTAAGAAGCGCATCAAGATATTGAAATCTGGCCACACTCGTGGCGCATCGACTTTAACGCAGCCTAGAGTCAAGCTAAGATCTTAGGAAAACGCCGGCGATCGCCAGCCAACCAGTACATCTATTTTGGGACCCCATACAGCGGACGAGAACTGGAAGTCTTAGAAGTCACCCTGGGCACACAACTGACTTGGCAGCAGTACATTATTGAAATTTTTAAGAAGACAGTGCAACGCTTCTAATCATTGCATCTTTTGCTGATTGAAAGATCTGAATTAATTATCTATCCGTTGTGGACCTAAATTAGGTCGATTACGGAGACGCAGTTGAAACAATAAACATTTCCAGAGACTAAACAGTCTGTAAAACGAATAATAGAGAAGAATATTTCTCGTCTCAATAAATTTTTCAGCCCGCTGATTCAATGACTACCCAGACGAGTTGGAAGTTCTGAAAAGGTTCAAGGAGAACGTAGCAAGTGTATACGGACAGTTAAGAAGGTCAACATGTCTACTGATACGCCGACTTGGAAGGTATCCAGATGATAGGGATCGTTGTAAGCACCCAGTGGCCTTACTAGGTAGGAGATAACGCCACAAGGAAGCGACCAGTTCTCAATGAACATCCACACACTAATGGATGCTCATTTAAATCAGAAGGAAAAAAGAAAGTGAATAAATAAATTAATGAATGACGATATGCTCTTTAGTCCGAAGGCTGGTCTGATGCAGCCTTTATGCCATTCCGTCCTGTACAAGCCTCTTCATCTCTGCGTAACTACTGCAACGTACATCCCTTTGAACCTCCTTACTGTGTTCAGGCTTCGGTCTCCTTCTACAATTTTTAATCTGCACGCTTCCCCCATTACTAAATTAATAGCAAATGCCGGGATGGTTCCTTTGAAAGGGCACGGCTTACTTCGGCGCCCATCGTTCCCTGATCCTATGGGACCAATGACCTCGCTGTTTGGTGCTCTCCCCCAAACCAACCAACCAACTGAATTAACAGTCCCTTGATGCCTCAAGATGTATCTTATCAACCTCTCCCTTTTTCTGTCAAGTTGTGCCATAAGTTTATTTCTTCCCCCCATTCGGTTCAGTACTTCCTCATCAGTTACTCGATCTACCCATTTAATCTTCAGCATTCTTTTGTAGCATCACATTTCAAAACCTTCCTTTTACCTCCTTGTCTGAACTACTGATCGTCCACGTTTCACTTACGTGCAAGGCTACACTCCATACAAAAGCCTTGAAAGAAGATTTATATTTGGCGTTAAAAGTTTCTGTTTTTTCTTTTTTTTTCAGAAATGCTACTCTTGCAAATTCCAGCCTGTAGTTCCTCCGTACTTCTGTCATCATCAGTTATTTAGCTGTCCATATAGCAAACTTCATCTACTTCTGCCTTGCGAGGTGGCGCAGTAATTAGCACACTGATCTCGCATTCTGGAGGACGAAGGCTGGAAACCTCGTCCGGAAATCCATATTCAGGTTTTGTGTGTTTTCCTTAAATCGCTAAAAGCAAACAGCTTGACGGTTCCTTTGAAAGAGCACGGTCGATTTCTTTCCCCCATCCTTCCCTAATCCTAGTCTGTTCTCCGTCTCTACCCACATATTTTCAGTCCTTCATCTACTTCTTTAAGTGCCTCCTTTCCTAACTGAATTTCCTGAGTGTCACTTAATTGAATTCGACTAAGTTCCATTTTACTTTTGTTAGTATTAGTCTTATAATCTCCTAAAAAGTCACTATCCTTTTCGTTACAACTGCTCTTCTACGTCCTTTGCCGTCTCTTACAGACTTACGCTGTCGTCACCAAATCTCGAAGTTTTCATTTCTTTTCACTGAACTTTAATTATCTTTCACAAATTTTTGCTTGATGTCCTTTACCGCTTGCTCTGTGTGCAGATTGAATAACGTGGGTGACAGGTTACAGCTATGTCTCACTACTCATTCCCTTTCTTGTCCTTCGACTCTCACAAGTTTTTTTCTCGGTTTATATTTTGAGAAAAGTCGTAAGGTTAGCATTGCCTCCAGTCTTTCTACATTTCTGCGGAACCCAAATTGATCTTCCCCGAGACTGTCTTCTATCAGCTTTCCCATTCTTCTGTAAATAATTCGTGTTAATATCTTGCAACCATGACTTATTAACTGATAATTCGGTAATACACCTGCCATCACCTGCCTTCTTTTGTAATTATAGCGTTCTTCTAGAAGCCTGTGGGTATTTCGCCTACCTCACAAATCTTTCACAACAGGTGGAATAGTTTTGTCGTGCCAAATTCATTTCGCAGTATCATATCCTACCTTCATTTACTTCCTCTTCTGTTTCTGTAATACTGTCTTGGGAGTTCATTTCCCTTGTATAACCCTTATATGTGATATTCCTTACACCTTTTGGCTTTCCCTTCTTTGCTTGTTACTGGCGTGCCATTCGAGCTTTCATTATTCGTATAACACTTTTTTCCGAAGGTCTCCTTAATTTTCCTATATGCAGCGTCTGTCTTGCCTCTAGTGTGCATGCTTCTACAGTCCTTCATTTGTCTTTCAGCTATTATTGTTCAGTCATTTTGCTGTTTTTGTCAATCTTATATTTTAGAAGTGTAGATTCCCTTTTGACTGTTTTTCTGCAATTATTTGTTTTCTTTTTTCGTCAGTGTTATCCAAGGAATTCTTCTGGGCCATGTCTTCATTTCTATTTATCATCTGCCATCTCCTCTTCTTCATCTCTCAACCCTATTCCTTCGTCTTCTGCTGCGTTGCTTTCCTCTGTTTCAGTTGGTTGTTGCCCAATACTCCCTCTGAAACTACCTCCGATGCTTTTTATTTACCTAGGTCGTATCTCCTTAATTTCCTACAGTTTAGCAGTTCCTTCTACTTCAATTTGCCATTCATAACTAGTAAGTTATCTTCCGAGTCAGCATTTGCTCCTGATTTCGTAATCACTGCATTATCGTTATATAACGTGTCTGAAACCTTCTGGTATCTCCATCTTTATTCTACGTACACAACCTTCTTTCGTGATTCTTAAACCAAGTGTACACTCTGTCCAAAATTTTACCAGGCAGCTACCTTTTCAATTTTTTCTGCCATCTCATGTAGTCCTACTATTTTTCCATCTCTTCCTACTATGTAATTCCAGTCGCCATCACAATTAAATGTTCACCTCTCTTAATTATCTCAACAATTAATTTTATTTTATCATATATTGTTCCATTCTCTTCCTCTTCCGCGGAACTAGTAGGCAACTTTCATTATTGTGGTGAGTGCTAGCATCATGTCCACCCTGGCTTTGATAGTGTGTTCACTATACTTTTCGTAATATCTTACCCGTATTTCTATTTTCCTATTTAGTATGACCTCCTCGTGCGTTATCCCAGTTTTTTTTATATTTATGACCCTGTGTTCACCTGACCAGAAGTCCCATTCTTCCTGCACATCACTTCACTAATTCCCACTATATACAGCTTTCTCATTCATTTTGCTTTTTAAATTCTCTAACCAACCTACGTATGTAAGTGATCTAACATTCCATGCTCCTACCCGTAGAATAACAGTTTTGTTTTTTCTGATGACAACGTCCATCTTATCAGACGAAGTAGTGCAGTGCAGCATATCCTCTGTTTAAGTACTGTGGCAGCTACAGTAATAGCTTGCTAGGGAAGGTATACCACTACTGGACTAGATCATTCTTGTTTCTGTCGGAAATTCCCCCTCCGAAAATAAAATTTGTGCGGGTGATGATGCAGTTACACGGCCGAATTATGCATCTACAAGAAAATATTAAAAAAATTAAAGACAGTGATGAAGTGCAAAAATCGGAGGCGCGAAAAAGAATAAACGAGGAATGAATTGTTCGAACAGTCTGAGTCAGAAGAAAGGAAAGCGTGCTGGGATATATGCTGAAGAGTCGGAAGAAAGTTAACCATTCACGGAAAAAAGCGTAGGGAGGAAACGTAATTTGCAGACAAAGATCAGAGTGTTTAATACACGTTACACTTTCCACTGAGTAGAATGTGGAAAGATTAATTAGATATGGGAGGAGCATGATTAATGGTTTGTGTAAATAATTGAGTTGTTTTATTCAATTTCTTTTTCTGTTATTTAGACTGTGACGTTATTTATGACTTTGAAGCTAATTTAGACAGAAAAAGCTGTCAAACTAGGGGATGTGTAAGACATGACAAATATGTACTTAAAAATCGCTTTACAGAAACAGAAGAGGGTGGAATGTTATGAAATACTGACATTCCAATGCGTTATAGAAAAGTGAATGAATAACTGCGTACTAGAAACATTCGTATTAAGGAAATTAGATTTTTTGAAATGTTGACGTAACGTATTGGATCAGACGCTCAGAAATGACTACAGTAGAAAAAACATAATTACTGTCATCCATTATACAGGAGAATCATTGATCACCGTACTGGCACATAAATAAGAAACTGAACTTGCATTCTTCTTCAGCGCACAGAGATTCAGTTTTCGTACTACTCTTCAGCGTGTGCGAAAATATGTCTACGATATTAAGCTTCTTATTTATGTTCCGATCCGTTGCCGAATGATTTCCATATACGGCGAATGGTTCTCTTTGATCGTAACTTTGTTTGTATAGGATGTTTGACTAATATAGGTAGATAATCCTAATAAACGTGCTCCGAATCCACTGACAACCATCTACATTGCTTTTCCGGAACGCATCGACGCTATCAGCAGTGCTGCAGAACTCCAAAGCTTTTAAACATCCCCACACACAAAAATCAAATACGTTCAAATCGCTGGACCTGGGAGGTAATATCAACGAGACAGTAGCGACACCCTTGTTGTCGAAACGCTGTTTACCAGTACTTGGGTATCTGGAATGTTTATAAAATCAAACGAGGACAGTTTATTCCTGTGTAATTTACGCTTCACTTGCGGTGCTTCGCAATAAAGTAGCCTTTTAGACATGAACACTGTTGTAACGTTGGTATGACTGCATCTGTGCAAACCGTGAGGGAAACCATTTGTTTCCAGAGCTAGGTTTATTAGGATTATTTGCTCATGTCATTGTCCTCTGCCCTCCATTTTCGTTTGTACCTACAGTAGTAAAAACACCCCGTATTCAGGCCAGGATTTACACTAACGCATCTATTACGAAAGTAATACGTATGAGGCACTGAGAACAATAAAGGTCCAAATCATAGACATGAAGTTTTAAGAAAAACACACCTCTGTGAAAAGAAAATTTATAGACGTATCACCTGTCCCGTAGTACTGACTTGGTTTGTACCCAGGTTGCATACTCTTGTTTCCTATAGAAAATAATGTATTCACTTTATGTTGTTAAATTTTAATACTTAAGATTATTATTATTAATGTTAATCCACAAAATTTTCATATATAGACTAGTGGCAATAGTGTCCTTTTCACTATTATGTAGTTTGTAATTAACGTGGAAGTAGAATCAGAACATAAAACTCAGATACTAAATGTACCGCACACCTTTTTATGACCTTTTCAAACACTTCATGGTCCTCCTTAACATCTTTTCATTAAGCACGTTCGCTGGCTTGAGGTTCAGAGAAAACTCTCAGTTCTCCTTAGGCACGAGACGTAGTAGCTTTTTTTTTCTAATTCTATGTGTTTCAAGTGTGATTTAGCAGTTTTGTTAAGTCCTTGGTTTCCAAGATTGATGTTTGCCTTTCACCCTCATAATTGGGCACTAGATTTTGCAAGGCATCTACAAATTGTAGTGAAATAACAAATTGTGGTCTGCCTGTATGTGACTTGAAAGAAATGGTGGGGTCCCACGACTTCAGTGAAGACTATGTTATTTTAAACAACAGATCATGGCAACCTGTTGAAAACTTCATCGATGTAGAATTTGTAAATGTGCACTGTTAGCACAAATATAAATTTTTACTTTGGTAGTGAGGTCGGTGACACTCTTAAACGTTTCTGAAATCCTCAGCGCACATTTTGCAGACTGGAATGCTGAAATCACGAAATGTGAGGTTACTGTGGGGCGTTCCGTCAAGTACTTCCAGTTTTTATGAAGAAACGGGAACCGTTGTAGTCAGTGAGCGTTCCTACAACTATGAAGATGTGTGTGTTGGAACCATATGGAAATGAATATCAGAAAAATGGTAAAGACAGCTTATCGCAAATGTTCATATACACAGTGTATTGCTAGTGCACTGATAAAGCTGGTTCACCGCGAGATTAGATTAGATTAGATTAGAATAGTACTTGTTCTATAGATCATGAATACGGCACTTCGTAATGATGTGGAACGTGTCAGGTTAATAAAAGGTGTCTATACAAGATATTACATCACACAAAGTATTACATGTTACTTAATATTTTTTGTGGGGGTGGGGAAATTACCCAGTTACTATATCCAAAAAGTCGTCTAATGAGTAGAAGCAGTTACCATTCAGAAATTCTTTTAATTTTCTTTTAAATGCTATATGGCTAGATGTCAGACTTTTGATGCTATTAGGTAAGTGAGCAAAGACTTTTGTGGCAGCATAATTTACCCCCTTCAGAGCCAAAGTTAGATTTAACTTTGAGTATTGAAGATCATCCTTTCTCCTAGTGTTGTAGCCATGTACACTGCTATTACTTTTGAATTAGTTCGGATTGTTAATAACGATTTTCATAAGTGAATATATATATATATATATATATATATATATATATATATATATATATATATATATATATATATTGTGAGGCTACAGTGAAGATACCTAGCTCTTTAACTAAGTGTCTGCAGGATGATCTTGGATGAGCTCCAGCAATTATTCTGATTACACGCTTTTGTGCAATGAACACTCTTTTACTCAATGATGAGTTACCCCCGAATATGATGCTATACGAAAGCAGAGAATGAAAATAGGCGTGGTAAGCTAATTTACTGGGATGTATATCGCCAAAATTTTGCAATAACCCTAGTAGCATAAGTAGCTGAACTCAAACGTTTCAGCAGATCATCAGTGTGTTTTTTCCAGTTCAACCCCTCACCAATGCATACACCTAGAAATTTTGAATATATTACCTTAGCTACTGATTCCTGATCGAAGTCTATATTTATTAATGGTGTCATTCCATTTACTGTGTGGAACTGTGTATACCGTGTTTTGTCAAAGTTTAATGAGAGACCATTTGCAGAGAACCACTTAATGATTTTCTAAAAAACATCGTTTACAATTTCATCGGTTAATTCTTGCCTGTTGGGTGTGATAGCTATACTTGTATCATCGGCAGAAAGTACCAGCTTTACATCTTCGTGAATAGAGAATGGCAAGTCATTAATATATATTAAGAACAGCAGAGGACCCAAGACCGAACCTTGCGGCACCCCCTTCTTGATTGTTCCCCAGTTCGAGAAATCACCAGTTGTTTGCATATTATGTGAACTGCTTATTTCAACTTTCCGCACCCCTCCAGTTAGGTATTATTTAAACCATTTGAGCGCTGTCCCATTCATACCACAGTACTTGAGCTTGTCTAGAAGTATTCCATGATTTACACAATCAAAAGCCTTTGAGAGATCATAAAAAATCCCAACAGGTGACCTCCGGTTACTCAGAGCATTTTAATATTTCATTAGTGGAAGTATATACATCATTTTCCGTTGAAAAAGCTTTCTGGAAGCCAAAATGATATTTTGTTAAAACTTTATTTCTTCAAAGGTGTGAAGCTACTGTACAATACATTACTTTTTCAAGAATTTTGCGTAAGGCAGTCAGAAAGGAGATTGGGCGGTAGTTTTGACATCAGACGTATCCCCTTTTTTATGCAGTGGTTTAACAATGGCATTCTTCAGTTTATCTGGGAAAATACCCTACTTCAGAGAGCTATTACATATGTGGCTAAGAATCCCACTTATCTCTTGGGAACAAGCTTTTATTGTCCTGCTGGAAATGCCATCAATTCCACGTGAGATTTTATTCTTGAGAGAGTTTATTATCTTCTTAACGGATGTCAGGAGCATGCATACATGCTACAATCTGAAAATCGACGACCGTGTGCCTGAGGACCTTGTGTTTCTCGGCGCCTAATGTGTATTACCAGGTGTACCGGTATGTAATGAGCGTTTTTTAGTGAAAATGAAACACTAATTTTGAATTGAAAAGTAAAAACATTTTATTCAAAGCACTGATCATTGCTTTCTATACATTTTGACCACCTTTCTGGCAAATTTGTGGACACCACGCCAACAGAAATGTTCGTCTTTTGAAGCAGACCAATCAGACACCCAATTTTCGACTTCTTCGTAGGAATCGAAGTGTTCCTCAGCCAATGCGTGTCCCATTGATGAAACCAAGTGGTAGTCGGATGGGGCCAAGTCCGGTGAATACGGCGGGTGGGTAGCAGCTCCCAGCCAAGTGTTTTGATTGTATCCTGAAGCAGTTCTGCTTTGTGTCCAGGTGCATTGTCGTGTAAAAAAAAAAATCTACGTTGCCATGTCTTCTGGCCCATTCTGGTCTTTTTTCGATCAATGCATTGTTCAAATGGATCATTTGTTGTCTGTAGCGATCAGTATTCACAGTTTCACCGGGTTTTGGAAGCTCATGATACTCCACACCTTTCTGATTCCACCAAACACAGAGCATTGTCTTCTTGTCGAATCGATCTGGTTTTGCAGTCGATGTTGATGGTTGTCCCAGATTAACTCATGATTTTCCCGTTTAGGATTCTTAAAATAAATCCATTTTACATCGCCAGTAACAATTCGATGCAAAATTGATTTTCATTCATGTCTTTCATGCAAAATTTGACAAATGGTTTTTCGGTTTTCCATCTCTCTTTCATTCAGTTTATGTGGCACCCATTTTCCACACTTTGGGATCTTTCCCATAGCTTTCAAACGGTCAAAAATTGTTTGTTGTGCAACATTTAGCATTGCTACCATTTGCTTCTGACTCAAAAGTATCATCTTCATCCAATATTGGTTGCAATTCGTCGTCTTCGAACTTTTTTGGTGGTCTTCCACATTCTTTATTTCTTACATCAAAATCATTATTCCTGAACCGTTGAAACCATCTTTTGCATGTTGCTCCTGATAGAGCATGATCACCATGTGCCTCGACAAGCATTCGATGTGGCTCTGCAACTTTTTTTTTCAAATGAAAACAAAAAATTAATGCTTTCCGCAAAACATTTGTGGTACAAAATTCGACATTGTTAACACGATGAAAACATATGATGTTGTTTGTTCCATGACTTGATGTATACTAAATATCTTTGACAGATCTCATACCAACCAAACAAATAAAAAATTAAGGCTCGTTCACAACAAATGTTCCCTATCGACACATTTGTATCTTAACGCTCATTTCATACCGGTACACCTGGTATTGTCGTTGTGGTCTTCAGTCCTGAGACTGGTTTCATGCAGCTCTCCATGCTAATCTATCCTGTGCAAGCTCCTTTATCTCCCAGTACCTACTGCAACCTACATCCTTCTGAATCTGCTTAGTGTATTCATCTCTTGGTCTTCCTCTACGATTTTTACCTTCCACGCTGCCCTCCATGCTAAATTGGTGATCCTTTGATGCCTCAGGACATGTCCTACCAACCGATCCCTTCTTCTGGTAAAGTTGTGCCACAAACTTCTCCCCAATCCTGTTCAATACCTCCTCATTAGTTACGTCATCTACCCATCTAATATTCAGCATTCTTCTGTAGCAGCACATTTCGAAAGCTTCTATTCTCTTCTTGTCCAAACTATTTATTGTCGTTGTTTCACTTCCATACATGGCTACACTCCATACAAATACTTTCAGGAACGACATCCTGACATTTAAATCTATACTCGATGTTAATAAATTTCTCTTCTTCAGAAACGCTTTCCTACCCATTGCCAGTCTACATTTTATATCCTCTCTACTTCGACCATCATCAGTTATTTTGCTCCCCAAATAGCAAAACTCCTTTACTACTTTAAGTGTCTCATTTCCTAATGTAATTCCCTCAGAATCACCCGACTTAATTCGACTACATTCCATTATGCTCGTTTTGCTTTTGTCGATGTTCATCTTATATCCTCCTTTCAACACACTCTCCATTCCGTTCAACCGCTCTTACAAGTCCTTTGCCGTCTCTGGCAGAATTACAGTGCCATTGGCGAACCTCAAAGTTTTTTTTTCCTTCTCCCTGGATTTTAATTCCTACTCCAAATTTTTCTTTTGTTTCCTTTACTGCTTGCTCAATATACAGATTGAATAACATCGGGGAGAGGCTACAACCCTGTCTCACTCCCTTCCCCACCACTGCTTCCCTTTCATGCCCCTCGACTCTTATAACTGCCATCTGGTTTCTGTACAAATTATAAATAGCCTTTCGCTCCATGTATTTTACCCCTGCCACCTTTAGAATTTGAAAGAGAGTATTCCAGTCAACATTGTCAAAAGCTTTCTCTAAGTCTGGCATAACAGTTGTAATCCCCGACACGGGAGAGAGACTGAAAGGAACGTTTCGCAAGCATGACTGGAAAGAGGCCTTCCTTTGAGATACTATAAAGCTGTGTGTATGTAAGAGATGGAGGAGTTTGTGAGAATCCTTGTCTCGTTTGTTTTATTCTCTGACCACATCCCGATACAAGTTCCATGAAAGGAGTTGTTAACATATCTTTTAAAGTAGTACCGCAGGCTGCAGAGAGCAGCCAGCACCTGTGTAGGAGCTCTGAGGCGTCCTTGGCGGCGGGACGGCCGCACCAGTCGTACTCGTTAGACGACTACATGAGTAAACAATCCGCGCCACGTTTACTCTGACACTGACCGCCCCGCCTTCCTGTGCTGTTGCAGAGGTCTGTGCTGTTCCGGACGGACAGCTCGGCGCGGCTGTACGGGGAGTCCATGACGACGTACACCTCCAACCCAGAGTCCTTCGTCTCCGCCCAGGATGAGGTACGTACCGCCATGTTCCCACATCGCAGCGCTGGCAGCCGCCTCGCCAAGTTGCCGTACCTACTAACACAACCCACTACCGACGAGGGCGCCGACCTCGTCGACAGTACAATATGAAGGGAGGAAAACGACATGCATCACTTTCGAAAGTCAGTAGATGGTGTTCTGCAGGGTTCGCAGTTCTATTAGCTTGGTGCGTAAGTTGGTCGCGTTTTGTTTTGCTTGTTGGTATTCCGGGTGCTGTGGTTTTTTTTTACCGATTGTCATTTATTTATCTGTAGTTCACTGTTGCTATTTGAATTATCATCTGGAGTGCCGCCCGCTGTTGTTTTCTATCTACACAAATGATCTTATGGATAGGGTGGATAGTCATGTGCGGCTGTTGGCTGATGATGCTGTGGTGTAAGGGAAGGTGTCGTCGTTGAGTAACTGTAGGAGGATACAAGATGTCTTGGACAGGATTTATGACTGTTGTAAAGAATGGCAGCTAACTCTAAATATAGATAAATGTAAATTAATGCAGATGAATAGGAAAAAGAATCCCGTAATGTTTGAATACTCCATTAGTAGTGTAGCGCTTGACACAGTCACGTCGATTAAATATTTGGGCGTAGCATTGCAGGGCGATATGAAGTGGGACAGGCATGTAATGGCAGTTGTGGGGAAGGCGGATAGTCGTCTTCGGTTCATTGGTATAATTTTGTGAAGATGTGGTTCATCTGTAAAAGAAACCGCTTATAAAACAGTAATACGACCTATTCTTGAATACTGCTCGAGCGTTGGGATCCCTATCAGGTCGGATTCAGGGAGGACATAGAAGCAATTCAGAGGCGGGCTGCTAGATTTGTTATTGCTGGTTTGATCATCACGCGAGTGTTACGGAAATGCTTCTGGAACTCGGGTGGGAGTCTCTAAAGGAAAAGAGGTGTTCCTTTCGTGAGTCGCTACTGAGGAAATATAGAGAACCAGCATTTGAGGCCGACTGCAGTACAATTTTACTGAAGCCAACTTACATTTCGCGGAAAGACCACAAAGATAAGACAGATTAGGGCTCGTACAGAGTCATATAGGCAGTCATTTTTCCCTCGTTCTGTTTGGGAGTGGAACAGGGAGAGAAGATGCTAGTTGTGGTACGAGGTACCCTCCACCACGCACCGTATGGTGGATTGCGGAGTATGTATGTAGATGTAGATGTAGAATTTACATTTTATCATTTGGAGATGGTGAGTGAAGCTGTGGACGGTAGAAAATGGAGTACCAAGTGTATAAATCGGTACATTTCCTACATATTCTTCTCTTTGAGTTCGCCGGCCGGCGTGGCCGAGCGGTTCTAGGCGCTACATTCTGCAACCGCGCGACCGCTACGGTCGCAGGTTGGAATCCTGCCTCGGGCATGGATGTGTGTGATGTCGGTAGGTTAGTTAGGTTTAAGTAGTTCTAAGTTCTATGGGACTGATGACCTCAGAAGTTAAGTCCCACAGTGCTCAAAAGCCATTTGAACCATTTTTTTCTGTTTGAGTTCATTAAGTGGGGTGGTGGCGGCGGAGACAGCCAGAAACATTTCTGCCATGTATAGGGATAAAACAATTGGACAGAACACAGCATAAAATGGTTTCTCCGTTCAAGGAGGATCTTTTTGACATTAGTTACTTTTTACGTTCCAAAATATCTTCGCAGTTGATGAAGATCGTTTAAACGCAGTAGTCCACAACGATCCACGCCATTGCAGTCGAGAACTGTCAAAGTTAATGAGCTCTGATCATTTCCCTACCGTGCGACAGTTGCATGCAGTGAGGAAGGTTCGAAAATCTGGTGGTTGGGTACCGCATGCTCTAAGCCAAAATCACAAAAATCTGCCTGTGACCGTAAATGCATCTCTGCTTGCTCTTAATCAGCTGGCTCTTGAACAACATGACCATTCATTCCTACCCTGTATCGTTATGGGTGACGAAAAATTGTGTCTTTCTTTTCCAAACAAAGCAGCAACTACCCGTACAGTGACCTGTGCACATCAGCAAAAGATAATGTTATGCATATGATGGAACAGCGACGGTGTGGTGTTCTACGAATTGCTTTCCCAAGCTATAACCATCACTGCTTACAGTTATTGTCAATAATTGGGACGTCTTGCACACGCAACCCAAGAACAACGGCCAGGAAGACTGCGTGAAGTGATGCTAGTACACGATAACGCCTGCTCGCGTTCAGGTAGACTGAAGAGAAAAAACACTATACAGGAACTGGGTTGGGCAGTCAGTCCGCAGCAGCCTTCTTCACCTGATCTTGCGCTGTCAGATTTTCATCTTTTCCACTCTCTGACAAACAACCATTAAGGAACTTCCTTTCCAGATGAAAACGCGCTCCGAAAATGGCTTGACAACTTCTTCGCCACAAAATCACATGATTTCTATAGTCACGGGATGGAAAAGTTATCCCAGCGTTGGCGTAGATAGTGAAGAAGAATATATTCTTCACGACTAAATTCTCCGTTACTGTATCTGTTGTGTTTACTAAACTTCCGGAAAAACTTTACCAACTTATGTACCAATCCAGTATGATGAAATACGTTTTTATGTACTGCTACCAACCCGTAAATGAACGGCTTATTTGTGAAACACTTTTAGTTTCCTACAACTACCGATTTCTAATATTTCGTTCATCTCCAGCCCGCAGCAATGGACGCACACGGAGGTATTAATCACCTGCTCAGTGCATACAGTTTCAAGATGCTATACAGTGAAAAAGTTTTTTAAATAGGAAATATTCTAAACAGAATTTCATAAAGAAAAAAGAACAATAAACAGAAGTTACAAAAACAGGATAAATGTACCTACAAGAAAAATATCCCACTTATTTCCAAAACGTGCGTTGTACAAGTAGCACGATATCTGTCGTAAATTCACTCATCGCAGTGGTGTGTGATTTCTGTCAGTAATGTCGCGAATGTTTCGCGAGAGTAGCTCACCACTACCAGTTCGACACTAAACAGTGTGGTTTCAAATTCGCATCACAAGTTTTAACGCTTTGGCGCCGGCGGCTCCCGCGCCATGTGGTCTCACGTGGAACGAAACCCTGCACGCGGCGCGAACGAGCTCCGCTGTACACGAAGTTCAGCCATCAAACCATTCTTAACGAAAAACAGTCTAGTCATAAGAGAGGCTGTAAGGTACGAGGAGAGGCTGTTAGCCACTGACAGAAGTTAAGAGGACCTCAGGTTCATTCACTAAAACGATTTCTGAAACCTGCAAAAAGATTTGTAGTTGAGTAAGGAAATACATCACGGTAAAGCAAAATAAATAAAACAAAACATGTTCATGTAAACATTTTTAATTTATTTATGTGTAAAGCATAAAAGGTTTAAGAAACTCATTTTAAATACTACTAAATACAACAGATACATAAGAAATGAAGCTTTATATTCCGATAAAAATGACTTAATAGTTCACACTTCAAGCATTGTAGCTGGTTTCCTCCAATCAGAGCGCTCAGCGTTACTCCGGAACTGTTCGCCGTTGCCAAACTGCCAGAACAAATAGTTCACTTCGAATTCTTTGTCCGCCCTCCTTCTTGATTTGTTTGGATCCCGTCTGGCCGTTATATTTCGTATTTCATGAAACACACACACACACACACACACACAGCGATGCTAACGAAATACACACATTTCATACATAGCACTAACCAAACACAACTAGGACCTTCGGCCCAAGGGGTGATTCTGCGTCAGATATACAGTTATTATTATCATCACAGAGATCGGCTTACATTAGATAAGCTTCGCACGACATTGCGTGAAGCCGAATTTTTGAGAGCAGCAACTAATCATTGCTACTGGTCACCAGAGTCATAAATACACCAACTTTCTGCAGAGCAATGCCGTGGTGTAGTGGTAAGCGTTGTAATTAGACTATAAAAAGTCCCAAGTTCGAATCCCATCAAATGTTGCGTAAGTTTTTATTTTTTAAATCTTATCAGAAGACTTTATCATTTTTATTTCTAATACGCTGCCGCGTCATTTTCATCAGCGCATTGACTTTTTTGTTTACTCTTAATTTTCTTCCTGTCGTTCTTTTTTCTTCCTTTGAAACCTGCTAGTGTCGCCTATAATCTGCAAGCTAGTGCCAACTGGGACTGCTCATTGGCATCCCGTTTAGCCAGCGTGAGGATAGTTTCACGTAAACGGTGGTAGCCAGAAATTACAGTTTGCTTTTAGCAAACCGAAATTTAGTTGCGGAACATGGCTATGCAAACAAATATCACGAAAGTTTTTTGTCTTGAGTCGTTCGTAGAGGTTAGCCTTAAACGCTGTGAACAAAGTGACCTTGATTTAGTTCTGCCGCAGAGAGCTGATCACCGTTTTCTCGGATACTTTGCAGATCGTGAGATTGTGGTTAGATTGGGACATGAGTGTGAATTCAGGGCTATGCAACGCGTCGTCTGCCTCAGTTCAGTCACTGTGCGCTTAAAATCAGCTGTAGACACACCATCTCCCATTTCCGTCATACCTTGCGGCGGCCGCTTCCAACCTCGTCCCGCGTTACCCATTTAACTGCATTTGTGAAGCGACTCGCCGTGTCTGTAACTGAGCTGTAGCCGGCCACGGATGGGACAACCCTCTAGCGGCAAGTGACAGACACCAACTATAAAGTGTTTTAATCGGACTATAGTGTACGCCCCAGTAGCTAAGTAGTCAGCGTGACGGTTTGCCGTCCTACGGCCCGGGTTCAATTCCCAGCTGGGTCGGGGATTTTCTCCGCTCAGGGACTGGATGTTGTGCTGTCTTCACCATCATTTCATCTCCACCCGGCGCGCATGTCGCCCAATGTGGCGTCGAATATGATAAGACCTGCACCAAGGCGACAGGACCTGCCTTGCAAGGGGCCTCCCGGCCAATGACGCCAAACGCTCATTTTCATTTTCATCGGACTATAGTAACTGTTGGAACTGTACAAAATAAAGTCAAAATTTAAAAAATCCAGTACTTTGCTCCTCATAGCAGAGGGCTTCGATATAGGCTGGACTTTTGATAAGTTATAACAAAGAAGCAAGTGTATTTTATGTATTATCGCTCGTTGAATGTCGACATTTCTATTTTTACTTTTTGATTCCGGTTAAGTATCGGAAATACAATCTAAAAACAGGAACGCTGAAGGTCGTTGGACTTTTATTCTATGTGCCACACGAAAACATTATGGATTCATTAAAAAAAATTTAAAAAGTACTTATTTCTTGCGTCTATATTGTTATACGCCTTGCACGACGTGTTCCACAAACACCGGCAGTCTTGAAGTATTTAAGGCGGGTAGGACGTCAAACGGGCCGACTTGCAGCAGGACAAGCGCCACAGGACATTTTATTTTCTACTGTCTATACTTTTACAAATAAATTCATAAAACTTTGTCAGCATGACCTGGAAGGATTCACACTAGTACCAGTGGAAGTGAAAAAAACATAACAAAATAAATTTTTTTAGATATGAAATTTCATCATTTTTTCACTTACTGTTGGCTGCATTTGTTGCTATAGGTACATTTTTCTTCACAAGTAAGAGAGATTCTTTGATGAATTTTGCACAGCATACAAACCATACTTACAGATGTATAAAACTCTAGAATTTTCCAAAACTATTAAAAACTGTGGTAAAAATTGAGATAATTAACTACAAAATTTGATTTTTTTTTCTAAACATAAAGTTTAAAACGGAACAGCTCATTCATTTTTCCATAAATTAAATATGTTCTAGAATTTCAGACACCTGTAAGTATGGTTTGTATGCTGTGCAAAATTCATCGAACAGTCTGTCTTACTTATGAAGAAAAGTGTACCTATAGCAACAAATGCAGCCAATAGTAAGTGAAAAAAATGATGAAATTTCAGATGTAAAAAAATTATTTTGCTATGTTTTTGAACTTCCGCTACTACGAGTGTGAATCCTGAATCCTTCCTGGTCATGCTGATAAAGTTTTATGAATCTAGTTGTAAAAGTATAGACAGTGGAAATTAAAATGTCCTGTGGTGCCTCTCCTGCTCCAAGTCGGCCCGTTTGACGTCCTACCCCCTTAAATTTCTCCAGAAACTCTGCCCTTAAAGTTTAGTCCGACTCCTACCCTATCACGTACCTAAGAACACATTCAATCCAGCGCACAGTGACAAAAGACGAACTTTTGTCTGGCGGATGGCACGACAGCACTACACACGGCACGATTTGTAGGGGATGGGATGGGGTGGAGGTAGGGGGGGGGGTGTCAGATGTCGGGTGGTAGGAGCTCGCCCACTCGCCCAACAACCAGACAAGGGAGGTTCGTCGATCTGTCAGTCAAAACGCCTGCACCCGTCTAGTTTAGTTTTGACAACCCTCTGCATCGTATGATGTCGGGAAGGACTGGGCGCGTGGCGCGAAATGGAAACGCCATTGTTTACGGGCGCGAGACGCCGGCACGGTTTGCTGGAGTGTAGAGGTCGCTGCGATAAGCGGCGTACCGCAGGGTTGGTGGCCAGAGAGCGGTTTGGCCGTCAGTAGAGGAACGGCCGGCTAACAGCTGCTGGAGGGACGTCCCGGAGCCGCAGCCGCCATGGCCGCGCTGCTCGCCCCGGTAAGTCTACCCTCTGCTCCACTGTCAAGTTTACTCGCGGCGTGCCGGTTGCGAATACGTCCACCTGTACCCAGTCTGTCCAGCAACGTCCTGGGTCCTTTTTTTTTCCCTCCAATTCGAAGTTCGGAGGGAAGCAAACGAGCTTTTGGGAACCTAATACCCTTTTAGTCTCCAGTTGCTTGTTTTGCTTCAGTTTCGTCGCGAGAAGGAATACGCACCCTCAGCATTTGGATGTCAGCTGGAATTGCGGGCATTATTCATTTGTTCGTTCGTCTTGCATTTCCGTTTTTTTCCTGGCTTTTAGTTCTTTTATATTGCGATTGTGACTGTGCTTGCATGGCTGTGATATTAACTATTGGCATGATATGCTCACGTTTTTCTTGCTCCTTTTTATGTAATACTAGTTGCAGTGCCCGGTGTTGCTCGGAATGTTTAATACCTGCCACACACAGTAATTGGACGTGGGCCTTGTTAATACTCATAGTCAAAGCAAGCTGCTTGGGGAAACTGCAATCGCTTTAAATCGAAGGGCGTGTTTGAGTCACTGTGTGTTAAGTGTGTGACGAATGAATGTCTTAACCTGTATGAAAAAATTGGTGGCGCCTTCTGTTATTACATTTTGCGATAAGTACCTCATTGTATTTTTTGGAGTTTCGTCCTCTGTTGTTTCAGCTCGGTTTTCCCTGTTTCAAGTAGGGCTCTTTGTGAGCGCGACTCGAGCCTTGCGAACAGTTTGTCTGGGTGCCGGAAATCTCGGGTTCTGTTCGATATTTTGATCGGCCCGCGATCTAGTTACTTCTGATGGTTTTATAACCAAGACAGATACCGCCGCTCCAATTTATTATCACGGTAGAGAAGCTTAACGCGAAACTTTAGTTTGTTACACTTAATTTTTCATTAATTCTGTCCATTATTTCATCTGAATGCAGAAATTCGAAGTAAACTGGTAATTTTAGAGATTTTTTGGTAACATTTTCCATTTATTTATCACATACATGTACGTTTAAAGTCATATTTTCAAATCTTATGCGAACAGTGATCTTCCTCTTGTCTTGAATGAAAAGTGTGCAAAATGTCGTCAATATCGGCATAATACTGTAATTAGTATGAATTACAGATATACTATGCGTTGGATATGGGTGCTTGAATTTAGTCTTTGATAGTTGCAATGCTTCCGTTGGTAATTGGGACTTCAGTGTTTGTTTAGCCCATATTTTTCAGCCTCCTAAATCAGCCTATCGTGGACAGTTTTCCTATAATTCGTAGCATCCTTCAGCTTGCTGACATTATTTACATGGTGCCCGCTTGAGATTTTTTTTCCACAGTAAATGACATTTTTCAGAGCCCCCACTAACGTGGATATCCAAATCCACAACTCCCGTGAATGTACTTACCATGTAGTCGTTTCTTGTGCAGGGTTACAGGTTTAAGCTCCGTATGTCCGAGGGGATCTTGTAGCTTTATAAATAAGACTTCATCTAATCTTTATTATTGCTCTGTTCATCAGCATGAGATCGTTGCACCAAACGCCTGAAGTATCTTGCTGCCTTAGGGAGTCAGTATTGCCACCTTAATCCTATCCAAAATAGTGCAGTGCTATTCTGGAAACACATCAGCTAAATAACCTGTGAAAACTCACAACCACCGTCAACCCAGGTGCCCTGACAATAAAGACAACCCTTCACACGAGGCTGCAGCTTTTGTTGTAGGGGCTAGTGACGTCATTCATACGGCACCACACAAGCCTTGCGTCAGAGTGATGGTGGGTCTTTTGACTCGAATGTCGTGTAAATTTAAGTTATCGCAGTGGCTGATAATAGATAGTTCAGTGCGTCAATATTACGTTTCGAATCCCTTAGACTGACGTTCTTAGTCACATGCAAATTAAGTTTTGAAAGTTGTGGAGAAGCCTAAAACATACAAAAACATCGCTGTAATAATAAATAAAAAGTGAAACTAGTTATCAGATGTTACTTATTTTGACGTCCTGCACCACTGAAATACATAAATTGCTTCAAAAGAATTTTTACACGTGTTTGGGGAGCAAGATGAACAGTGTTCTCTATACCAAATTAAGGTGGTTTGTTTTATGAAAATAATCACCCACAAAACATACTGTTACTGTGAATACACATTAGTAAGCAGAGGATAATTTATAAAAGAAAACAAATTTGAAAGGGACGAATTATTTTAAATTTTGTGTAAGGGGGCGAAAGTCCGCTACATAAAGATCCTCTTCCTGGTCGTGACTATCCAAAAGATTTCTACAGGCCGCCTTGCGGCGTCTTGCGCATGCCGTACGGAGGGGCGTGTGGTAAACACATCCCTGACCCGGCTGCTTTGCAGACTTCCTCGATCGCGGAGCCGCTACCAGTCAACCCCTCAGTTGGCATCACGTGACTGAGTGCACCTCGTATCAGTCCTCCCCCCACCCCCCGAGGAAAGATCCTTGGCAGTGCCAGGTATCGAACCAGGGTCCTCCACATGGCAGCCATATATGCTGACCACACACAGTGGTCCATCCATACCTGTGCAGCATATTCCAGAGTTAGCCTCAGGAACGTTTCCGTACATCTGCAACGTTACTGGTACCGCTGCTCCACCTGTTCTGTATTATTACATTGATCTTGACTGTTTCACAGTTTGCTGCAGCGATCTTCTGCGTGGTGGCGGCCCTACAATTCAGCAGTCGATCTAAGGTGATTTGAAGATATTACGCTGTGAGCTGTGTTGTTCTCTTCCCCTTTAGATTGATGTCGTTTAACAATGAACTGTTTCAATATACAACTACTTGCGACTTGGTTGGGTATCGGCGTATGCGCCATTTTTCTATTATAACGTGATTATGTAGCGGTCAACCCTTGCAGACAGCGCTTAGATCGAGGGGTTGACTCAGAACACGCTATCGTCGGCCTCTTGAGTTTGGTGTGTCGGCTGTACGATAACAACCCCTTGCCAGTACCCCCCCCCCCCCCCCCCCTCTGCTGTATGAAAGTGCTAAATGATATATTGCGATCTGTATCTCCTAACACTGCCGTGGCTGTGCAGGCTGACATGTGTACTCGGGATATCTCCTAGGGTGATACATGTATATTGATAACAAGAAATCGAATAAGTCTCTTCTGATACGAGTCCTGACCGAAGAGTAAAGACAAATCATGCGAAGATTCTGCCTTGTGAATGTAATCGTACTTTGTATTTCTGCTATAGTGGGTGTACTCTTAGGGATTTGATTTGCAGTCTCTTCTTTAGAGGTCTTTTTGAGAAAGCTGGTATCGTGAATGATGGGTCCAATAACTGTTTTTGTTATCAAGTAACATATTTGTCCCATTCATTTCCCTTGTTAATTACCCATCAGATTCTTATTATTCAGGCTGTTTGTTTCTTACCCATATGAACATCTTGCACCCGCCCCACCAGTCCCCCCTCCCTTCCCCTCCCTCCCCTGCCCCCCCCCCCCCCCCCAAACCCTTGCGGTTGCCTTGGCGTTGTTCGTATCCATAGTGTAAAATACATAAAAAGATGTCTTCCCTAAATATTTTGTCTTGTATTGATTGTAATTGTGTGTATGGTATCGGTTGGCCACTGCAGTTCTTTAATTAATGTGCTACTTGAATTACAGAATTCGTGTGCTTTAATTATGGAGATATTTCCAAATTTGTTTTGGCATATATCTATGGTTGTCGCTCTAGTTCTTTGTACTTCTCTGGTCTTAAGTTTGATAAGGTCGTGTCAAATCTCTTAAAACTGTTCTTTTGCACAATTGTCTAAGATCGTAATAAAACAAATTCAGTCTCCTCAGACTTTTTGGTGCTGTTTATTAATCATTCTAGTCCATTTCTATGGATGTTTTGTAAATATGGTTTCCTACATTCGCTGCTTTAATGCCGTTAATTTTTGAGTATTCTGTTTGCGTAGTTAGTCAGTATATTGTTTCTACAGTCTGTTAAAATTCTATTCGTTTATCGATACAGTAGCTACCGATAAAATTTGTTAAATTACTTTCCCATAACGGCAACGTTTGTCACCCCGGTTCTTCTGATGTACGCAATACCATTGTATTTCCTATTTATAAAATTCTCTCTAGCTCCCAACCACGTTAAGTAGTTTACAATCCACAAGCTTGCGCCTGCGTACTGATCTGCCATTGTTAAGTGGTGTCAGTCACCACCTGACAATGGCTGAGATGCACTCTCCCGAAAGCTCGTGGATTTTAAACCACCTGACATGGCTGGAAGCTGGAGAAAATTTTATCATTGCACATCGTTGTGAAACCGTGAATTAATCTAAAATTGTGCCTTTGCTCTTGTGAAATCAAAGTGGTCTTGTTATCGATGGCTTACGATAGATTTAAATTTTTCTTTTAAATGGTGAATGTAATCTTTGATACATGATAATGAAATTAAATATTGTGATTCTCAAGATAAAAAGACCACTATTCTTTACAAATATCTGAATTGGGCATGGTTTTTCTCTTCAGAATGGCAAAGGGAGTAACTTCCCCCATATATTTTTTCATTCTTGGTTCCTCTTTTTGAGGTACTTCTTGCCCTTTCACGTCTTCTGTCGTATTGTTCTGCATGTCAAGAAATAGTGGCGTTTCGTCAGCATCGTCAGTCTACAGAATGAAATTTTGACTCTGCAGCGGAGTGTGTGCTGATATGAAACTTCCTGGCAGATTAGAACTGAGTACCAGTCCGAGACTCGAAATCGGGATCGTAGGAGGTTCGCAGGAGAGCTTATGTGAAGTTTGGAAGATTGGAGACGAGGTACTGGCGGAAGTAAAGATGTGACGACGGGGCGTGAGTCGTGGTTAGGTAGCTCAGATGGTAGAGCACTTCGCCGCGAAAGGCAAAGGTCTCGAGTTAGTCTCGGTTCGGCACACGGTTTTAATATGCCAAGAAGTTTAATTGCCAATCTGGTTGAAAAGGGCGCGAATGACACTTTCGCAACTGGGTGACGTGACGCTGGATGTTGACAGCTTCTTCTCGAAATGTGCTGCCATTCTCTGTGCTAATGTAGTACTTCCTTGGGGAGCAAGGCCGTTAACCCGCGTAAACCGATATCATTCAATACTCCCAACAAAATTCTCGTTGTGGCACGTTTAAGACTTTTGCGATTTCCAGTGCCTCCAGTTGGACAATTCCTCGTGAGACAGGCATCACATCTTTCATCTTATCTTGCATATAGGAAAAACCTTAGCTTAAAGTTCCGGATACTTGCCACATTTCGGCCCCCCTGAACGATGTTCTCGCTAAAACTGCCTCCTTCCATTTTTTTCTGAAGCAACCCAACGTCGCACCTTAGATCGGATCAGTCCATACTTTCTTCCGGCTTCGGTTGGTTTGGGTGTTGGCATCACAGACAACTTTGTTTGAAACTCGCATTGTAACTATGTCGAATTCCTGGGCTTGAAGATGCTTTTGGCCCTAAATGGTCGTTGATATTGTCATAAATGAGGCTTTCTTACCAGTATCCAACTGAAACTGAATTATAAGCTCATTAAACAATAGGACTACTGGTAGATGTACTCAATATTGTCACCAATAAAACCTGCCATTGTTGCGTAATAAAATGGAACAAAATCTACAATATAACGGTGGTTTCCGGAGTAACAAATGCAAGTGGTACAGGACAGCTACTGTTTAAAATATATATTTAAATGTTATAGTAGAAAGCGACGGAAGCTCCTTGTTTGCCGATGATGGTGTCAATCAGAAAGTAGCAACGGCAGAAGACAGTATCGATTTCCAGACTGATCAGCAGAAGATTGATGAGTTCTGGCTGTGGCAGTTGGGTCTGAACATAAATGTAACATATTGCGCCCAACCCCCCTCCCCCTCCTCTCACCCCCACGCACACAAAATGTAACTCACACGCGGAGGAAGTGACTTAAAAGAAGCTCGTTCGACCGATTCTAGGGAGAATTCGCAAACTAGGAACGTTATCAGGTATGGACGATAGGGGAGAGAGAGAGAGAGAGAGAGAGAGAGAGAGAGAGAGAGAGAGAGAGAGAGAGAGAGCGCAGATGTTATATTGCGGAGAGCTTTACAACTGAAATTTCTAGTGCACTTTCCTGGAAGAGTAGAACAACATATCACTTCCTCCCACATACATCTCGCGAAATGACTGCGGCGATAAAATTGGAGGTAATAAACAGGGTTCTCGACGATCATCGCGCCATTCGCTAGTGGAATCTGATGCCAGAAGTACCCTCCAGAGTGTTGTTGTCTTCAGTCCAGAGACTGGTTTGATGCAGCCATCCATGCTACTCTATCCTGTGCAAGGTTCATTATCTCCCAGTACCTACTGCAACCTACATCCTTCTGAATCTGCTTATTGTATTCATCTCTTGGTCTCCCTCCACGCTTTTTACCCTCCACGCTGCCCTCCAGTGCTAAACTGGTGATCCCTTGATGGCTCAGAACATGTCCTACGAATCGATCCCTTCTTCTAGTCAAGTTGACACAAATTCCTCTTCTCTCCAATTCTGTTCAATACCTCATTAGTTATGTGATCTACCCATCTAATATTCAGCATTCTTCTGCAGCACCACATTTCGAAAGCTATTCTCTTCTTGTCCAAACTAGTTACCGACCATGTTTCACTTCCATACATGGCTACGCTCCACACAAATACTTTCAGAAACGACATCCTGACACTTAAATCTATACTCGATGTTAACAAATTTCTCTTCTGCAGAAACCCTTTCCTTGCCATTGCCAGTATACATTTTATATCCTTTCTACTTCGACCATCATCACTTATTTTGCTCCCCAAATAGCAAAACTCCTTTACTAATTTAAGTGTCTCATTTCCTAAACTAATTCCGGCAGCATCACCCGATTTAATTAGATTACATTCCATTATCCTCGTTTTGCTTTTGTTGTTCATCTTATATCCTCCTTTCAAGACGTTGTCCATTGCGTTCAGCTGCTCTTCCAGGTCCTTTGCTGTCTGACAGAATTGCCATGTCATGGGCAAACTTCAAAGTTTTTATTTCTTCTCCATGGATTTTAATGCCTTCTCCTCATTTTCTTTTGTTTCCTATACTGTTTACTCAATATTCAGATTGAATAACACAGGGAATAGGCTACAATCCTGTCTCTCTCCCTTCCCAACCACTGCTTCCCTTTCATGTCCCTCGACTCTTACAACTGCCACCTGGTTTCTGTACAAATTGTAAATAGCCCTTCGCTACCTGTATTTTACTCCTGCCACCTTCAGAATTTGAAAGAGTATTCCAGTCAACATTGTCCAAAGCTTTCTGTAAGTCTACAAATGCTAGAAACGTAGGTTTGCCTTTCGTTAACCTATTTTTAAGATAAGTCGTAGGGTGAGTATTGCCTCATGTGTCCAAACATTTCTACGGAATCCAGAAATGTTGGAACACGTGAGGCAGTACTGACCTTACGACTTACCTTAGAAAGTATTATGTAGATGTAAATCCTGCATCACCTGCATCTGCTATATGATTCACAAAAGCGTAGTGCGTTGACGTCATTAGTAAAATTCAGCCTAAATACTTTCTTAAATAATTGGGCCTTTAAAAAATCTGCACAGCCAACCACCTTAGAGATTCGCACACATCGCCAGCGGTTTGGAGAATCCTAGAGCAAGCCGATCCGTTATACTGAGAAGTACATCTGTTACGTCCACAATAGGGGCCTAGTGACTTTTATTAGATATGGCCTTGGAATAGTGCTAACATACAAGCTGTGCTAAACTGAGTGTGAAGCTTCCCAATCACGGGATGAAAGTTATACTGGCAGCTAGGAACTGTCAACAAAGGTAGCTCATTTCGATAACAAAAACAAAAACGTACTAGTTTAATAAATCTATATTCATACAACTTCAGCGTTGTTCGTGAATTTCCCTCGCACACTGTGAAAGGAGTTCGTTAAAGGTGCTATAGTATAGATTTTAATGGAACGCTGAACGTATCTCTTTGATGATGTGCCATTCAGAAATATGTAGAAACAAAGCCGACGTACCCCCCAGGGGCTGACAACTCAAGAGTATGCACTGGGCGAGCGTGGGGCCCCAAGCAAATGCAGTACGGTACTTCCTCCTTTCCTGTGCTGCAGTTTGACTTCCTGCGTCTTTTTACAAACTTACTGTCTTGAACAGATTTCCTACTGACAACCTAGTTCGGTCGTAGGATAGGCGACGTCGCTTATGACCTATTTTTTACCATTATTTTACAAGAAACATTTTGGTTAACTTAAGTTTCGTGCAAAAATCTGTTTGACCTTCACCTTTCCAAAACTTTCACAGAATATTCAGGCCATGGGGAAGGAGTCAGGGGGTCGGCCATGGTAACCAGACCTTGTGGAGGGTCATCAGTTACCCGTACAATGTTAGGCCCTGATCACGCAAGGATCGTACCATTGCTTCCAGAGCTGTCCTTTCCCCGAGCGGTTTTGTAGGCTTTCCGGCCGTGGCTTTTGCGTGTTTGCGACCGCAGATATTTGAGCTGTGGGTTTTTCGACCGTCAAGGGAAGCCGCAAGGCTAGCGTTGGCTGTGCTGACTATTTTGTAGTAACATCGTTTCGCATTTTATCCAGGATTAGGACCCGTTATGCATATAGTACACAGTCATGTTTAACACTGTTCTGTTTTCACCTTTCAATTTTATTTTTAACTTCACTGCAACAAATGATTAAACTTATTATTTTATCTCTGTTTTGTGTAAGAAGGGCAGATTTTTAACTACTTCTTAAAATCCCTGTTATTTGTTATATATTCTTAGGTCTTTTAACCTTTTGTCAATATCTATGTAAATTTTTGTTTGTTTGAAGCGGCATGCAGGTGGAATCTTTTTCTTAAATTTCAATTATAGCATTTACTGCTTTCAACTTCATTTTATCAGAAATTATGTGTCTGGATGTCTGATTTACTGACGTCGGTTGTTCAGTTTCGTATGTCGACCTTACATAGTAATCGTGCTCTTGTGCCTCTGGTTAAAAACATTCCACATTTCAGTTGATATACTAGCATTTTCTATCAGTTGAATGACCATATAATCTGCGAATTTCATTATCTTTTCTCCACTGGATATTTCCTCCATTATCACCATCAATGATACATAAACACTGTTTAGTGGAAGATGTGCCGTTCCAGCCCACATGCGGCAAAACAATCGAACTTTTCTCCATCCCTGTATTCCCCTGTTAATACAAGTCAAAGTATTTTCTTCCACACACATTGGTTGAAGTGAAAATTGCAACGGGAAAGCGGTGTTCCGAAGAGCACTGTTTACATTGTTTTAATTGTAGCCGTGTCAAAGTCTAGCACTGTGGTATTCGGTAATCACCCAGACGTCAGATTTTTCAATCAAGTAATGTATATGGAGAAAAGCAAATAAAACATAAAAAAATCTCTTCTGTGCTTCCGATGTCAACCGGTATGATACGGAATTGTTTGAACCGTTTCGAGTAACTATCAAAAGCCCCTTCCATCAGAATAATTCCATTTTCACACACGACTTTCTCCGCTTCTTCACAGCAGAAAACGAATATTTTTTTGCCATGAACAGACCATCATCAGTTTACAAAAAAACTGTTCATTTGAAAATGTTTTCGATCATTTGGATCTCCGAACTAGGGTAAGCGTTCTGCGTCGTCCTAGTAGCTTCTCTTCTTGCTTCAGACACTGTCTTGGAGGACTCGATTGACATATTTGCGACGAAATATATTTAAAGTCTTGAAATAGCTCTTTAAAAGTTTGGAAAACAGGCGCTGTCATTTTCCTGCAGTTATGCATTCATTTCTTAATCTCCTTAGTCAATTGGGCAATAATGTTGTTCAGCCACGATTCTACTATTTACAATTTTTAAACGGCCTGAATGACGCTGAATACGCATCCGCTGTTGGTGAACGACCGGCGTAAGTAAACAATGGGAGAGGCGCTGCTCTGTCGCTTCTGCGGACCGCTTCTGTTCCTCACGCCTGGCTGTCATGCCGCCATACCGACAAATTTTAAAATAAGCGTCTGTAACTAGAGGAGCCACCCTCCAGCAATTTTTACGACATTGATGTATCGCGTCTTTGTCACCCTTCGTTCGCCAATTAAATGTAGACAATGTTCACTGAATAATATATTGGTTTGGTGCGTAAGTTCGTAGCGTTTTTCCACAAGTTTAATAAACGCATCAGATACACATCAGAGACTTCAGTCGTCAATAAGATACTCCCATTATTAACAAGTCTGCCAACGCTGGGGCAACCTTTAGATTTTGTAAAATCACGTGGTTTTAAGGCGAAGAACTCGTCGAGCCATCTTCGGAGCACATTTTCAACCGTAAAGGAAGTTCCTTCAGTGTTCTTAGTCAGGGCGGAAAAGGTGAAAATCTGAGGGCGCAGGATCAGGTGAATAAGGTGAGTGCGGAATGGCTTACCAACCATGTTACTGTACAGTGTTTGTCAGAACTCGGGCTGGCGTTATCGTGAAGTAGCATCACTTAAGTCTTCGTGTTCGTTGTTCATGGTCTGCGTCTGCAAATCGTCTCAGTTGTTGACAATAAATGTCAGCAGTGTTGGTTGCACCTCGAGGATGCAATTCGTAATATACCACACCGTCGTTGTTCCTGCGGATTTGTGTGTTCTAGGTTCATCAAACCTGGTCTTCCTGATCCTGGAGAATCACTAATGTCAAAAAGATCCCCTTCAAATCGAGAGAACCACTTTCTTGTCCCGCTCTGTCCAGTGACATTATCTATATTTACTTTGTGCAAATGTTTCTGGCCGCCTCAGCTGCTCTGTTGATCTCAAACAGAATAGTACACTGATAGCCAAAACATTACGACCACTGCCTACCGCGACATTCGATGCTGTCGTTTTGGTAACAAAAGTACGCAAATTGACCAGACACAGACGGGGTATCACCGCGAAGAAGTGGTCTGCAAATGTGGAAATCCATTGCGATAAGCAACTTTGGGAAAGCGCAAATTATTATTACGCACAGCCTGTGAACGAGTACCTCGAAAACGGCGAAGCTGATCGAATATTCACGTGCTACAGTCGTGAGCATTCGCGGAAAGAGGTAAGATGACAGTGGAAGTAGCACTAGGGCCTAAATAGTTGGACGTCCACGACACTTCGCAGAAAGTGGGGTTTGGGGGCTTGTCTGCTCTGTAAAGTAGGATAGATGGTGATCTCATCTCTGCCGAAAGAGGACAATGCTGGTGCCCGCAGTTGTTTCAGCGCTCACCGCTGAAAGCATGGAGCTCCGCAGCAGATCACCCCTACCTGGTCACATGATGACGCAGCGACCCGCCAGTTAAGATTGCAGTGGGCACGGGAGCATTGGGACTCGACCGCCGATCAATGGAAACCTGTTGGCTCTTCGGGAGAATCGCATTCTTGTTGCACCAGGTCGCTTGTCTCCACAAACGCAGTCATCGAGGTGAAGGCGTCTCGAAGCGTGCAGCGCGCGACGGATGTAAGCTGGTGGGAGCAGTCTCATGCTACGGGAGACATTCTCCAGGGCTCGTACGGGACCTGTGGTGGTAATCGAAGACACGCTTACAGCTGCAAGCCACCTGCATCCCACCATGTCTTCTCCGAGAGCGTCGTCATCTTTTGGCAGTAAAATTGTCCGTGTCTCGGACCCAGAACCGTGCTACAGTGGTTTGAGGAGCATTATAATGTACTCACGTTGTTACCTCGGCTACCAGATTCGCCTCATCTAAATCCTGTGGAACCCATCTGGATCACTATCACCGCGTACGCAAATCAGCTGCCTGTTTACGCGAATTACATGACCTGTACCTGTACATAGACATCTAATGCCAGATACCTCCACAAACATACCAACATACTGTCGGATCCCTGATACGCAGAATCAGTGATATTTCGTTCCAAACACGGTCAAACAAGCTATTAAGCAGGTGGTCATAATGTTTTGCCTCATCGGCGTATGTCGTAAATGTTCAAAATTTTCCACTTGGCACTACATTTTTTTAGTGTCCACAGCTCCACTCATCTCCAAACGACAAAATAAGACACGCAGTGAACTACAAATAAAGAGTATCGGTAAGTAAACCCATAGCAACCAACATGTAAGACAGAAACGCTACTAACTTACGCACCACGCGGCAGGGTGCTTAGGGTTGGCGCATCTCCCACTGCATTCTCGATCTGGGCACCATCGACACTGCCCCCTTTGACAGCTGCCTTAATCATCCCCCTACTACTGTTGCGGTTGCTTTAGGTGCGGTTAGCCTTTTTTTGTTGCAGCATCCTGTTTTCCCTTTTTATAGAACAACTCCGATGAGTAGTGGGTGCTATTCTCTTCAGCACTTTAGCTGGAACGGACTGGCGGACGGAGAGGGGACTTGGAAGGGACGGTCCCGATCCCTATCGGAAGCAGAACCCTGGAGGACACTCGCCTGTCCACAGCCATCTACTGACCTAATTATTCTATCGCCTTATTTTTTGTCGTCCCCACTGATAACCATTACATTTTTAGCCTCCGCAGTTCCACTATTAAAGATCTCCCGACTAGAAGGCATTCTTCAATCTAACTGTATTTGCCTGTAGTAGGACAGGCGAGTGGGGTTTCTCTCGCAAACGTTGAGCTGTGGGAGAACCCTGGTATAAGAGTTACGTACCCGCCCTCTGGCATCTACATAATTTTTTTCCTCGTGTTTACTACTTCTCCATTCTGTCACAATTAGATCAAAATTTTGACGACCTTCACTAAATCCAGAAAAACTCACTCTTGATATGTTTTTATCAGAGTATCGATACCTCAAGGTATCGACACTTCCTATACTTTCATGAATGACAGTTTTCTATGATACTACTCATAAGTATGTAACTTTCCGTTATGTAACGTGTTGTCAGGTGCGCAAACTTTCACTGATGTAGATATGAGTTCTTAGCCATGTTTATATGGGAAATAAAATAAATAACAAAGTAACTTTGAGTAAGACAGGCATTAGTGATGGATGGTGCGCTCAGCCATAGGCAGCCCCGTGGAGCCGATGCGAAGGTGCGGTGCTCCCCCCTGCACCGCCCATATAGGGGGAGCCTGCCATAATAAATGAATGCTTGTTTCGCTGTCGTTAATCAACAAAGAAATAGTTTATCAGTGCAGGTTTATTAATCAAAATGGAATGCAATAATTCATTAACTCCGCTGCGTCCTTCCTGATGCTGCTGTATGTGCTGCTAACCAGCACGTTATCCATAATCTGGCACCTCATGCTCTCTCGCCTCCTCTTCCCTTCCAAGTACCCCTCTGAGGCTTTTTATAGGCTCCTTCTTTCGTAGTACCTGTTAAATCGTTTGCTTTCCTTTTTATTACTGTCAGTAACTATCTTTCTTCTCCCATTACTCTCTGTGCCTCTTGGCTTTTCTATCTATCTATCCATCCAACGTATTCTTTCCATCCTCCATGTCCGCATCTCAAAAGCTTGTAGCCTTTATTCCATGTTTCTTCGTCGGCTCCACGTTACAGCATCATATAAGAGGATACTCCGTACGAAACGTTTTATTCGTCTTTTTCGTCAAATATTTGGTTATATTGCCGTAGAAAACTCTCCTTTGCGTACAAAATGTCTCATCATTGCTGTCCTTGTTTCAACTTCTGTGCTCCCGTTCCAATCCGTTTCTATCTCGCCTCGTAAGGTATTTCAAGCTGTACACATTTTCTGATATTCCTCCGTTAAATATTATGCTTACCTTTCATTTCCTCCTAGTGCCGTTACTTTTGTTTTGTTGTTTTTCATTCCATAAACCTATCCTTTAGGTCTAGTGCTGCCCACCAACTCCTGTAGTCGTTTTTTTTTCTCTTTGATAAAGGGACCACGTTGTCGGCAAACCTCAAATACCACCTTCTCCCTCCAGCGTTTATCCCTTACTCATCTACTTGACAGTGGTCAACCATATTTTACAAATACAAGTAAACAAGTTTGAGATGACTAAATTTTACCAATCTTAACTGATTTACTAAGTCATTACGAGTTTATGATGCAAATATCAGTTAGGAAATATCCCTTACTACTAACGAATGTCTGAGACACAGAGGCCAGACACTGTGACCCACAGTTTGAGAAGATCTTACGACGTACTAGAAGAAGACCACTAGATTCATTCCTGTGAAAGGGCTTAGAACATGAACGAGGAGAGTACGGCAAGAACGGTAACCCGATTGCGCACAAAAGAACACGTGTCTCGGATCATCCGTACATACTCTCCATTTTCTAACAAAACGCCGGTTAAAGTTATCGAGGGACTTTATATGCCTTTTATCGAGTATATAGTTAGCCCGAAGCAGCGGCACAGTGGCTAGCGTCGCAGCTTAACAGTTTTGTGCCACGTTTTCGAAACCCATATATTTTTGTTTCTCGTTTATATGTCCAGGTGCTTAGATTACTAATGTGTTTACTGAAATACCGTTGTCCCTGTTCGTCTACTAATTGTATGTCTGGTGAATCAGTTTAAAAAAAGATTTGAAACTGTTTTCGGTGAAATTTTTGTAATTTCTCTTGATTCATAATAAATTGCAGCCAGTTTTCGGAAAAGTGATCCGTCATGCGTGGTTTGCCGCCAAACTGCCAACGCGTGAAATCATCAGCAATGGTAACGACGTTTTTCCCGAGTGAGACTGATGCATAGAAATGTCACTGCGGCAAACATGCCTTAGCTCGTGCTGTTAGGTCTTTGTCGGTTCTGAATATTTCTGCGACCGATGTCATCCAAGGGACTGCACCAGATCTTTCTGACGAATAAACATAAGCATAAAGTATAACACTTCATATAAGAATTGGTATAAGAATGAAATAAAAGAATGAGAATTTTAAAAGTTGTAACCGGTAAAAATACTATGCAGACACTTGCTGTGAAACCCAGTTACAATTTTACAGTTATTAGAATGCCACTGTATCTGACAAGTAGCTGCGTTTGCATTAGAAAAATGTGTGGAAGGTCGAGCCTCAGTGTCAACTGCGGACAAGGAGAAATCATCTGTACATACCAATTTATGCATTTCCCAGAAATCAGAGAAATAGTATTTACGACGCGTTGGCCAGTTAACAAGAGAATTCCTCCTAAAGTATAACTGCGGCGGATCGAAATCCCAAATTCTCAGAGATAATTAGATGAGAGGCGACTACAGTAACCAATGTGCCATCATTTCGGCTGAGAGTATCGCACCCTAAAAGGCATCTAAATTACTTAGAAAACTTTTACCGTCATTTTATCGAAAACGGTAGAGTATCTGCGGAGAAGCCGATACACGTGTTCGCTTCTTTTGACTCCTCTTCCACGCGGAAATTTTCTTGGAAATCAGTTTACGGCACTTGCCATGTTGTCTTCGTAAGCTTCGGTTAAAAAAATTCGAAGTAATGGGTCATGGTGCAGGATTAGTTACGGGCCATGTGGAATCGGTAGAACACGTGAGAATGACATTCTATTTTCACGTATTGAGCCTGAAACCTGTTCTAAGAACTGCGAGGATGTGGGATTCCGACGCGCCGCAGATATACGTGAGGAGGAATCCTCTTGTCAACATACCAAAGCCTCGAAAATAGAAATTCTTAGACTTTTTGGAAATTCATAAATTGGCGTGTTAAGATGATTTCACCTTGTCAGTAGTTGACGCTGCGTCTTGACCTTCCCCATAGATTTTTTAATGGAAGTGTAGCGAGTTACCGTTCAATAGGCGGTAATTTAGCATGTCCCCCGACTAATAAGACAAAAGTGATCGAAATCTGTGGCTGGTAGACACATGGTGAAAGTACACCATGGCGGCCATCTTGTGTGTCGAACGGAGGCGACTGATGTCTGGTAATGGTATTGCGACTGTCCGTCCTTACTAAGACCTCATCTCTTCTTCAATGTCTTACTCTAGAGTCGAAACGAAAGGTAGTGTTGTTGGATGCTGGGGTCTGGAGCGAAGTCAGCGTTCTGACTCAACCCAAAGGCGGTTCATTGACTTCAGGTCGAGACTCGGGACAGGATAGGCCATTTCAGGAATGGTATTTTCCACAAACGATTCTCTGAATCTGCTTCATGGCAGGTAGCATTGCCATGCTGATACAAAAGCCTCCAAACTTTTTCTCTCCTGAACACAGCACACAATGCTAGTGTCTGTATTCTCTGGCATTTCGATTCTCTTACTAGCAATTAATGGGCTACATACTAATCACGAAAGACACTCCATAGCTAACACGCTCTCTTCCTCCTTACTTCA